>NW_023994107.1:0-600000 GCF_015586225.1 Lucilia sericata | reverse complement strand
TAATTCATTAACTACAATTTAATAATATTAAATTTATAACAAACATAAAGTTAATGAATTCATTATGTTAGGACCTAACCTAATGAACCTACATACATCTTAAAAAAGAAATTTTTAATTTAATTATGTATATTATAAATAAAAAAGTAATAATATAAAATTTAGTTAAATAAATAATCAATAGTTATTTTAAATTTTTCTATATTTAAAACTTGCGTTTAGAACTCTCAGTCTTGTAATTATGAATTTATGTATGCCCGTGTGTATGTTGAAATCCGTTTCAATTATGGACCGATCCACATAATATTTTGTGGAAAGGTTTTGGCTCCTAAGATACTTTTGTCAAATTTCATCGCTATACTCGTATTTTTAAGCGAGTAATGAGCGTTAGTCATTTTCTGAAGGGGACCTTATATGGGGGGTAGGGTCAATTATGGACCGATCCTCATAAAATTTGGCAGGGAGTTTTTGGCTCATATAAAACTTATTTATGTTGAATTTCATCGCTATAGTTGCACATTTAAAACATATATGCCCGTTAAGGCAGTTTTTCGGGGGTCCACTTGTATGGGGGCTATCCGAAAACGTGGACCAATATGGCCCATTTTCAATACCAAACAAACCTTACCTATAGAGAATATTTCAACTCTCTAGCTCATTCCGTTCGGACTCTATCGTGTTTTCAACAGACAGACGGACGGACATGGCTAGATCGTCTTAGAATCTAATAAGGACCCAGAATATATATACTTTTATGGGTCTTAGACAATGTGTTACAAACGGAATGACATAAACAATATACCCCCCATCTTTTTTGATGGTGGGTATAAAAATATAAATAAAATTGATTTTGTATATTTATTAATTCAAAAGGAAATAAATAAGCTTTTAAACATAAGGAACACAAAAGTTTACAAATATTTAAAATTTTTATTAAGAGATCATAACAAATAAAATTATTATAAAGAAAAAATAATTCATTTAATTAACGAATACTTTAAAGTAAAAAAACATTTAAGTAACTTTTCAGATCATATCCTAAGGATCACAAAAGTTTACAAATATTTAAAATTTGTATTAAGAGATCATAAAAAATAAAATTATTATAAATAAAAAATAATTCATTTAATTAATAAATACTTTAAAGTATAAAAACATTTGATTAGCTTTTAATTATTTTTGGTAAATAAACAAAAATAAAGTTTTAATTAAAGGCATTTTCTAAAGGACAGTTTGTAGGGGGCCAGTTGCAGGCCGATCATTACAAGAATCAGCATGGTCATTTATGCTCATATAAAACATAGTTGGGGTAGTATATTTAACGTAGCTTTGCTTAAAAGCCTAAATCAGAAGTCCGGTTGCATGGGAGCTGGGTGATATTATGGACCGATTTTAACTTTTTATACCCACCATCAATAATGATTAAATACATTAAAGCACCTTAATCCGCATTGTAACATTACGTTAGATTCATCCCACAGCGTCTGTTCTGCTTACCAAAAGTGGCATATGAGGTAGTTCCAGCAGGATACCATTACCAAGTTTAATACAGAACAGATTTGGCTCCCTATGATTTTGGTTTTCCCCTATTTAGATGAAATGTAGTCCGATAATTACCGTCCATTTCAAGGATATTCCTTTAATTTTGGAACCAACATTAACACTCGTCTTTTTAATCTGTGAACCATTTTTGATCAGTGCCACATCGTGGTGTTGATCTATATATTTGTGGTGTCATTGACACGCGGTTAAAGCAGAGAATCAATATTACATTATACCATGGGAACTGGTGGCTCAGAATTACGGATTTTGTATTGTACCGGTTATTGGAGATATTCCTTTGAGGCGTATATGGTGGCTGTTGGACCTAAATCACTGGAAGAGATTGTTAGTTTAAAAACTGATACAAGCTGAATTCAATATTTCGGGAAAAGTTCGATGCTGTTGCCGAAAATGATAAAAGATACGCCAAATCAATGCTGTTGTCGAAAATTATAAAAGATACCCCTCAGAGAAACGACTGTGAGGATATTAAGGAAATGAGTTGATGGCTATTGAGAGAGGTGCAGGGGTGTAATCACTCTATGACAAAGTATTTATAAAATTCGCTATTGAACTCTTTTAAATTTTTTACTCAACAAACGTTCAGGCATAAACTTAAGCATATTTATCTTTTGATAAGACTATAACAAATTTGTTCGAATGCATGCACGTAATATTTGTTGCGTCATCATCATAATAATACTTATTTATTAATATTATTTCATGTTTAATTTTTTGTTTTCATAAAAATAATGCTTCTTCAAATTTAGTACAATTTCGCAAGATTCTCGTAAAACACTAACAAATTAAATGTCAGATATGATTGAATTTATTGGTTGTTTATAATCAAACATGCACCTTGTTTTTGCAACAAAAATAAGAAGACGTCTATCGGAGGCGTCTGTTGGTGGTGTGTTTTTTTTTTTATTACTGACTGTCGGTGTTTGCGATACGAAGCGGTGCCAACTGTGCAAATGGAGTGCGAAAATTATGCGGCGCATACTTGTTTTCTTTATCGCATAAATAAAGATGACAAAAATATCTGGGTTTAATATTTAGTTTTTAGTTTTATTTTTTTAAATGTCGACTGAACTGAAGAAAGTTCAAGTATTTATTTTTCCCTCACAAGCTAACTGAAGTCAGTCAACTGTGTCAACGCACTGCTGCAATAACTTGCAAGTGGTTTTGTTTTTCTTCAGCAGCCACACTCACAAGCAGCGGCCATATTAAGTTTTTCAACTCAGCCGAACTGAACACAACGACTGAACAGTAAAAACAGTTTTGCGTGTGCTGCTTACGTATTGCTTAGTTCTTGGTTTCGTTTTCTTACTAAGGGACGTAAAAAAAACTGATAGTTTGACTGGTTAGTACAAATCAAGCTGACTGAACAATAAAACTTGATGGGTTGTTTGTTCAGTAAGACTTTGTTATTGTATGCAATTTGTTTTAGTATATTGTATGTTTTTGTGTTTAAATTTGACAAAAGTAAACAAAGTAATTGATAATTATTGCTAATAGAAATTGTTAATTAATTTAAAATTTATAAAATTATAAATTACTATACTTATAAATTTGGATATTTTCTTTAAATAAAAATTGATTTAAATTTAAGCATTTTGATGATTTTTTAGTGAGATTTTGTTATTGTATGTATGTATGTATATTAGGGTGGGTCGAAATAGGCTTTTCGCTCGGATCAACATCTAATAGTGAAATTATGTTGTATTTCAACGTCAAATGGAAGACTGTAAAATATTCAATTATAAATTGGTTAAAAAAGTTTTGAGTTATTAAAATTTCCCCCGAGAATTTTGTGATTCTGAAGACATATAAAAGTAAATATAAGAAAATTTTTGTTAGTTTTGAAAAATTTTACAAAAAAATATTATGTTTATCTTTATAAGGTTCATAAATGTGCTAGTACGAATTTTTGTTCAAATTGGATAACGCTTACTCGGTTTAGTCTGTGGTCAAAAAAAGGGACATTATTTTAACAGCATCTCCAAAACTCCATTTTCAAACTTTAAAAAATTTTGTTGTTTCAATGCTGGATATTATAAAGGATATATATAAGAATTAAACACAGAAAGAATGAGCTTAATACCTCTCATAGTTTTACCGTACCTGCGATGTGAATTTGAAGGATTTCGGGAAAAAGGCAATTTTTGCCAATAATTAAGTAAAAATTATATTATTACCAATTGTTGCTTAATTTTGATCAATTAAATTGCGATTATTATTTCCGAGTCCATGAAAAGTTATTTCTGATAAAATTTCCGAAATTAAAAATCATTAACCCTCTAAAAACCGGGTCAAAATCAAGTTTTTGTATATTTAATATTCTTCATTAAAAATACCAAAATATTGTGTATTTAATTATGAATTCATTTTGACAAACTACACGAAAATATATCCAGAAATCTAGGAATCAAACTTCTTCAAAAATTAACCCTCTGTCATACTTGGGGTCAATTCAAGACCGATTTTTTAAACACTACAAAAAACACTTTTAAAAAGGAATTTTCTAAAATCAATTTTCTTAAAGATTTAATGGATATATACAGTATTTGGTTTATCGTATTATTTGAATGTAGTAAGAATAACTTCTAAGAAGTTTCATCAATATCCATCAACAAATTAACAACATCATGCTCTTATTTCTTCAAGAACATAAAATTCAAAAATTTGATTTTGACCCCGGTGTTTAGAGGGTTAATGATTTTTAGTTTCGAAAATTTGATTAGAACTAACTTTCCATGGACTCGGAAATAATAATCGCAATTTACTTGAGCAAAATTAAGCAACAATTGATAATAATATAATTATACCCACCACCACCATCAGTGGTGATAGAGGGTATATATAAGTTTGTGGTTCAGTGTGTAACACCAAGAAATATTCATCTAAGACCCAACAAAGTATATATATTCTGGGTCCTTATCAAATTCTTAGTCGATTTAGCTATGTCCGTCTGTCTGTCTGTGTAAAACACGCTCACGTTAAAACTAAGCAAAGGAAATAAACCAAATTCACCCAAAATATTTATTATTATCCTAAGCAGTTTGGTATTGAAAATCAGCAAAATCGGTTCACAACGTAAAAAGTTATGAGTACAAATTTCAGACTACCTCCAAAAAATTACTTTTTTTTCATATTTCAAAGATATTTCGATGAATTTTGTCACACATTATTTTTTCAAGGCAGTCCAATATTTCCCATAGCCCCCATACAAAGGTATATATTCCCGGAAATTAGTTTATCGTTAATAACTCCCTCAAATATATCGGTATTTTGTACATGTAAATATAATATGACCAGAAATCATACTGTCAACGTAGATCTCAGTCGGTCCACAATTGGTCATAGCTCCCATATAAGGTCCACTTCCGAAAATCACCTAAACGCACATATTTCTTTGATGAATAAAGCTATTGTGATAAAATTCGAGTTGGATAGGCCCTTAATTGCTCATAGCTCCTATATAAAGTCCACTTCCTAAAGTCACCTAAACGCACACATTTCATTGATTAATAAAGCTATTGGAGTAAAATTAGACTTGATCTTTTTCTGCATATAAATCATTATATGAAATTGTTTCCTGATCAGTCCATAATTGGTCACAACTCCCATATTCTGTATATAGATACATCATTCTATTAAAATGTTTTCGAACTGGCGTATTAATATACATTTTTCTGGACCTAATCAAAATTAGTTCGACAAAAATTTTGGCAAGTTATCTAAAAATTAGATAGTTAGATGGGTTTCAATAAAAAGTAGTTTGCTGGTGGAGCACTCTAGCACTCTAACTTGTTTTTACTTAATTATTGGCAAAAATTGCCCTTTTCCCGAAATCCTTCAAATTCACATCGCAGGTACGGTAAAACTATGAGAGGTATTAAGCTCATTCTTTCTGTGTTTAATTCTTATATATATCCTTTATAATATCCAGCATAGAAAACTTTAATTTTTAATAATCCATTTAACAAAATTTTTTAAAGTTTGAAAATGGAGTTTTGGAGATGCTGTTAAAATAATGTCCCTTTTTTGACCACAGACTAAACCGAGTAAGCGTTATCCAATTTGAACAAAAATTCGTACTAGCACATGTATGAACCTTATAAAGATAAACATAATATTTTTTTGAAAAATTTTTCAAAACTAACAAAAATTTTCTTATATTTACTTTTATATGTCTTCAGAATCACAAAATTCTCGGGGGAAATTTTAATAACTCAAAACTTTTTTAACCAATTTTGAGTTTTTCCATCTTTTTGGAAAGACAATTTTGTAGACATTACGATTTTGCTATAAAATGGTGCAATAATTAATACTTTAAGCCTCATTTTGTGAAAATACTCCAAAAAGTGCCATTTTTCCCATATAAACGCATTTACAAACTTTGGCGGCGATGCGCGGGCTCTTACCCTCAAAATAATTGAATAATATTTTACAGTCTTCCATTTGACATTAAAATACAACATAATTTCACTATTAGAAGTTGATCCGAGTGAAAAGCCTATTTTCGACCCACCCTAATATACATACATACATACAATAACAAAATCTCACAAAAAAATCATCAAAATGCTTAAATTTAAATCAATTTTTATTTAAAGAAAATATCTAAATTTATAAGTATAGTAATTTATAATTTTATAAATTTTAAATTAATTAACAATTTCTATTAGCAATAATTATCAATTACTTTGTTTACTTTTGTCAAATTTAAACACAAAAACATACAATATACTAAAACAAATTGCATACAATAACAAAGTCTTACTGAACAAACAACCCATCAAGTTTTATTGTTCAGTCAGCTTGATTTGTACTAACTAGTGAATGGTATGAAAAGCCAATAATCGATTTTCGAATTTTTCGATCAACTATTTTAGTTTCCATTTTTAAGTCGATTAATCGGGCTTAATAATCGATTATTTTGACCGATTACGACTATTTTTAAAATTTTTTTATATAAAAATATTTCCATTTTTTAATTAAAAACAGTTAAAAATTTTATATTCGTTCGAAATCGAATTAAAATATTAGATGCACCTCAAAAAAGGTGCTTTAATTACCCTTCTTAAAATATTTATTGTTATGGGGTTTACTGTTGTCCCTTCGTAAGCTGGACAGTTTTTACATATTTAGAAGGAAAATTCACCCAGGTTGAAAAACCATTCTTTTATTCTTTTTAGATATATTTTAATTTTTTAACATTTATCATTTAAAAGGTTTTTTGAATCCGTGTTTAACAGTGCACTATGATTCAGATGACCACTTTTTTGGCCAAAACTAAAAATGTGTCAAAAAAATATTTTTATGGTGTAATATATATACTATTTTGCTTAAAATTTAAGTGCAATGACCTATCGAAAACATAAATTTGAGTTATTAATTAAATTAATTATATTATAGTTCTAAATTACTATCCAACTTTAAAATTTTATTCTCCAACATTTAACGATATTTGCTAAATTTTGGAATATTTAAAGAAAATACCCCTTTATAACAAAATGTCAGTTTTCCCGAATAAAATCCCATTATTTCCGACAAACAGATTCTTAAAGTTTCATACTGGGAAGAGGTCGGACTTTTTTTAAAAGCTTATATGAAGTAGGTGATCGCAAAGATTTAAGAAGTTATACCAAACATCCCTGTTTTACGTGCCCCCACATTCTTTTTGGTCAGCTTTTTACGTTAATTATACTAGTTTACAACGATTTTGCTCATGATATAAAACCTATATAATTTTTTTATTTTGGCCGTCTAAGTCCAGAAAAAATATTAAAAAAATCTAGGACGTAGAATTTTTGAATTATTATTAGGAGGAAAAAATTGGATATTTAGAGTTGTAGTTATTTTTTATATAAAAAATTTTACTTGTCTTCCTTACAACACTCTAACAAACGATTCCTGTCACGAAAATATTAAAAATTACGTTGCAATAATCTTAAATCTTGGTGAATATATGCCATTTTTATCACTCACACTTTTAAGATTTTTTTAGAAAAAGTACACAGAAAAAAATAAAACATAACTAGAATGAATTTTGTAATAAATTGTATGAATCGAACATGACATTTTTTTCCCAAACCATTTTCATTCGGAATATTAAAAGTTCATAAAATGCATGAATTTGTACATGAATGAATTTTTTTGTTTTTTTACTTATTTTCTTTGATTTTCATAAAAAATTGCAATTAATATCCAATGTTCCATTTTTTTAGAAAATAAAATAAATCATAAAGAAATAAACAATTTTCCAATGAAAATTTCAAACATTTTTTAACAAATAGAAAAATAGAAAGAAAATTTTTAAATTTTTAAGTCAAGGCTTCTAGATTATGTTTAAAAAAATAAAAATTAAAAAATTCATACAATTTAGGAACTTATTCTTAAATATTATTAACTTTAGTCAATGAAAGCTGTTCATAATATTTATGCTCAAACTTTTTTCTGTGTATAAATGAGAATGTAAGAAATGAATTATGTTGGATAAATACAGTTTGTAAGTATGGAATAAAATATCAATAATTTTTTTCGAAATTATTTTTTTTTAATTTTTTAAAAAAAAATCTAACAAAACAATTACTAAAAATCGGGTAAAAAACAAAAAAAGTGGTAAAAAATGGGTTAAGAAAGTCCTAAATTTTATATTATTGATTTTTTTTTTAATTTGGTTGTTAGGTTCCCAAAACAGGAGGAAGCACCCAAAAAACAATTCTCATTTTCAAATATTTTTCCAGCACTACTGGAGAAGGATGCTCAATAAAAACCACTTTATCTGAAAATTTCGACGTATAGGAAAAAAATAAAAATTGATAATTAACCACCGGACATAGCCCTTTCCCAAAATATATGTTTCATTCCATGAGCAAACAAAAAATATTAATTTGTAAACTTGTGTTATTAAAGTACTTCCTTTTATCTTTTATATCCAACATTAATTATTTAATTTGTTTTTTTTTATCGCTGAAAGTGGAAAAAATATCTGTATTCGAAATTACATTTTATGAAAAAAGCAACTTTAGTGGCTTGTTATTAAAGAGTAATTTAATGTTGATAAAAAAAATACATTTTCTATAGCTCCGAAGTATGGCCTACAATACTGCATTGAAAAATTTGTTAAAATGCGACATAAAAAAATAGTTTTGGCCAAAGAAAGTGGTCGTCTGAATCATAGTGCAGTGTACAAAACTTGATAATGTTGTGCATTTTTTTTTTAATTTTTATTAAAACCTTACAATTATATACATATTTTGTTTGGAATATGACAATTATAAGGAGGCCGTTATTTATGATTTTTCACCATTGGATGTGGCCTTTCAAATGATAACCCATATATATTGTATCAAAAATATATATGGGCAATTTCGTGTCAAGTAACCCAACCAAGGTTAGTACTATTGTAAAGTAGCCAAACAGAAATTTTCAGCTCTATCGGTCAAGAACTGCCGGACTTAGAGGGGGTCGTGGCGAAACTCTGCCATGATGTGAACCTACATACATATACCACTAAAAAATTTCATTGAAACTAAAATCGTGTTATTGTTACCCCACGAAATTGCCCATATACTAAAATTTAAAAAAAAAATTAGAAAATACCTTTTTTAAAATTTGTCCAGCTTACGAATGGTTATCGCTAGACTCTAAAACAGAGCAAATTAAATTTTAAGAGGGGTAACAACACGATTTTTCCATGTAATTTATTAGAGATATACATATGTATGTAGGTTTACATTATGGCAGAGCTATGTCATGGTTCACATAAAACTTGTTTGTGTAGAATTGTATCGCTATACCTATAGGTTGTTGTGCTTTTTTTATAGAGACTGCTGACAAATGTGGACCGATTTTCACAATATTTAAGAGAGTTATAGAAAAATAATTTGTGTAAAATTTGGTAATTAAAAATTTGAAACATTATGCTTTTTATTTTGAGGAGCAAAATTTTTGATTAATCGATGCAGAAAATCGATTTCAGTATAAAATTGGTAGTGTAGAATCGATCGCAAAATAATCGATTTTTTACAGCAATAATCGATTAATGGTCATAATCGAAGTCGATTTACCATTCCCTAGTACTAACCAGTCAAACTATCAGTTTTTTTTACGTCCCTTAGTAAGAAAACGAAACCAAGAACTAAGCAATACGTAAGCAGCACACGCAAAACTGTTTTTACTGTTCAGTCGTTGTGTTCAGTTCGGCTGAGTTGAAAAACTTAACATGGCCGCTGCTTGTGTGTGTGGCTGCTGAAGAAAAACAAAACCACTTGCAAGTTATTGCAGCAATGTGTTGACACAGTTGACTGACTTCAGTTAGCTTTTAAAGGGAAATTTTAACTAGTTACTATTTTTTAAGCATGGTACTAAATTTAGTCAAATATTTAGTAATTTGCGACTGCAATTAGCAGTTTTTTGAAACCCTGAAAAATATGACCATTGTAGAAGATAAAAAATTGTTTGTTGGCCACAAAAGTATATATATTATAGGTCTTTATTTAATTCTAAGACGATCTAACTACACTATCGGACAAAATAAAGTGCAAAAGTACTCATGTATATTCTTTCAGCGAAAAATCGGTTAAATGATTATTGAATATGGAATTTTTTTCAATATCATTTAGTTTATATACAATGCTACAAAAATAACAATAAAACTAAATTATTGTACTTACAATTTTTCTGTATAACATCTAAAATTAAAATAAATTCACTTTTTTGTCGGACAAAATAAAGTGTAAATTTTATATATCATTATTTAAATTTCTTGTATATCAAAATTTTTTATCTATTTTGGTTCTGATTTTAACATCTGTATCTACTTAAGCCATTTTGGTAATTTTGTTCTCCATTATTATTCGCAATCGCCTTCCCTTCCCCTTGCTATCCCCATATGATAATTTTCAAAAGAAATACGTTTTAGATCACTATTTCATCGGAATTTTTTGATAAATTGTGGTCCAAAATTAATCTATTGGATTTAGGGCGGTGCTCTGAGCAGGACATTCCAATTTTTCCGTGATTTTTCCTACAGAAATGTTATTTTTTTAACTTTATCAAGTGCTTAAGCTTATTATCTTGCCGAAATATAAAGTTGCCCAAGTCCATTTCGAAGGCACTGATCTTAAGATTTGACTGTAATATGCTTATATAGTGTTCATTGGAGCTTTTTGAATAAATTTCACCTAGGTTCCTCACACCTAACGTTAAAAATTGGACACATACGAAGAGTCAACTGACCCATACCTTCAATCTTTCACCAACATATTTAAAAGCTTAAAAATTTTTTCGATTTTAGTATTTAATTTCGTAATTTTTAGCTCAAATTTACGTAGTTGGTCAGATGAGTCCCAATTTCTACCGAAAATTTTGAAATGTCGACAATGAGTGTGAGTTAAGCCCTTCAATATACAAAATTTTAAAAACAATACCCCAGGTTTTAAACATTATGGTGGAGGGCTATCGGTATTGTTACATTATTCAACTTTAAGAGCGAGAATCTTAGTGAAAATGGAGTAAGCAATAACAAATGAGCAATTCACGAGCGTATTTAATAAAAATTTTGAAATAAATGCCGTAAAAATGGGTTTGGGAGACTTAATGCCTCAACCGATTCATGACTTCAAACATACGACTAAGGTCAAAAACATTATTGTAAGAAAAAAAAAACACTGAAAAATTTGAATGACCTGCTCAGAGCATCGCCCTAAATCTAATAGATTAATATTTGACCACAATTGATCACAAAATTCCGCTGAAATAGCGAACAAAAACGGATTTCTTTTGAAAATAATAGTATGGGGGAAAGCAAGGGAAAGTGAAAGCGATTGCGAATAATAATGGTAAAAAAATTACAAAAATGGCTTGAGTAGATCCAGATATTCAAATCAGAACCAAAATAGATAAAAAATTTTGATATACAAGAAATTTAAATAATGATATATAAAATTTACACTTTATTTTGTCCGACAAAAAGTGAATTTATTTTAATTCTAGATGTTATACAGAAAAATTTTGAGCACAATAATTTAGTTTTATTGTTATTTTTGTAACATTGTATATAAACTAAATGATTTTGAAAAAAAATTCCATTTTCAATAATCATTTAACCGATTTTTCGATGAAATAATGTAGCATGAGCACTTTTGCACTTTATTTTGTCCGATAGTCTATGTCCGTCCATCTGTCTGTCCGTCCGTCCGTCCGTCCGTCTGTCCATTGAAAGAACGATAGGACCCCTTCAGAAAATGACTTTGACGCTCATTATTGGCGATTCGACACAAATAAGATTCATCCAAGCCGAAATGTCTCTATAAAATTTTATGAGGATCGCTCCATAATTTACCCTAGCCCCCATATAAAGTCCCTTTCAAAAAAATATTTTAACGCTAATCATATACATATAAAACCACTATGAGAAAATTACGAGTTGTGTAAAAAGTTTTTTATTATAATTATTTATTCCGAATTTTATGAGGATTGATCAAAACTGACCCTAGCCAATAAAACAAATTCTATGTATGAATATTGATTTATAATTGTCCCCCATATAAGGTAGCCTTCAGATTATTACTTTTATGCTTATGACCTAATTAAAAGTACGAGAACAGCAATGAAATTCAAAACGAATAGATGTTATACTACCAGAAATCTATCTACCAAATTGTACAACAATCGGTCCATAATTGACTCTACATGGGTTCATGCTTTAAAAATTGGTCAAAAATATTTTGTTTTTAAAAACTAACATGTATTTTGTTAATTCGAAAGAGCACGCCCATTATTGACTTAAGCCCTATTACAAATATTACCCTGATGTTTACAGAGGAGCATTCCTTTTACGGCATTCCTTTTGGTGGGTATAGGCATTGCCCGAAAAAAGTGTATGGTCCAAATTTGATCAAAATATTTTGAAAATTGCGGCCTTACGCACAAGTCCTGTCCAGCCAGTCGGGCAGACATACTAGGTGGGAGTAGGACCAATATTTCTGTGCTTTACAAACATCAGCGCAAACTCATAATACCCTCCCCACTATAGTAATGTAGGTTATAAATATGTTTTATTCCTATTCTAACCTGTATATTTAACTCCTAAAAGCTGTAATATGATATTTAGAAATAATTATATTTAAAATACTTATATAAATGTATTTATTCGCTTAACATTAATTAACAATAACAGTCACGATCAGTCTATTTGCAAATGTAACAATTTAACATTGTTTACAAACGTAAACGACGGAAAATTGATGATGGAAGGTAAGAGGCACTTGGGCTCGATACAGTAGATTCAGATGTGGGAGGAACGTATGAAGAAGATGGAGTGGAAGCAGCACCATGGGAATTAACAGGTGTTTTAGAGGCAAAGTTCAAAACAGGAGCCACACCACCATCATGAGAATTAGAATGGCCTCCCAATGAATCGTATTGACCTTGAATAGCTCTTTGAGCATTGGCAGCATCTTCGGGAGTACGGTATTTGACAAAGTGTACTTCGGGTTTGTTGCTATTCTTGTTAATGTTGTTCAATTTGTCAGCCAAGTTACCGAGATCAGCTTGTTTGTTCAACACATAGATGGCGGTCTTTTGTTCACCAGCTTGTTTGGCCAAAGCAAGGGCAGCATCTTCGAGTCCCTTGTTTTCAGGGCCCTTGATGAAAACGACACGAAGGCCTTGTTTCACAGAGTTGCCTAATTGATTGGAAGCTGCGGGATCATTGAAATCATCTTCGTTGACACTGTATGTGAAAAATTCCTTGTCGAGTTCAGCTTGAGGAGCATAAGCAGCATCGTTATGAGAAGCTTGACCGAAATCTCCTTGAGGACCAGCATAACTAGGTGCTGCTTGTGATCCAGCAGCATAATCAGCACCACTTTGTGGTGCGGCATAACTTGGTACGCTATCTGAGCCATGACCCACTGGCTGATAATTGTAACCGGATTGGTTGGCACAGGCTAGAGCCATTGAACAAAGTACTATTAATAAGCGCATCTTCTTTGGTTTTATTGTATGTAATTGCTTTTTGAAATTCGATAACAGAATGACTCCTAATTAGTTATAATTTTGCTTTTATACAAAACATTTGATACACTTTTAAACTGCTAATTAGTCGAAAAGAAACAAATCAAATAATTAAAAATTCATATGAAATCTTTTTATTTTTTATATTTACTATATTTTATTTTAAAACAAATTGTTTATTATAAAATGTATAAAAGAGAAGTGGTTTTTTAAATATTCATTTATTAATTACAATATTAAAGTGTATTTATGTATAATGGACTAGGTTTTTATTTTTCCTAAAATATTTTGGGTCTTTTAACGACCATTTGAGAACTAGGTTAGTTAAAAATAACGTTATTAGCATTACATCTGATGTTTTTTTAATTCTATTAAATTTTTATATACTACACAGAAAAAATTAATTTTAAAAAATTTTCAATTAAACGATTAATCGAAATTTTTAAAAGGGTTCAATTCATTTTGTATTTGAATCATAAAAATGTATAATCAAATACGTATTTAACAACAACAAAAATATAAAAAAATAAAAATTTTTTATACGAAATCAATTATAAGTAGTAATTGAATATACAATTTTTGTTATAGGTTGAACTTCAATAAATAAAATAATTGAAAACGAGGTTTTGGTAATTGAAATCGTTTTTCAGTTTTTTCTGTGTACATTAAAAGTATTTTTTTCAAAAAAATTAATTGTTATTGGCTAGAAACATCAAATTAAGTTTGTAGAGCCTGGATTAAGTGAGAAAACATAAAAAAGGATTTTTTGATACTTTTTCGTTCTACAAAAGGAACTTTTTGAATTTTTTATAATATTGAACCTAGTAACATGAAATTTAGCATGTAGAGCCTGGAATTAGGTGAGAACATGTAAAAGGGGACTTTTTGGTACTTTTTATACCCACCATCAAAAAAGATGAAAATGAGCAATATCGGTCCACGATTCGGCACAAACATGTTTTATGGGAACCTAAATTCCTTTGTTTAATTTTATAGGAATAGGCCCATAATTGACCTTACCCCCCAAATAAAGTCCCCTTCAGAAAACGACTTTATCGCCCATAACTGGCTAAGAGAAGCATCAATAGCGGTGAACTTCGGCACAAACATGTTTTATAGGAACATAAATCTCTTCGTAGAATTTTATAAGGATCGATCCATAATTGACCCTACTGCCATATAAGGTCCCCTTCAGAAAATGACTTGAATGCTCATATCTGACCTTAAAAAACATATATATATAAACTAAACTAAAATAATTTTCTTAAATTTTATGAGGGTAGGTCCATAATTGACCACAACAACAACCCAAAATTTTGTGAAGATAGGCCCATAATTGACACTACTGCCCATATGAAGTCCCCTTCAGAAAATGGCTTTATCGCCCATAACTGGCTAAGACCCATCAATGGATGGGTCCATAATTGACTCTACCCCCATATAGGTTCCCCTTCAGAAAATTACTTTAAGTCTTCTTACTGACTCAAAAATGTGAATACAGCAGTAAAATTCTACATAAACAAGTTTTGTGCTCTTTATCAAATTTTATAAGGATCGATCCTTAATTAACCTTAGCCCCCTTGTAAGGTCCCCTTCAGAAAATGACTTTTAAAGCTCATTACTAGCTTAAAACTGGGAGTACAGCGATGAAATTAGACATAAACAATTCTCGTAATTGCTAAAATCTCCCACTAAATTTTATGGGGATCATCAGTTTTATACTAGCCGAAAACTCTTTATCAAATTTTATGGGGATCGTCTATAACTGACCCCACCCTCCATGTAAGATCCCCCTCAAATAGTGACTGTAACGCTCGTTACTGTCTGTAACGCTCAAATACGACTACTCAAAATGCGACATAAACTATATTTGTATGAACAAAAATCATTCTAAATTTTAGAAGTATCGATCCATAATTGGGCGTATAAGGGCGCCTTTAACGCTCATTACTGCATAAAAATACGAGTAGATATATGAAATTCAACATAAACAAATTTTATGGGAACTGAAATCTTCCTACCGACATTGATGGAGATGGATCGATAAATGACCACAGCGACATTAGATACAAACAATTATTGTATAAACCGACGAGGATAGATCCATAATTGACTTTACCCTCCATATAACCACAAAGTTTATGGTTATAAATATTGGATCAAACAAAATTAATATTTTTAATTCGGAAGAGCACGGTCCATGCTTAAGCCCTCTTCCAAATAGTTCCCTGATGTTCATTAATATTGACATATGGTTCAACATAGATCAAAGTTTATTAATAAGGATAATTTGATGGTGGGTATATAAGATTCGGCATGGCCGAATATAACACTCTTACTTGTTTGAAATACGGATGGAATTTCATCTTACTTTTTCATTAGACTTTACGTAAAGTGTGATCGTGTGAAGGCCCCGTAAGAA
This sequence comes from Lucilia sericata, assembly GCF_015586225.1. Lineage (NCBI taxonomy): Eukaryota > Metazoa > Arthropoda > Insecta > Diptera > Calliphoridae > Lucilia > Lucilia sericata. The sequence continues at coordinate 584,006 of NW_023994107.1, read as the reverse complement.
AATATATTTTGGTATTAGTTTTCTCAATTTTTAGTATACATAGTACCTCTTGAAATGCTTTGAATAGTTTAAATCATACTTTAAAGGAGAAAATGATTAGAAATCGGAAATTTTAAGTATTAATATTTTTATAGCTTTATGTAATTACAAATTTTAAAATTTAATTTTTTTCCATTCAATCCAAACCTGGGCGATTTCCATTAATTTTGCATTAACATTAAATTAAAAAAAAATTAATTTAATGTAAAAAATATTACATTAACATTAAATTTGTAAAATTTAATGCATTAAATTTCCATTAACATTAAATATTTTTTAATTTAATGCATTAATTTTACATTAACATTAAATATTTTTGAAATTAATGCATTAATTTTGCATTAACATTAAATATATCTGAATTTAGTGCATTAATTTTACATTAACATTAAATAAGCAATAAAATTAATGCATTAATATTCCATTAACATTAATATATAAAAAAATTGATAAACATAAATAAAAATACAGCACAAAAGACCTCGATCTAACTAAATACAACTAAAATTAAATAGGTTAAAGTCCTTTCTAATAACTCCTATATTCCATTCAAACTTGTGTGTTTTAAATATGATATTTATATAAGATTCCACAGACAAAATAAACTGAAAAAGGAATATCTGGGAAGTCATACTATTTTTCTAATATGTATTATCGAGTATAGGACTTATTAGAAAGGACTTTAACACATTCAATTTTACTTGAATTTAGTTAGACCGAATTCTTATTTTTATAAATTAATGTTAATGGAAAATTAATGCATTAATTTTATTATTTATTATTTAATGTTAATGGAAAATTAATGCATTAAATTCAAAAATATTTAATGTTAATGCAAAATTAATGCATTAATTTCACAAATATTTAATGTTAATGTAAAATTAATGCATTAAATTTAAAAATATTTAATGTTAATGCAAATTTAATGCATTAAATGTACCCATGTTAATGTTAATGCAATAAACTTGCATTAAGATTAATTTTTTTTAATGTAGAAAAAATTGTTAATGCATTAACATATTTAATGCATTTATCCCAGGTCTGATTCAATCCTAAAGAATTTTTAAAAGGGAGAAAATGTGTGTTTTTGGTTAATTTTGTGAAAGTTGTCCCGAATTATATATTTTGAATGTATATTTTAATTTCGACATATTAATTTCAGGGGTAAAAACCAAAGTCAATGTTAATTTGCATACATTGATCTATAGATTTAATATTATAAATCACTTAAAATCTCGGGCAACGCCGGCAACAACAAGCTAGTCAAAAATAATTTTGCGTTAGAATATACAAAAATCAGTTTTCAAGCACAAAAGTACCGATTTCCCCAGTTTTTCGCCCTCTTACCAATTTTTGATACCCCTTTTATTCCAACTTTCGCAACGCAACTTTGCTAATACATATCTAAATGGAAAATATTTTCGTATTAAAATAGACAAAAATAAGTTTTTATGCACAAAAGTACCAATTTTGCCCGTTTTTGTCGTTTTCACCCATTTTTTACCCCCTTCTAGTCCAATTTTCGAAAGTAATATAGTCTATTGACGCTTCCAGACATACATCTTTCTATGTTCCAAATTTGAAGAAAATCGGTTCATCCGTTTAGGCGCGATTGACGCACAAACAAATAAACAAACATATAAAGAAATTTTTAATATATATTAGGATATTAGGATTGAACCTAGAAACATGAAACAACGAATAAAAGTTTTTATTCGAATAATTGAATAAAATGTAAATAAAAAGATACGGGTAAAAAAGGGTTTCGTACATTAATACACTTATAAATAGGTAACTTAGTTGAATATCAACCTATTTTAAATTTCTCAACGGATTTAAAAGTGAAAACTGAGGCGTTTATAAAGATATATACGATGTTTAAGTAACCTGTTTTGCAGACGTTTTAACAAACTGTTTTATATAAGAAAATCGTGCTATTTGTTAATGTATTAGAAACAGGTCACTATCGAGCCTCTTGCTCGCCGATTTTCATGGAAGAAAAAGGCTTGTTGGTAAAGAAAGAAAAACATAGTGTCCACTGAATGTATCATCTTTTAATGTTCTGAAACTCAGTTTCCTGGCCGTAATTCCTAAGAATTTCCGAATCAGTGTTCGTGAGAAATGTTCCGCTTGACCATGCATGTAGTTTGATGTTACATTTTTGTTCAAAGAAGTCAACCATTATTGATGCATAAGCTAGAATTAGTCTAATTACACTTTTATAACACCAATGTGTCATTGTAGGACTAAGACCCCATTTCATGCCTATAGTTCTTCTACATATCGCCCAGCACCGATGTGCCTTTTTGATCCTATTCTCTATGTGGGATCTCGATTTTAATTTTCGTCTATCACTCTGTCTATCACCGGCATCTTCTTGCACAGAAAACAGCCAGACAGAAAATTTTCAGAGTAGTCGGAATTGTGACCAATGTTGTGTGCTTTACTTTGTGTTACTTATAATGTGATTTACTTGTATATAAAATCTGGATATGAACACAGAAAAATATTCAATACTTTTTTTCAATAAAAATTTTAATCAGTATTAAATTTTAATTTAATATTTTAAATTAATATAATTAATTTTTTTAATTGAACACATTATTTTACAAAAATCATACATATTTATTTTAATCAATAAACCCTTTAATTAACATTAAATTTAATACTAAATTTAATTATTATAATTAGTTTTGTAATTGAATATTAGACTTTTTGAAATTTGGAAAATTTTGACATTTGTAAAAAATTAAATAAGAAAGAAAAACTATTTTTAAACTACTTTATTAGAATTTTTTATTATTTTATCTAAAAATGTGTGATATGGTTAATTTAAAAAAGTAATAGACGGAAATTTACACATTTATTTTGGGACCTATTCTGTAAGTTAAAATATTCTAGTTTAAAACAAGTAAGAAAGTATAGTCGGGCTTGGCCGACTATATGATACCCTTCACCAGTTTTGAATATTAAATGTGATTTATTTTTCATAATACAGCATTTATCTTGAATATTACCTTGATTCCGATTTATTTAAGTAATTTATTGACGAAAAACTTATTTTCTAAAAGAGGCTTTATATGGGGGATAGCAGCAAATGTGGACCGTTCACGATAAAATGGGCTGGATAGATTTCGAAATTCGACAAGGTCATCAAGGCTTGTATAAAACTTAGTTGTGCGAACTTTCATCGAGATACATTTATATTATACATAATTATGAGCTCAAAAGCCCTTTTCGGGGAGTTCAGTTGTATGGGGGCTAGGTGAAATATTGGACCGATTTTAACCATTTTCAATAGGCTTCGTCCTTGGACGAAGTGTAAAAACGTGTATTCCAAATTTCATCAAATTATCTTGAAAATTGCGACTTGTAGTTGTAAATCGACTCAGAAAGTGATTCTGAGTCGATCGATATACTTTAAGGTGGGTATAGTACTAATATTTTAATGCGTTACAAACATCAGCAGAAACGCATAATACCCTTCCCACTATAGTGGTGTAGGGTATAAATATGTATGTGTACATAATTTAATATTATGTCTTTAACAAGGTTGGCAACTGTTTCGAAACACTGATAAGGAGCGGTATCGGTATTTTGACTTATTTCGGTATTGGTATTTTAGCGTTATCTGTATTTTGGCTAATTTCTGTATGGGTATTTTTGCGGTAACGGTAGTTGTGCTGAAAAGTTTTTTTATATCGGTAACGATTGCTTAGCGATAACGGTTACAATATCAATGCATCAAATAAATTAATTTAAAACTTTGACTTTTATAAATTTTGTTGAGTTGAAAAATGAAAAAAAAAAAATCAATATAAAAATAAAATTTAATATTTTGAGCTCTTTTTGGTAGATGTAATTATATGGATATTTTTGGTCATATTTCGAAGACTTGCAGGAATTCAGCAGGAAATTTTTAAAGAAGGAAGAAAATTAATGTAATATAGATATTAAAAAAAATAAAAAATAGATTTTTCTTTTATATATTTCTGAATCTTGTTTTTTGAAAGAAAAAATATTTAATAAAAATGTAAATACAATTTTTATATAATTTCACAAAATGATTGTTTTGAAGAATTTTAATTATATTTAACACGTAATGAGTTATGTCACTTTTTACGAAACTTTTAAGCTCTTTTAAATATATAGGGTTGCGGCAATTTTTAAAAATTAAATGAAAAATGTCAGTCCTCACTCTCGTGGCCTTTCCTTTACATACGTGTTTAAAAAAATGTTGTCCAAATCGGTGACTATGGGAAAAATCTTTAAAATTTTAAATGGAATTCCTCTATAATCTTTTAAGAAAAGTCTAATCTCTTCCTGGTATGAAATTCATCTTTTTTTGTTATATATTATATATATAAAAATGAAAGTGTGTTTGTCTGTCTATGATGTATGTATGTATGTATGTATGTATGTATGTAGTATGTATGTATGTATGTATGTATGTATGTATGTATGTATGTATGTATGTAATGTAGTATGTTGTATGTATGTTGTATGTATGTATGTATGTCGTTATTGTATGTATGTCTGTCATGTATTGTCTGTATGTATGTATGTATGTATGTAGTATGTATTATGTATTTGTTGTATGTGTTGATTGTATGTATGTATGTTATGTCTGTATGTCTGTATGTATTCTGTCTGTCTGTCTGTCTGTATGTATGTTGTATGTCTGTATGTCTGTTGTCCTGTATGTCTGTCTGTCGTTGTATGTCTGTCTGTCTGTGTATGTCTGTCTTTATGTATGTTGTCTGTCTGTCTGTACTGTCTGTCTGTTGTCTGTCTGTTATGTAGTTCTGTATGTATGTATGTATGTTTGTTTGTTTGTTGCTTATAGACTGCTAAACGGCTGGACCGATTTTCCTGAAATTTCAACAGTTTTCTTCCTGTATGTCTGGAAGGAACTATAGGCTACTTTTTATGTTGAAATTTCATGTGGGCGACGTGCCACGCCCATATTAAGAAAATATTAAATTATTATATCTGAGATAATATAATAGTTAGAGTCTTCAAATTTTGTCGGAGCACCTTTAGTATCAATATAATTATTTAAGACAAAAAGTAGGCGGATTAGCATTAGGGGGCGTGGCACCTCCCATATAAATTAAATACAAAAATTCGTTTATCTTGGAAACTATTACAATTAGAATATTAAAAATTTGCACGGGTAACTTTAATATCCATGTAAACATTTTGGGAAATAAATTGGCGGACTACCAATGAGGGGAGCAGCACCTCCCATATTAATAAAATACAAAAATTGGTTTATCTGGGAAACTAATAGAACTAAATTCTTCAAATTTTGCACCAAGAACTTGAATATTCATCTGAACATTTTGGAGAAAAAAGATCGGACTTTCGTCATGGGGGGCTTGGAGCCCGCATATAAATTAAATAGGAAAATTATTATATCTAATAAACTATTAGAGCTAGAATCTTCAAATTTTAAATGAAGAACTTTGACATTCATGTGAACATTTAGAAAATAACGGGCGGACTTTCAATGGGGTCTTGGCCTATATGAATTAAATACAAAATTTCGTATATCCGGAAAAATATTATATATTTTTTTTAATTTGTCATAGATTACATTAAAATCTTAATTAACGTTCGGAAAAAATGTATCTCTGGAAAACATTACAGTTAGAATCTTCAAAATTATTAAGAAGATTTTTTATTTATATTGCTTTTAGGGTAGCAAAGCACGCTGGGTATAGCTAGTGATCTATATATATTTAAAAATCAATGTATGTTTATTTGTTTGTACCTTATAGGAGGCTAAACCACAGAAGCGATCTTCTTGAAATTTTCAGTGCATGTTCCCATATATCCGGAAGGAACTATAGGCTACTTTTTATTTTGAAATTGCAAGTTGGAGGGGTGCCACGCCCACTTCTTCAAAAGCTAAATATCTCTGAACATGGTACGACTAATGTTTTTATGGATAATTTTGACATTCATATGATTATTTGGTGAAAAAATTAGAGGACTTGCAATAGGGGGCATGGCACCCCCCATCTATATATATAAAAATGAATGTGTGTTTGTTTGTTTGTTTGGACTTTATAGACAGCTAAACGGCTGGACCGATTTTTCACAGTGTCTTCCTGGATGTCTGGAAGAAACTATGTGCTACTTTTAACTTCAAACTTTCAAGTGGGTGACGTGCCACGCCCACATTCAAAATAAGTATTAAAATTCGCATATCTCAAAAACTGCAAGAGTTGGAGCCTTTTGTATGGACAGCTTTGACATCCACAAGAATATTTTTTGATAAATTGGGCGGAATGGCTATAGTGTGCGTGGCATCTTTCATGTGTTGGTACCTCTCATATGAAATAAGTAGAAAAAAGTTAGACTGCTATATTCGGCTATGCCGAATCTTAAATACCCTCCACCAGCAATCTACTTTTTATTAAAACCCATTTAACATCTAATTTTTAGATAACTTGACTTCATATAGGAGCTACGACCAATTACGGGCCTCTCCTGAAAAATTTCGTAGAGTGATTCCCATCTATGAACACAAAACATATTTGTGTCGAATTTTATCAATATAGCTTTATTGGACAATGAAATATTTAAGTTTAAATTATTTTCGGAAGAGGGCCTTATATGGGAGCTATGACCAATAATGGACCGATCCGGGGAAAAATTGTTAGAATGACTTATACGTACACAAAACATATTGAAGTTGAATTTTATACCGATAGCTTTATTTATCAATGAAACATATGCGTTTAAATTAATTTCGGAAGAGGACCCTATATGGGAGCTATGACCAACTATGGTCCTATCCGAAAAAAAATTCGTAGAGTGATTCATATATAGACGAAACATATTTGTGTCGAATTTTATTTATTTGACAATTAAATATGTGCGTTTAAGTAATTTTTATGGGAGCTATCACCAATAATGGACCGATCCGGGGAAAAATTGTTAGATTGTACACAAAACATATTGAAGTTGAACTTTATACCGATAGCTTTATTTATCAATGAAATATATGCGTTTAAATGATTTTCGGAAGTGGACCCTATATGGGAGCTATGACCAATTATGGTCCTACCCGAAAAAATTTCGTAGAATGCTTCATATATAGACGAAACATATTTGTGTCGAATTTTATTCATTTATTTATTTATTTATTTATTTATTTATTTATTTATTTATTTGACAATTAAATATGTCCGTTTAAGTGATATTCGGAAGTGGGACTTATATGGGAGCTATGACTAATAATGGACTAATCCGAAAAGAAATTTTGGTAGAATGATTTGTATGTACACAAAACATATTCATATTCGAATTTTATCACAAAAGCTTTATTTGTCAATGAAATATGTGCGTTTAGGTGATTTTTGGAAGTGGACTTTACATGGGAGCTATGACGAATTGTGGACCGACTGAGATCTACGTTGGTAGTATGATTTCTATTCATATTATATTTGTATGTACAAAATTTTGTGTTGATATCGATATATTTGAGGAAGTTATAAACGATAAACTTATATCCGGGAATATATTCTTTTGTATGGGGGCTATGGGAAATATTGGATCATATTTGTACCTCCCATATGAATTAAATAACAAATTCATATGTATATCTGAGAAACTATTAGAGCTAGAAAACTTTACATGAAAAACTTTGATATTTATGTGAACATTTAGAGAAAATTGGGCCTACTTTCAATGGGACCTTGGCATCTCCCATATGAATTAAATTATTATATTATTCAAATTTTTCATAGGTTACATCTATATATATAAAAATGAATGTGTGTTTGTTTGTATGTTTGTATGTTTGTATGTTTGAACGTTATAGACTACTAAACGGCTGAACCGATTTTCTTGAAATTTTCACAGCATATTCCTGCATGTCTGGAATAGGTAATAGGCTACTTTTTATTTCGAAATTTCAAGTGGGCGATGAGCCACGCCCACATTAAGAAAATATAAAATCCGTATATTTTAGATAATATAACAGTTAGAGTCCTCAAATTTTGTCGGAGCCACTTTAGTGTCAATATGATCATTTAGGACAAAAAGTAGGCGGACTAGCATTAGGGGGCGTGGTACCTCCCATATAAATTAAATACAAAAATTCTTTTATCTGGGAAACTAATAGAACTAAATTCTTAAAATTTAGCACGAAGAACTTTAACATCCATATAAACATTTTGGGTAATAAATTGGCGGACTACCCATGAGGGGAGCGGCACCTCCCATATTAATTAAATACAAAAATTCGTTTATCTGGGAAACTAATAGAACTAAATTCTTAAAATTTTGCACAAAGAACTTTAACATCCATATAAACATTTTGGGTAAAAAATTGGCGGACTACCCATGAGGGGAGCGGCACCTCCCATATTAATTAAAAACAAAAATTCGTTTATCTGGGAAACTAATAAAACTAAATTCTTAAAATTTTGCACGAAGAACTTTAATATTCATCTGAACATTTTTAAGGAAAAAAGAGCGGACTTTCATCTGGGGGGCTTGGAGCCCCCATATGAATAAAATAGAAAAATTCGTATAACTGAGAAACAATTAGAGCTAGAATCATTAAATTTTACTTGAAGAACTTTGACATTCACCTGAACATTTAGAATATAACGGGCGGACTTCCAATGGGTTACTTGGTACCTCCCATATGAATTAAATACAAAATTTCGTTTAACTGGGAAACTAATAGAACTAGATTCTTCAAATTTTGAACAAATTATTTTAATAATCATCTGAATATTTTGGAGGAAAAAGGGCGGACTTTCATCCGGGGGGCTTGAAGCCCCCACATGAATTAAATTCGTATATCTGAGAAACTATTAGAGCTAGAATCTTAAAATTTTACATGAAGAACTTTGACATTCATGTGAACATTTAGAGAATAACGGGCGGACTTTCAATGGGGGGCTTGGCACCACATATATGAATTAAATACAAAATTTCGTGCATCTTGGAAACTCTTATATTATTCAAATTTTTTGTAGATAGATAGAAATTGGCGATAGATAGAAACTGGCGAACTTGCAATAATTTGCTTGACATCTTTTATATGTAACATATAATAAATCTGGTATTTATTTATACATATTCCTTTTAGGGTAGCAAAGCACACTGGGTATAGCTAGTAGATTAATAATTAAAATTTCTTTTAATCATAAACTTAATTGATTTTTTATAATTGTTCTACCAAACAGTTTTTTATTATATCCTACACCACTTTAGTGGGGAGGATAACATACAAAAATATTCATCCTATACCCACCTTAAAGTATACCAATCGGCTTAGAATCGTTTTCTGAGTCCATTAAGCTATGTCCGTCCGTCCGTCTGGCTGGATGGCTGTCCATGTAAACCTTGAGCGCAAGGTACAAGCCGCAATTTTCATGATAATTGGATGAGATTTGACACACACGTTTTATTTGGCCTAAGGGCGAAGCCTATTGAAAATGGTTAAAACCGGTCCATTATTTCACCTAGCTCCCATAGAACAGAACCCCCCGAAAAGGGCTTCTGAGCTCATAATTATGTTAAATATACAGGTATATCGATAAAACGCGATATAAAATGACCCTGCCAAATTTCATAAAGATCGGGCCCCATTTGACCCTAGCTCCCACACAATGTCCCCTTCAGAAAATTACTTGAATGTCCCAAATTAACTTATAAACACAAATATCGCGATGAAATTCAGTACAATAAAATATTATGTAAATATAAATATATTCACAAAATTTTATCGGGCTTGGTCCATATTTGCCCCTAGCCCCCATATAAAGCCTCTTTCAGAAAATTAGTTTTTCATCCATAAATTGCTTAAATGTATCGGAACAAGGGAATATTGAAGATAAATGCTTTATTATGAAAAATAAATCACATTTAATATTCATAACTGGTGTAGGGTATCATATGGTCGGCCACGCCCGACTATACTTTCTTACTTGTTAAATATTTAATTTATACAATTAATGAATTATTCAATTTTAAGTTTTGTCTCAATTTTTTATGTTAATTGTTCTGATTAATTCATTAATTGGAAAAAAAGTACTTTTTATTTTTTTTTTACAAATTTGATAATTGATATCATCATTTTGGTGATTGGTGCAAAACTTGCTTGACGCAAATATTTTGATAATTGAAATGTATTTTCTGTGTTTTTCTGTGCAGAATAAATTAAATTTTCCGGCAGAAAAAAATTTTTCCCCAATTGAAGCAAATCCCCAAAGAGGTATTTCTACCATTTTAAAAAATATGACTACATAAAGCTGCTATTGACATCGGTATTGTAATAAAAAAATAAATAGAACATTTTAACGGGGGTCCTAGGAAGTATTCAATCTCAAATGAATAACAAAATTCTAAAAAATCATTTTGAAATTCAGTCTCATAAATCTAGCCAATCACGTAAATCTAGTCTTGGGTCAAATATATTTTCTTGATTATAAGTCCAAGAGTCTTAATGAGACCTGACATTATAAGAGTTATCTCTCACAGATTCTTATTTAAACCAATTACGAATTATCAAAGTTAGAAAAAAACTAAAAAAAACATTTTATTTGTGTTTAAAAGTTCGAGTTTTATTTGCTTAAAATTAAACAACAATAACAATAAACATCAGATCTTACAAGCGACGGAAAATTGAAGCGGGAAGATAAGATGGACCTGGAGCTGAAACACCAGCGCTAGATGAAGGAGGAATATAAGATGCACCAACATTTGAAACACCACCAAGGGAACCTGTACCGATAGAACCAGTACCGAAAGAACTACCACCAAGGGAACTAGCACCAAGAGAACCGGCACCAAGAGAACCAGCTCCATGAGAACCAACACCAGGAGAACCAGCGGATCCATGTGTTGCAACAGGAGCTTTCGAGGCAAAGTTCAATACTGGAGCAACACCGCCATCATGAGATTGAGAAGTACCACCCAAAGAATCATATTGACCTTGAATTGCTTTTTGGGCATTGATGGCATCTTCTTGGGTACGATATTTAACAAAATGTACTTCTGGTTTGTTGTTGTTGTTCTTGTTGTCAGTGCTCAATTTGTTAGCCAAGGTACTAAGGTCAGCTTGTTTCTGGAGAACATAAATATCGGTCTTTTGTTCAGAACCCTGTTTTGCCAAAGTAAGAGCAGCATTTTCCAATCCGCTGTTTTCAGGGCCCTTAATGAAAATAACACGGAGACCTTGCTTCACAGAGTTAGACAATTGATTGGATGCAGCGGGATCATTGAAGTCTTCATCGTTGGCGGTATAAGTGAAGAATTCCTTTTCAAGTTCAGCTTGGGGAGCGAATGCAGCATTATCGTGAGAAGCTTGACCTAAATCGCCTTGAGAGCCAGCAAAACTAGGGGCGGCACTTGAACCAGCAGCATAATCGGAAGTTCCTTGAGATCCAGCAAAACTAGGGCCGGCATTTAAACCAGTGGCATAATCGGAAACTCCTTGAGAACCAACGAAACTGGGGGCTACATTAGAACCGGCAGCGTAGTTGGATACTCCTTGAGAACCAACAAAACTGGGGGCTGCATTAGAACGAGCAGCAAAGTTGGAAACTCCTCCAGAACCAGCGTAACTGGAAGAACCGCTAGATCCAATAGAAACCTCAGCACCACCTTGTAAACCAGCAAAACTGGGCACACTGTTTGAGCTGTGACCCACTGGTTGATAGTTGTAACCCAATTGATTGGCGCAAGCTGCTGCCACTAAACACAATATAACAAAAGCACGCATTATTTTCCTTTGTTGTTTAATATTCGTTACTAGAATGATTCCTAATCGATTAGGATTAGGCTTATATACTAAAGATTTGGTATTAAATTTAAAGCAGAATTTGCTTTAAATAAATTAATTAAATATAATAAAACATTAGTTATTCCTTCCTACTCTGTTAACATTAGCAAGTTAAAATTTTGATTGTGAATTTCTAATTTAATTTTTAACATTTAGTTTGCATAATTTGGAAAAAACTAATAGTTTTTTTTTTAATTGTTATCTATCAATCTTGTGTGTTCGTTTTCGCAAAATTAAAATTGCAAGTTTTAAATAAATATTTATATTTTTTAAAGTTAACATAGAATAAAGATATTTTTACTAAAAAAATGCATCCTTATTGATTATTAATCATTGTGCTTTATTTGCTTTTTTTGTATGTATTTTTTACTTTTCTATATTTTTTTTTTATTTTTCTACATTTTATATTTTCCTTACATATTTATACGTCATTAAAGCCATCTTTTGAATTTTTGTAATATTTAATTAATTACTTGTGTTAATTAATTACTTGTGTTCTATTTGAATATAAATAAATTAGTGTATGTATCTACTTATTAACTGGTTAATAATAACATTGACTTAATATAAAAATGAAAAGTAGATTTTGTTTACAATATTTGTTAAATTGTGTAGGTATTAATTAAAAAACGAATCGAAAAGAAACAAATAAAACGAAATAAATATGTATGTAAACTAAAATAGAAATAAAGTTAGCTATTAATCGAAACATCCACAATAATTTTATATATTTTGAACATAATTAGGCCCAAACCAGAAATATATTTTATTCATTCACACATTCACTTTTCTGTATACAACAAAACTTTTACATAATATGTATACATATTAGAATGATTCAAGCTTGTATGAATGAAAAAAAAAATCCCCCTCTATAATTGTTCTATGGGTTGTAAAACTATGTCATACAAAAATTAAGGCTGATTGGATAACGTTAACAGGTGCCGCAACTGAAGTTTTCAAGTGCATTTACAAGGGGAGTTTTTGCTAAAATTTGGCTATTTAGTAATAAATTTTGAACTTTATTGTAAAGGAATCGTAATGTGCACAAAGTAAGCATTTCGGAAAGATATAAAACACAAAAATTGCTTAAAAACTTTAAAAGTTATTGCAAATTCCCCAGGCCATTAACGTGTCTCACAGCTAGGGTTGCCAGCCTGGCTGGACTTGGCTGGGTTGTCCAGCTTTTTTGATGCTTGTCCAGTTTCAAGCTAAAATTTAATTTAGCTAAATAGAATTTTTTTAGTACACTACAATAACTTAGGAAATATTTTTTATGTTATCTTTGTCAAATCATGTTAGCCAACACTGTTTGTACATTTGTTATACAACTATGTTATGATTTCCCTCTTCTATCATCACTGACAACATGTCTCAACACTTGAAAAGCTGATGTCGTAATAAATATGTATTATTGCGAGCGATAGTCAATTTCTTTACGTACAGCTTACGTACTTATGATTTTTAAAATTTAAAACTTCAAAAATGGCGCTTTTTAATTTAATTTATTTTCAAATAAACCTAGCCTATTGGCCATAATCGGTCACAAATTTCTACTTAAAAAATAATTGTTCACATCTTTTGCTCTTAAAAACTAAGTTATCGAAGTGATCGGGGAAAACTAAAAATATATTCGTACTCTATGGACTATTACAAAACGGAATTGGTATATGAGAACCCCTGCATTAATATGTCCAGCTTCTTTTATTTTGTCCAGCTTTTTAAAACCCAATGTCCAGCTTTTTGCGAATCGGAATCTGACAACCCTACTCACAGCACATAAATTCGAAAGGATTTCGGGAAAATCGCATTTTTTGTAATATTTTAGAGAATACGTATTAATTCTTTACTGTTGCACTTTTTACTTAAATCAGAGTATTATAGTCCAGATAATATAAAATATATATCCGAAGTTTTATTAAAATCGGACATTCTTAACCCATAAACTGTGGAGTTGAAAGGTAAAATTTTGGAATATTTGGGATTTTTTTACCATATTGAAATAATATTTATTTGTCTGTCATATTTACCAAAAATGACTGGAATTTATCGTATATAGTCCGATATTTAAAATAGAGTGAAAAAAGGTAGATTAACCCTTTATGGCACTTGGGAATAATTTAACACCAAAGTTCAAAAATTCGAAAAAACACTATCTATTAGAATAATTCTATATATGTACATATATAAATATAAGGGAAAAACAGAAATAAATCAAACAAGATAGAGTGCTATATTCGGCATATATACATATTCATGTCGAATTTTATCCGGATATAATCATTTAATAACGAATGAAGTGGTATTACGTGATTTTCAGAAGTAAAGCTTATATGAGAGCTAAGACAAATTCCGTAGAATGATTTATATGCTCACAAAACATATTCCAGTCGTACTTTATCCCGATAGCTTTATTATTCAATGAAATATGTGCCTTTAAATGATTTTCGGAAGTGGGCCTTATATGGGAGCTATGACCGATAATGGTCCGTAAAAAAATTGATAGAATGATTTGTATGTACATAAGACATATCTGTGTTGAATTTTATCACAATAGCTTTATTTATCAATGAAATATGTGCGTTTAGGTGATTTGTGGAAGTGGACCTTATATGGGGAACAATTGTGGACCGATTAAGATCTACGTCGATAGAATGATACTGATATATTTAAGGGAGTTATTAACGATAAACAAATTTCCGGGAATATATACCTTTGAATGGGTAATATTGGATCGATTTGTATGGGAAATATTGGATCGATTATAAAGATTTTGAACATAATTGATCACTGCTTTGAAAAAATAATGTGTGACAAAATTCATCTAAATATCTTTGGTAGTTTCTGAGATAACTTGTTAAGAATTAGGAAAAAAACGTATTTTTTTCGAGGTAGTCTGAAAATTTACTCATAAATTTTTACGTTGTGAACCGATTTTGCTGATTTTCAATATCAAACTGCTTGGGATAATAATAAATATTTTGGGTGAATTTGGTTGATTTCCTTTGCTTAGTTTTAAAGTGAGCGTGTTTTAGGCAGCTAAATCGACTCAGAATTTCATAAGGACCCAGAATATATATACTTTGTTAGGTCTTAAATTAATATTTCTTGGTGTTACACACGGAACGATAAACTTGTATCACCACTGATGGTGGTGGAGGGTATATAAATTCTATATTATATATAAAAAATTATACTTTAACCCTTTTTGACTATGGAATAAACTTGAGGTGCACATTTTTAAAAGAAAAATTTTGTTTTTAAAACTGATAATTTACTTAATCCTTTTTTACGGTCGATTTTCAATGTAATATGTCTAAAAATACAAATTTACATGGTCAAAAAGGGTTAATTCATATGTTTTTATACTCAATATAGATTTTTTTTGGTTTTATTTCTGTTATTCCTTTAATTATATAGAGCATTATTCAAATAGAGAGTGTTTTTTCGAATTTTTGAACTTTGGTGTTAAATTGTTCCCAAGTGCTTTAAAGGGTTAAGCTACCTTTTTTCACTCTATTTTAAATATCGTACTATATACGATAAATTGCAGTCATGTTTGGTAAAGATGGCCGACTAATAAATATTATTTTGATATGGTACACTAGGAATTCCCAAATATTCCAAAATTTGACATTTGAACTCTACAGTTTATGAGTTAAGAATGTAAAACTTCGGATATATATTTTATATTATCTGGACTATAATACTCTGATAATACTTTATTTAAAATATGCATCAGTAAAGAATTAATACGTATCCTCTAAAATATTACAAAAAATGCGATGTTCCCGAAATCCGCCGAGTTCAAATCGCAGGTACAGCTAAACTGTAAGAAATATTGATATTGATAATATTTTTACCGTTTAACAGCCTTATCTACTGACCATAAATACCCATGAGATCTCCTAAAAATTTTGAAATTTGTTTAACAAAGATTAAAAAAACCGAAATTGGAGATTTGAAACGGCCGTTGAAAAAATCAAACTTTTTGACCATAGCTGATAAGAAGTTTGCGTTATCTTATAAGGGCAAAAACTAATATTCGAGTAATTATAGATATTTTTTAAGTAACAAAATGTTTTTGTTAGAATATATTCCAAAAAAAGGAAATTTTTATGTCACATTTCGGATTCATGTGCTGTGGGACACATTAATGGCCTGGGGAATTTGCAATAACTTTTAAAATTTGCAAGCAATTTTTGTGTTTTATATCTTTCCGAAATGCTTACTCTGTGCACATTACGATTCCTTTACAATAAGTTCAAAATTTATTACTAAATGGCCAAATTTGAACGAAAACTGAATAAAATCGATATTTTCCCCTTGTAAATGCACTTGAAAATTTTAGAGCCGTTGCGGCACCTGTTAACGTTGTCCTATCAGCCTAATTTTTTGTATGACATAGTTTTACTCAAAGAACAATTCTAGAAGGGGGGACGGGCAAAATTCGCAACTTCGTTCTTTTGGAGCACTCTAATATAGTTTATATATAGCTAATATAACAAATAAATAGGGTTTATATTAAAACAATTTCAGTGAATGCAGAAACATCATATATGTAGATATGTTATCCGGATATGAATTCGTTTTGTGTATAGATAAATAATCCTGCAAAATTTAGTTCGGGTAGGCACTTTATTGCTCATAGCTCCCATATAAGGGAGCTAGGGGAATATATTTGCTATATATATTAGGCTACACGCGATATTTTTGAAATTGTGATACCATATGTTTTTGGATCCGAATTTTAAAATTTGACTTTAGTATACAATTTGGATGCACTATAATGCAATTAAAAAACAAGTAATAAATTATAGTCGGGCGAGGCCGACCATATAATACCCTAAACCTGTTACAAAAATAAAATGTGAAATAATGGGCCGATGTTAACCATTTTCAATAGGCTTCGTCTCCGGTAGAAGATCATGTGCCAAATTTCATTGAATTATCATAAAAATTGCGACCTGCAGTTTGATTACAAGGTTTACAAGCGCTATTCAGGTGTTCAGTTGTACGGGGGCTAGGTGAAATAATGGGCCGATGTTAACTATTTTCAATAGGCTTTGTCTCCGGTACCATAGAAGATCATGTGCCAAATTTCATTTAATTATCATCAAAATTGCGACCTGCAGTTTGATTACAAGGTTTACAAGCCCTATTCAGGAGTTCAGTTGTATAGGTCAAATAATGATCCGATATTAACCATTTTCAATACTTCGTCCCTGGGACAATAGAAGATCATGTACCAAATTTCATTGAATTATCTTCAAAATTGCGACCTGTAGTTTGATTACAAGGTTTACATGGACGGACAGACGGACGGACTCAATCAATATACCCTCCCCACTAAAGTAGTGTATCATTTGTAAATATTATATTAAATATAAAAATAGTGTTAAAATTGTTAATTTATTGTAATACGTTTAGGAGTTATGATGTTAATAATGTTAACTTCTGGGTTAATAATTTTCCAACAAACAATGGTTTTTTCATCATCACCTCCGAATTTAAAAAAATCCGCCAATTTATTGTTCCATATCGTGGTTTTCGTAATATAGCGTTGTAAATTTTAAAATTTGTGTCAGCAAAAAGCATGCATTGATTATGTGCAGAGCAAAATATTGTTTGAAATATTTTTTAAAAATAACGCATCTTTGGATAATACTAAATGCACTTTTGGAGCATTATAAAAATGTGAAATTAAGCATATTCTTATTGATTATTTCCTATAAAATCAATTATTAAAGCATGATTTCTTATCAATTCTGCAGTTTTTGCTCCGTCTCAGATATGCATAAGAAGGAGTTGGAATTTTGAAAAAAATATTACATCATAGATATCACTGAAGTTGTGATATTATAAAAATTGGAAATATTTTGTTTTTTTAAGCGAAGGCTCATTTCGAAATGCGTGAAAATATAAAGATCGTGTCCATTAATTAAGCCATGTATTTATATTGATATATATACACGCAGAGAATAAATATGGTTGTGGTAGAAAAAAGACCTTTTGTGTTTAATTTTTTAAAACAAATATTTTTTTGTCGAAATTTTATCGTTATCGAGCGATTTATTGTCAGTGATTTTCTGTACAAGTGTAAATATGGAGGGTTGGTTCTTAAAATCTTTCCATCCAAGGTACTGAATAGTAGAATAAAAACCTACTTCTGAGCAATAGCTTCTTATATCTTATAAATATAAAATAATACCAATGGTTTGTTTCCAAATTTACAATTTGATGAAACCTAATATTTAGATAGTATGTGTAATGAGGATCCATGCGAGGGTACATAGAGCACCTGTACTGCAGCTCTGTACTCATGAGACCTTCCGTCTTGAGCTGAATATCGGTTATATGGTTTTTAATGGTCAGTAGGGAAATACTACAGAACTGGTTTCTATCAATTATAGCCATAGTAATTCCGTAAATTCGTCCTCCAAATTTTATGAGGATCGACTCATGTGAAGGTTTCCCCCAAGCATATTTCAGAAAAATAGTTTTTTAACAATAAATTGCTATAATATATCGGAGGCGAGGTATAAATGAACTTAAATGATTTATTATGAAAACTGTATCACATTTTACTCTCAGAACTGGTGTAGGGGGGTACTTGTTATTTTTATATATCCGATAGTATCTATGCCTATTGCCCTTTTTATTTTTGATATTTCAGCTTGTAGGTTAGTAGAGTAATCTTAAGTCCAAAAGATTTTAAAATTCTCTTATTTAATACTTTATAATGTAAAATAGCGGAAAAACACTTAAAAATTCGGGATTTTATAATCCCGAAATTCCCCGGGATTTCATTTTTTAAAATCCCGGTTTTCGGTACATTCAATTCCCGTTTGTAATCCCTAATTTCAGGGGATAAGGGTTGTATATGAACTCAAAATCTGTGACGTGAAAAATGGCTATTTAAATTTTTAAAAATCTTGTAACTCTAGTTTATGAAAGTTAGACCAATAAGTTAAATAATGAGAGTACAACTGTAAAATTAATGAAAAATATCTATAAAATTTCTAAGAATTTTATAAACCAATTTAAAATATGTATGCTTAAAATATTTTAAAATACTCATAGATGTTCTGATTAAAATTTATACCGGTTATATAAAAAATACATAAAAATGGAATCATCATAACTAGTTTGTCATATTGCAAATAAAATATTGACGTAGTATCTTCTTAATGCATTAATTAATTTACATAATAAGTATATCAAAAAAAAACTATTTCCTTATAATTAAGTACTTAAACTGGTTTGTATACATATCTAGAATGAGAAATATTAAAATTTTATATTATCTGAAATAATTATACCATTTTTATTGTCAAAATATTAGGTAAACACTTCTGACTGCTGAATTCAAGCTTGATATCAAGTTTTATAAAAATTATCGTATTTAGTTATAAAATGCAACTAAAAAATTTCCTAAAGATAAAATGAGTTTATGAGCACAAAGATGACTTGAAATTATGAATTAGAACTGGAACCAGAACCAAAAAGATCTACAATATGTATATGTAGTTTGACAAGAGGAATTAAAATTCATAAATTATATTAAGGAATACTTTGGAATTTTTACTTTTTGCTACTTGGTACAAATCTGCCTTTAAAATTATACTTACTTTATAAGGGGAGTTAAAACAAATTTTACTTATATTCGTTTAATTAAATACTCTTTTTATTATCGCCTCTTTTTTGCGATTATAATTGATAATAAAAAGAATAAGAAATGTATTAATGGTAAATACATAATAATCGCTTAATATAAAACAACAATAAAAACCTTATTCAGTCTGTAACAGCTTTACTTTCTTCATTCACTTACTTGCGATGACGACCGGCAATGAAAGAAGGAAGATAACTAGTGCTGGGACCTGAGACTACAGATGAGTCAAATGAACCAACGGAACCGACAGAGCCAGAAGATCCAAGGGAGCCGGATGAACCGAAAGAACCAACGGAGCCAGAAGAACCGAAAGAACCAGCAGAGCCAGAAGATCCAAGAGAACCGGAAGATCCGAAGGAACCACCAGAGCCAGAAGATCCAAGAGAACCGGAAGATCCGAATGAACCAAGGGAGCCGGAAGATCCATGAGAACCAGAAGATCCGAAGGAACCAACAGAGCCAGAAGATCCAAGAGAGCCGGATGATCCGAAGGAACCGTGAGAGCCATGGGCAGCAACGGGAGCCTTAGAAGCAAAGTTCAAAACAGGAGCTACACCACCATTGAAGTTTTGAGTGCTACCACCCAAAGAATCGTATTGGCCTTGGATAGCCTTTTGGGCGTTGATAGCATCTTCCTGGGTACGGTATTTGACAAAGTGTACTTCGGGTTTGTTGTTGACGTTGTTGTTGATGGTGGTCAATTTGTTGGACAAACTGCTGAGGTCAGCTTGTTTTTGGAGGACATAGATGGCAGTTCTTTGTTCGGCAGCATGTTTAGCCAAAGCAACAGCAGCATTTTCCAAGCCATGGTTTTCAGGGCCCTTAATGAAAATAACACGAAGGTTTTTCTTAGCAGAGCTAGCGACTTGTTGTTCAACAGCGGGTTCAGTGAAATCTTCTTCGTTGGCAGTAAAGGTGTAGAATTCCTTTTCGAGTTCAACTTGGGGAGCATAAGAAGCACCACCGTGGGAACCACCAACAGAACCAGAACTACCGAAACTGCCAGAGGAACCACCAACTCCAAAACCGCTGCTGGAGCCGCCGAAACCACCAGTAGAACCACCAACGCCAAAACCGCTGCTGGAACCGCCGAAACCACCAGTGGAACCACCAACACCGAAACCGCTGCTAGAACCACCATGACCGCCAGAGGAACCGCTAACGCCAAAGCCGCTGCTGGAACCGCCGAAACCACCAGAAGAACCACCAACTCCGAAACCGCTGCTAGAACCACCATGACCACCAGAGGAACCACCAACTCCGAAACCGCTGCTGGAACCGCCAAAGCCGGAGCTACCTGGAGTAAAGGATAATCCAGAACTGGAATGTCCCACAGGTTGGTAGTTGTAACCCAATTTATCGGCACAGGCAACAGCCACAAGGCAGAGTACAATGAAAGCTCTCATGTTTTCTTTTTAGAATCTTACTGTTCTCTGATGAGTTAAGTAATTAGAATGATTTAGCTTAGAATTTGAAGTGTCTTTTATACAAAACCCGCAAAGAAATTAAAAATTTCACAGTATCATTTCTATTCATATTTCAAATGTTTACTTTTATTTTTTTTATTTTAATTGTTTATAAAATAAACTATTTTGCATAGTTTTTTTGCGAAAAATGCTACAAATCAACATTTAATGGATTGATTTAAATTTTTATTATAAATCTATTCCGGAGTTAAGTTGTAGAGTCTACCTTAAAAGGTGTTTAATTTATTTGAAACATTTAAAACCACAAAATTAAAATTATACAAGTTATCTATCTATTAGAACTTGCCTATGTTTTGGTTGAGTTACTCGAAATCGAAATATTAGTATGTAGGATGATGTGTCATTCTAGTTGACACTCCTATTGCAAAATTTTTTAAAAACCTGATAGTTTAATTTCATTCTATTGCAGTTGTATTCGCAAAATTTCATTGATTGTCTTAATATTTTATACGAGGCTAGATTTAAAATTTCTTTAAAAATATATTATAATAATAGTCTACACCACTACACAGGGGAGGTTATTATACGTTTGTGATGATGTTTCTATCGCACTGAAATATTGGTCCTACACTCACCAACAGTATATCAAACTACTTAGAACCATTTTCAGTCGATTAAGCCATGTCAGCCCGTAGTCAAAGTATAGGTCGCAATTTAGAAGATAATTCGAAGAAAGTTGATTTTTTTGAAATTGGTCTATTATTTCATCCAGCCCCTATAAATCGAAACCCTTGAATATGGCTTTGGAGCTCACAATTATGTGAGCTCGGTTGTATATAAGTAAAAATCATACTTCCATAATTGACCATAGCCCCCATACAAAATTCTCTTCTGGAAATGCTTTAAGATAAATAATTGACTTATAAATACTTGTATCCCGACATAAATCAGTTTATATATTAACCAAAATTCATGACCACTTGTATAGCTCTAGGACAGAAGGACGGACATGGCTCGAACGTCTAATAATGAACCAGAATAATTAGACTTTTCCAAGTCTATTTATCAGAGTCGTAACTCAGATATTTGACTACAAATTTTGTATTTATTTTTTTATATTAAAAGTAAACATTTGTATCTTTAAAATAAAATAACATATTTGAAAATCGGTTGAAAAATACCAAACTTATGATTTTTCAAAATTAAAACTTTAAAAATGGCTCTTCTTCACATATTATATATGTACATATATATTCCAGGTCCTTATTAAATTCTGAGTCGATTTAGCTATGTCCGTATGTCTGTTTGTCTATCTGTCTGTGTAAAACACACTCACGTTAAAACTAAGCAATAAAATCAACCGAATTCTCCGAAAATATTTATTTTTTATTGTTTTAATAACGTAAAAAGTTATGAGTAAAAATTTCAGACTATTCTCGCCCAGGAATTATGTTCAAACTCAAAACAATCGATCCAAAATTAACCATAGCACCCATACAGAGGTACATATTCTCGGAAATAGATTTATCATTAATAACTTTGTAAAAATATCGGTATCACCTCGATTTTGCCTCTAAGTATATAATATTACCAAATTAGATCTGTATCGGTCCATAATTGGCCATAGTTCCACTTCCGAAAATCACTTAAATGCATACAACTAATTAAGAAATACAGATATTGGAATAATATCCGATATAAATATGTTTTGTGTATACATATGTATATGACTCTACAAAATTTTTTCGAATCGGTCCATAATTGGTCATATGTATATGTCATATAAGATCCACTTCCGAAAATAGCATAAATATAACTCGTGAGAGTGTTATATTCGGCTGTACCGAATCTCATATACCCACCATCCATCCATATGCCGTGAAAAAAATGCTCCCCTATAAATATCAGGGTAATATTACTCATCAAATTAACTGAAAAGGACCTTATATGAGAGATAGGGTTAATTATTGACCGTTTTTCATAAAATTGTTCATAATTTTTTTTTAGACCGATTTTGGTTCATATAAAACATCTTTACATCGAATATCACTTCCCGACACTTTCGGCATGAAATTCAATAAGAAGATTTGCGTTCCTATAAATATTTCTTATATCAAATTTCATAATTGTTCACGTATTATTAAGGCAGCAATAATCGTTAAAGTAATTTTCTTATGGACCGATCCTAAATAAATTTGGTAGAGAGATTTTAACTCGTATAAAACATCTGTATGTGTGTCTAATTTCATCGTTTTTCTCGTATTTTTAAGCCTATAATGAGGTCTAAAGTCATTTTCTGAAGAGGAGCTTATATGGGGGTCCATCATAGGCAGTTTCTCATAAAAGTCAGTAGAGAGGTTCTTGCTCGTAAAAAAACTTTCTTATGTCGAATTTCACCTCTATACTCGTACTTTTAAGGTAGTAATAACCGTTAAATTAATTACATGAAGCGGATCTTATAGTGGGGTAAGATCAATTATAGACCAATACTCATAAAATTTGGTATATGTCCGTTAATGCTGTTTTTCGGGGGTCCACTTGTATGGGGGCTATAATATTTCAATGTGGTACAAACGGATGAGAAAATCAATATACCCCTATCTCTTTTGATGGTGGGTATACAAATTTACATGAGTATATTAAGTATATTTATATCAGTTCGTAATTGGTCTTAGATCTCATATAAGGTCCACTTCCTAAAGACACTTTATCCCATATCTTTCATTAATATATACATAAATATATACCGATAAAATCCGATTAAATGGATATGTTCGGATTGGCCAATGATTGGTCATATCTCCATAAAAGGTCCATAAATTAGTTATGGACTTGATCAAAAGTATAGATATAACAAGTTAGAGTACTATATTCGGCTGAGCCGAATCTTAAATACCCTCCACCAGCTACTTTTATATTAATACTTTTTTAATTGATCAAATATTTGTAGAAACAAGTTTTCCCATGTCTTAAATAGAAAAACCCCAAGATTTAAACAGCTTAAATCTGTTACAATTCCAAGATTTATTGAACATAGATGTGCTTTTGCGATATTTAATAATGTGCATATATGCATGTGTGTGTAAGATTTAAGGATTTTCAAAATACATATATATATAATTTTGTTCTACACAAATTGATAATGCAACTAGTTAAATTCGGTTAAATTGGTTTTAGGGGCAGGACCTAGTATGGGAGATATAACCAATTATAGACGGATCGTAAAAAATTCTTTAAGCTTTTATATATTTCACTCAAATTTTGTATCTATATCGTAATTTAGTAATAAGCAATGTGTGTTCAAGTGATTTTCTGAAGGGACACTTGCATGGGACCGATCGCACCCATGTTATGGACCGATCGTGAAAAAATTTTGAAATAGAATTTTTGTATACCAAACTAATATTTGTGCCAAATTTTGTATCAATAGCTTTATTTGGTAATGAGTAACGTGCGTTTAAGAGATTTTCGTAAAAGGACCTTGTATGACCAATTATGTATATAAAGAGAAAATTTCAAAATTCTGTATCTATATCATTATTTGGCAATGAATATTGTGCATTTAAGTAATCTTCCGGAGGGGACCTAGTATGAGTGCTATGACCAAATATGGACCGATCGTAAAAAAATTTTATAGTGTAATTTATGTAAATAAGATCAATATTTGTGCTAAATGTATGGATATCAATATTTTGTAATGAGTTATGTGCGTTTAAGTGATTTTCGGAAGGGGACCTTGTATGGGAGCTATGACCAATTATGGACCGATCGGAAAAAAACTTTCATAGTAATATTTGTGTGTATGTGAGCAATACTTGCACCAAACTTTATATGGAAATCTTAATTTAGTAATGAGTTATGTGCGTTTAAGAGATTTTTGGAAGGGGACCTTGTATGGGAGCTATGACCAATTACGGACCGATCGGAAAAAAACTTTCATAGTAATATTTCTGTGTATGTGAGCAATACTTGTACCAAACTTTATATGGATATCTTAATTTAGTAATGAGTTATGTGCGTTTAAGTGAATGTACAATGATTCATATTTAGACAAAACATATTTGTGTCGAATTTTATCCCGATAGCTTTGTAATTCAATGAAATATATTAGTTTAAGTGATTTTCGGAAGTGGACCTTATATGGGAGCTATGACCAATTATTGGCCTATCCGGAAAAAATTTCGTAGAGTGATTCATATCTAGACTAAACATATTTGTGTCGAATTTTTCAAGATAGCTTTATTTGAAATATGAGCTTTTAAATGATTTTCGGAAGTAGGCCTTATATGGGAGCTATGGCCAATAATGGACAGATCCGTAAAAAAATTGGTAGATTGATTTGTATGTACACAAAACAAATTTAACTCGAATTTTATCACAATAGCTATATTCATCAATGAAATATATACGTTTAGGTGATTTTCGGAAGTGGACCTTTTATGGGAGCTATGACCAATTGTGGACCGACTGAGATCTACGTTGACTGTATGATTTCTGTTCATATTATATTTGCATGTACAACATTTTGTGTTGATACCGATATATTTGAGGGAGTTATTAACGATAAACTAATTTCCGGGAATATATACCTTTGTATGGGGGCTATGGGAAATATTCGGTCGATTGTAAAGATCTTGAACATAATTGATCACAGGCATAAAATAATAATGTGTGAGAAAATTCATCGAAATATCTTTGGTAGTTTCTGAGAAAACTTCAAAAGAATGTTGAAAAAACGTAATTTTTTTCGAGGTAGTTTGAAATTTTTACTCATAACTTTTTACGTTGTGAACCGATTTTGCTGCAATACCAAACTGCTTAGGATAATAATAAATACTTTGGGTGAATTTGGTTGATTTCCTTTGCTTAGTTTTAATGTGAGCGTGTTTTAAACAGACAGACGGACAGACGGACATAGCTAAATCGACTCAGAATTTGATAAGGACACAGAATATATATATACTTTGTTGGGTCTTAGATAAATATTTCTTGGTGTTACACACGGAACGACAAACTTATATATACCCTCTATCACCACTGATGGTGGTGGAGGGTATAAAAAGCAATTACTGAAGTGATAGCATCCTGATCAAGGAAGCAAATTTTGAACTTTCACAATTTATTAAATACGGATCTAAAAATATTTAAAAGGGTTTTGATAAAAAAAGGTACTTAAGATTCGGCATAGCCGAATATAGCACCCTAACTTGTTTATTTATCATTGAGCCTCGGTCTTTTCCGTTCTAAGAACTTATAAAATTTTTTTCAAATTTTAAAACTTAAAAAGTTTTTGTAAGAAATGTATAACAAGTAGTATGATCTTTTGATTACGTTTCTTTTAGTCATAATTACAGTAATTAAACAGTGAGACCAAATAAGCGAAAGTTGAAATACCTGGGTAGTGCCACTATTTTTGTGGAAGGTGAATCCAAGTAGAACAATAATCTGTTTTTGAAATTTGCCAAACACCTCCAAAATTCTCAGATACGGGTAAAAACAGGTGTTTCGAATCTTTAAACACTTATAAGTCAGTAACTTAGTTGAATCTCAACCGATATTAAGTTTTTCAACGGATTTAGAGAGAAGAAGCTGAGGCCTTTAATATGACATAAATATATATGTATATTATGTTTATGTAACCGGGAGAAATATGTGTGTATTAAATTAGGAACACTAGAACTAGATATGAGATTTTTATCTAGTTATTGCAGATTTCTAAACACAAAATCTGTATTTTCATATAAATAGCTAGCGATTTAAAATTTTCCACAAAATTAATTATAGGTAGGTTCGTTTGGTATTGCAAATGGGCAATATTGGTCCACAATTTCGCATAGCCCCCATACAAGTGGCCCTCAGAAAAACCGCTTTAACAGTCAGAACTGTTTTAAACATATAAGGTCCCCTTCAGAAAATGACATTAATACTCATTACCGGCTCAAAAATACAAATATAGCGGTGAAATTCGACATAAATAAGTTTTATGTTCATATTTGACCCTATCCCCCATATAAGGTCCCCTTCAGAAAATTACATTTCTACTCGTTACCGGCTTAAAAATAGAAATATAGCTACAAAATTCGAAATATAGCTATGAAATTCGACATATATAAGTTTTAATTATTTAATTGACCCTTCCTCCCACATAAGGTCCCCTTCAAAAAATGATTTTAACGCACATTACTGACTTAAAAATACGAGTATAGCGGAGAAATACGACATAAGCAACTTTTATAAAAACGTAATATTCCTACCGAATTTATTGCGGATGGATCGGTAACCTTCCCTATCCCCTATTAAGGTCCCCTTAAAAATATCCACAATTGTACCTACCCTACCCCTTAAATTGCGAGTATTTCATCGTTGTACTCACCATCAAAAGTTTTTTATTATAATTATTCATTCCGAATTTAATGAGGATTGGTCTATAACTGACCATAGCCAACAAAACAAAATCTATGTACAAAATTGTATGTGGGTATCGATACATAATCGTCCCTAGCCCCATATAAGTTACCCTTCAGATAATTACTTTTACGCTTATGACTGAATTAAAAATACGAGAACAGCAATGAAATTCGAAACGAATAAGTGTTATACGAAATCTTTCTATAATTATGTTCATGGTTAAAAAATTGGACAAAAATATTTAGTTTTTAAAAATTAATATTTTGTTAATTAATTATTAAGATTCATTTTGTTAAGATCACGTACAGAATTGACTTAAGCCTGATCTCCATGTTGCTGATGTTGCTCGCAACATATTTGGATCTAATGCTCTGAAATGACAAATAAAATGTGCTCTACATTCGTCTGAATCAGTTCGCTCAATTTTATATAGCTGTGCTCGTAAACATGTGTGTCCATTAATCTTACTATCGTAGGGATCACCCAATAGGATGTTTAAAAAGCAACTTTCAAATAATTATTTATAATAATAAATAATATTTTAAGCCTTGAGATGACCGTTCGTGAGCTGGACCAAATTTAAAAAAAGGTATTTTTGAATTATTATACCCTCCACCACCATCAGTGGTGATAGAGGGTATATATAAGTTTGTCGTTCCTTGTGTCACACCAAGAAATATTCATCTAAGACCCAACAAAGTATATATATTCAGGGTCCTTATCAAATTCTGAGTCGATTTAGCTATGTCCGTCTGTCCGTCTGTCTGTCCGTGTAAAACACGCTCACGTTAAAACTAAGCAAAGGAAATAAACCAAATTCACCCAAAATATTTTTTATTATCCTAAGCAGTTTGGTATTGAAAATGAGCAAAATCGGTTCACATCGTAAAAAGTTATGAGTAAAAGTTTCAGACTACCTCGAAAAAAATTACGTTTTTTTCATAATTCTTTTGAAGTTTTCTCAGAAACTACCATCGTTATTTCGATGAATTTTGTCACACATTATTTTTTCAGTTTTTCAGAGTAGTTATCAATTATATTCAAAATCTTTACAATCGATCCAATATTTCCCATAGCCCCCATACAAAGTTATATATTCCCGGAAATTAGTTTATCGTTAATAACTCCCTCAAATATATCGGTATCAACACGAAATTTTGTACATGTAAATATAATATGAACAGAAATTATACTGTCAACGCAGATCTCAGTCGGTCCACAATTGGTCATAGCTCCCATATAAGGTCCACTTCCGAAAATCACCTAAACGCACATATTTCATTGATGAATAAAGATATTGTGATAAAATTCGAGTTGGATATGTTTTGTGTACATACAAATCATTCTACAAATTTTTTTACGGATCGGTCCATTATTGGTCATAGCTCCCATATAAGGCCCACTTCCGAAAATCATTTAAAAGCTCATATTTCATTGTCAACTAAAGCTATTTTGATGAAATTCGACACAAATATGTTTAGTCGAAATATAAATCACTCTACGAAATTTTTTCCGGATAGGTCCATAATTGGTCATAGCTCCCATATAAGGTCCACTTCCGAAAATCACTTAAACGCATATATTTCATTGAATTATAAAGCTATCGGGATAAAATTCGACACAAATCTGTTTTGTATACATACAAATCATTCTACAAAATTTTTTACGGATCGGTCCATTATTGGTCATAGATCCCATATAAGGCCCTCTTCCGAAAATCACTTTAAAGCAAATATTTCAATGCCAAGTAAAGCTATATTGATAAAATTCGACACAAATATGTTTCACCTAAACATGAATCATTCTACGAATTTTTCTCCGGATAGGCCCATAATTGGTCATAGCTCCCATATAAGGTCCATTTCCGAAAATCACTTAAACGCATATATTTCACTGAATTCTAAAGCTATCGGGATAAAATTCGACAGAAATATGTTTTGTGTGCATTCAAATCATTTCCCTATTCGAAAATCACTTAAAAGCACATATTTCATTATCAAATGAAGCTATCTTGATAAAATTCGACACAAACATGTTTTGTCCAAATATGAATTACTCTGCGAAATGTTTCCCGAATAGGCCCGTAATTGGTCATAGTTCCCTTATAAGGTCCACTTCCGAAAATCACTTATACGCATATATTTCATTGAATTCTAAAGCTATAGGGTTAAAATTCGACTTGAATAAGTTTTGTGTACATATGAATCATTCTACCACTTTTTTCTCGGATCGGTCCATTATTGGTCATAGCTTCCATATAAGGTCCACTTCTGAGAGTCACTTAAACACACATATTTCATTGTCAAATAAAGTTAATTTTAGAAAATTCGACACAAATATATTTTGTCTTTACATAAATCACTCTACGAAATTTTTTGCGGATAGGCATATAAAACATTGTACCAAATTTTTTCTGGATCGGTCCATATTTGGTAATAGGTCCACTTCAAAAAATCCCTTAAACGCACATATTTAATTATCAAATAAAGATATCTTGATAAAATATGATTTGTGCACATATGAATCACTCTGCGAAATTTTTCCGGATAGGCCCTTAATTGCTCATAGCTCCTATATAAAGTCCACTTCCTAAAGTCACCTAAACTCACATATTTCATTGATTAATAAAGCTATTGAAGTAGAATTAGATTTGATCTTTTTTCTGCATAAAAATTATTATACTAAATTGTTTCTTGATCAATCCATAATTGGTCACAACTCCCATATTCTGTGTATAGCTACATCATTCTATTAAAATGTTTTCGAACTGGCGTATTAATATACGTTTTTTTGGACCTAATCAAAATTAGTTCGACAAAAATTTTGGCAAGTTATCTAAAAATTATATTAGATGGGTTTCAATAAAAAGTAGCTGGTGGAGGGTATTTAAAATTCGGCATAGCGAATATAGCACTCTAACTTGTTTTAATTTTAGTTTTGTTTTGAAACAATATATTCAATATAGGGTATCGTTTGAAAGGGGGTTTTAAGCCGCGTCCAATGATGTATATAACATAAAGTCGGCTCATTATTGCCATATTCCAAAAAATAATTTTAAGTTTTCCATTAATATAAATAACATTTATGCACAATGTTGGAAATTTTGCACATCACTAGATGCGGCTTCAAAGAACCTTTCAAATGATACCACATATGTACTATATATTTTGTTTAAGAAAACACTGTAAAATTTCAAAAAATAACTAAAAAGTCACTTTTTTGTTACCGGTCCAGTTCACGAACGGCCATCGATATACTTAAAATATTTTGGGACAACTAAACAAAGATTTTTTGAAGCTAGGTAAAATTTTGAATTGAACATGATAAAACGTGTCATCCATAGGATACTTTCTTGGAAACTGTCCAGCTCACGAACGGACAACACTAAACCCAAAATATTTTGGATAACATCATATTACATAACAGCGAATATTTTGAGGGGGGTAACTCAAGCACCATTTTTTGTGAGTCGGGCTAAACTGTCAGGAATATTTAAAACATCGCTAATATTTCGATTTAAAATTGTTTTAATTTATTTCGTAATTTTACACATTTAACAACAATAACAATAATTAATAATTACGTCATTTCGTTATCTTAAAGACGGAAAAGACGAAGAATAGAAGCTGGCAAATAAGTGTTGCTTGGTTCATCGGCAACTGGAGCTGGAGGAATGTATGATGAAGCGGGAGCAGAGGAACCAGCACTGAAACTAGATTCGGGAGCAGAAGCACTAGTACTGTAGCTAGCGGAAGGAGCAGAGGCACCAGAGCTGTAGCTAGCAGCAGGAGCAGAAGCGCCGGAGCTGTAGGTAGCAGCAGGAGCAGAGGCAGCACCGTGGTGGCTAGAAACTGGAGCAGGAGCTTGAGAAGCAAAGTTTAAGACTGGAGCAACACCACCATCATGAGACTTAGAGCTACCACCCAAAGTATCGTATTGACCTTGAATCGCTTTCTGAGCATTGACAGCATCTTCAGGGGTACGGTATTTGACGAAGTGAACTTCGGGTTTGTTGTTGGTGTTTTTGTTAGCGGTGTTCAATTTGTTAGCCAAGCTGCTGAGATCGGCTTGTTTCTGGAGAACATAGATGTCGGTCTTTTGTTCGGCAGCATGTTTGGCCAAAGCAACGGCAGCATCTTCCAACCCGCTGTGTTCGGGTCCCTTGATGAAAACGACGCGGAGTCCTTGTTTCACAGAGTTAGCCAATTGGTTGGAGGCAGCAGGATCATGGAAATCTTCATCGTTAGCGGTGTAGGTGAAGAACTCTTTTTCGAATTCAGCTTGGGGAGCGTATGAAGGAGCATCGTGGGAAGCAGATGAGAAATCTCCTTGAGGAGCATATGAGGGAGCAACATTTGATGAAGAACCAAAGTCACCACCACCGATGCCTCCACCAAGGCTTCCACCACCAATACCACCACCCAAGTTACCACCGCCAAGACTTCCACCACCAATACCGCCACCTAAGCTACCGCCACTGAGGCTACCACCACTGAGGCTACCACCACTGAGGCTACCACCAACACCTGAACCAGGAGTGAATGACAATCCAGAGTCAGAGTGTCCAACTGGTTGATAATTGTAGCCCAATTTATCGGCGCAGGCTACTGCTACCAAGCAAAGTACTATAAAAGCGCGCATTCTTAATGTCTGTCTTCTTCAATTCCGTTGATTGTTGTGAGTGATATATTTTCGCCAAAGTGTTGCGAATTTATACTTGAAATAGTTTTTAGTTTAAAGATGATCATCAATTTCCGATAAAATTATTTAAATTGTAACAGTTCTATTGTGTTAATATGGAGCGTCATTTAGTTTTAGTTTTAATGGTAATTTCAAATGACAAAAACTGTTAAACAACATACTTTAACCTAAAGATACAAAACACTTTATGAATATTTAACAGTGTATCGATGTCAGTGGGGAGGAGATGGTACACTGGAAGAATTATGTATACCGATACTTTTGTGCTAATAAAATTTTGATAAATTTTGCTAAATTGTATGCATAATATTGAACATTATATAGAATTATTATAATGCGGAGAAATATATTCTGCAATAAAAATAAAAAAAATCCAATTAACAAATCTAGCTAAGTGAATCATTTAAAAATACTTTAAATGTTTGAGGATATAAAATGTCAATATATATGGCTATCTGATTTTTGTCAAAAATTAGTTTGTTGTGACAATTTGCTTATTAGACATAACACAGATTTTATATTATTAATTGTTTCGCTGTTGTCATACGAACTAAGTAAAACAGGTTAAGTATCAATTCATGGAACTAATTCGTTTAAATCAATGTGAACTAAGAGAATTAGGTTAAAATCGTGATCTAATTTAGATCAGTTTAATTTTAAGTAAACGAAAATCACACAGTTAAGTATGTCGAAAACTAATAATATTTCTCCAGCCTCTAATAAAAGGCAATTTTTTACACCCAATATATTTTTGAGATATTGGTTTCATTAATCCGGTTTTATTTTATTTACCTATGTATACTATGTAGTTGTGCTTCTAATTTTGTATAATCGGTTCATCATTTATGGTTTAATTGACCTATAAAAAATATATTGAAAATC
The DNA here is from genome assembly GCF_015586225.1 of Lucilia sericata. Classification (NCBI taxonomy): domain Eukaryota; kingdom Metazoa; phylum Arthropoda; class Insecta; order Diptera; family Calliphoridae; genus Lucilia; species Lucilia sericata. The sequence continues at coordinate 551,062 of NW_023994107.1, read as the reverse complement.
TCACAATTTCTATCGGACAAATAAATAATTCTATAGGAGCACTTCTCACGACCCATATATAGATGTATGTATGTATGTATGTATGTATGTATGTATGTATGTATGTATGTATGCATGTATGTATGTATGTATGTATGTATGTATGTATGTATGTATGTATGTATGTATGTATGTATGTATGTATGTATGTATGTATGTATGTATGTATGTATGTATGTATGTAGTATGTATGTATGTATGTATGTATGTATGTATGTATGTATGTATGTATGTATGTATGTATGTATGTATGTATGTATGTATGTATGTATGTATGTATGTATGTATGTATGTATGTATGTATGTATGTATGTATGTATGTATGTATGTATGTATGTATGTATGTATGTATGTATGTATGTATGTATGTATGTATGTATGTATGTATGTATGTATGTATGTATGTATGTATGTATGTATGTATGTATGTATGTATGTAGTATGTATGTATGTATGTATGTATGTATGTATGTATGTATGTATGTATGTATGTATGTATGTATGTATGTATGTATGTATGTATGTATGTATGTATGTATGTATGTATGTATGTATGTATGTATGTAGTATGTATGTATGTATGTATGTATGTATCTATGTATGTATGTATGTATGTATGTATGTATGTATGTATGTATCTATGTATGTATGCATGTATGTATGCATATTTCGGATTTTTTGACATATGGTGTTGCAGTTTTCGGGTTTATCGATTACAAAGAAACATTACTGTTTTTTCAATATACTTAGATAGATGTTAGTTCATATAGTAGAGGTTAATGTGTTTATCATTTTAATTAAATTTAATTTTTATTTACATTTAATATTAGTAAAACATTTAAGGTTTTAAAAAATCGATTTCCAACTGATAATAAAAGACATGTTTGATAAATTTGATAAATCTCTATGAAATACTTTAGTATAACGCATGTTTTGTAGCCCTCAGTTCCAAAAAACCCAATTTAAGATTATGCCAGTCTTATAGTAAATGACCGATATGTATGTATACTTTAGATCCTTATATTGTTGTAAGATGATTTAGCTATGAAGGGTGAGGTGCTGGATCAATGTTGTTGGTGCTGAAAATAAGAAGCAATATCGATCTAACAAAAAAAAATAATTAAAATTAATTAGAAAATAAATTAAAAATGCATTCTGGAATAAATTTAGCGCGATAAGTCCTCGGTAACTGGCTCTCTAAAGGGTATAACAATTTTTAAGAAAATTTTGGTCCTGAATTTATCTTTTTGTATTTAAACACCAAATAATTGGAATATGTAGGCAATTATATTTCCAATAAGAAAAATAGGTCTAAAATTATTACGAATTCCTCAGATCATTTAGTATCACAAAACACTTACATAAGAAATATTTAACAGTTTTTTTTTTTAAATCGTGTTGAGCCCTTTTCGCACAAAAGACGTAACCGACAAAAAATAAATTTTACAGGAGAGCATTCTTTATACATATCTTCGAAGTAGGACATAGCATTATTGCAAAACTCCGTTAATAAATATTATTACATCTAAAATATAGGATGCATTTTGTTTCGATTTTATATTCACGCTTTTTTGTCGCTTAGGTCTTTTTTGCCGAGACAAATGTTTATGATATAAACAATGTTGAGGCGGGTATGTCTAAGTTCTCTGTCGAAAAAAAAATATTTTTTGTATATATCTTTATATAATTTGTATATATCTACTGCCTTATTCAAATTTAAGAGTGTAATAAATATTTTTTTTATAAGATTTAAACATAATTTAGCGATGTCCGTATGTCAGTCCGTTTGTTGAAAACCGGATATGTTCCGAACGTTAGGGGTTGGAGTGATAAAATTCTCCAAAAATGCTCATTGATGACAAATATTGTTTGATGTTAAAAATGAGCAAAATCGGTTAGTGATTTCAACTAGTATCATTAATAAATATGTTGTTTATGTAGCAAATTATGTTGGGAAGTATGACAGATATCAGGCAATATTTGACCCTAGCCGCCATGTATGGACCCTGTAAGACAATGACTTTATGACTATAGCTGACATAAAAATATCAGTATAGCAACAACATTTGATGTATGATGATGTTTTAGGATGGGCTAATATGCCCCTTATATATAAAATAAGTTTACAGTTAATAAATCTGTAAATAAATCAAAAATTAAGAAAGTATGATAAAATTTTACAAAAATTATTGGTTTTCGAAACTAATCACGCATTTAAATTCTATAGACCTCGGTCCACAATTGACCAAATCCCTCGGTAAAGGCCGTGTTCTGAAAATCAACCAGAAGTCCATATTAATATCCATAAATGGTAGTACAATTTGCCATATATCGAATAAATAAGTAAATTCTGATAGTATCGATTCATTAAGAGATCATTTATAGATCCGCCTTCCGAAATCCACAAACTTATAACCAAATATAAGAGTTGGTTAAATGGTAATAATATAAATGGACTTACTACATATTCGTAATTAGAATAAAATAAATTCATAAAAAGTTATAGAAAACTATAAATTTCAGCACATCAATTGAATTTATAACAATTATACTCAGATATGTGGCATTTGATTTACAAACAAATTTAATACGTTAATTTGTTCAAAATTTTTCTATAAATTTAATACATTTTAAAAGAAAAAGTTTTAGTAAAATCGAATAATGTTAAGCCATAATCTGTGAAGATTGAACTCAAACTATGCAATATTGGCAAATTCTCTTGAAACCATAGTGAAATATTATTTTTTTAACCGATTTATATATATAAATGAAACTTAGGCAAATTATATAATGAAGACCGGTATTTATGATACCATCAAAAAAATTTAAATTAACCCTTAAACGTATATATATTTTTATATTTATATAAAATGTCCGTAATATATGAATAAAAAATTCGATGCCATTTTGTAAGAAAATCGTGGGTGATAAAAATAAAGATATCAGATTAGGTTTCAGCAGCTAAAAAATACATTAAAATCTGTCGAATTATTAACAAACTTTTTTTCCGTTTAAGACACTAAAAACACTAAACGCTTCACACACTAATGAATTCTATGTTTAGTTTATGAAAATATTCGGATAAACAAAATCGTCCATAAGAATTTTCTCAGTGTACGCATTTGTTAGTTTCGTTTCTTTTCATTCATTTAATTTAATGACATTGCCATTTAGTGACATAATCATAAAATATGTTTTTTAATAAGTTGCAATAAAATTGTTAAAGAAATGTTTGCAAATTTCGACAAAATTTTGACATGTAAATTTAAATAAAAATTGGTCGATTGCTGGAGTTTAAATTATTTTGTTACTTCATTAGTTTTTAGATTTATTGTAGTTTTTCATGATAATACTTTTTCACACTAAAATTATAAAATTCTTATGAAAATATTAATAAATGAATCTGATTAAAATCTCTTATATGAGTGCGACTTAAATTGACCACCAATTATATCGTAGTATAAATTTGAAACATTTCTCATTCGTATTAACCAATTGATGTGTTAATTTATGCAAATAAACATGTTTTGCCAAAATATTTCATCTCTTAATATTTGTTTTTTTTTTTTCATTTAAAAATTTGCAAAATTATATGTTTTTGTTTTATTAAAAATTATCATATAGATTTTAATGTGATTTAAAAAAATACAAAAATATCAATAATAAAGAAGCGGGTGGATTGACCTTTAAATTTTATCACCGGAAGTTCATCTAATGTTTAAATTTATTTATTATAAAATCAAACAAAATATTAATAATAAATGAATATAAAATAAAGCAAAAGAAAAAAAAAAATATTTGCAAATTGAAATGAAGTTGTTAGTTCATAGTTTTAATTTAGATCCTACGTCAGCATCGATTAAACAATTAAAAAATACTATAACTCTTTTTTATTAAATTTAAATACCAGAAGTGATTAGACTATTTATTAGCTAACCAGTAGTTAAATTAACTGTAATATTAGATTATATATCATATAATCACGAAAGTTTCAAACGTTAAATGTTATATGAAAAAATATTGAATTATATATTAAAAATCGTAACTACTTATTTCTTGAGTAAAACCTCGTTATTGTTTGTTCGAAATGTCCAACAAATAACGGGTTTTAAAATAAATTCGTTTTCAGGAGAGCAAATAAGTGTTCATTTCGCTAGTTGGTGAAGATTTTTTACAATGTTTTTATAGGATCATATCTTAAACACTCATATAATAATGTATAAGTATATACAATTTTGACGTTACTGACTCACTGACTGGCTGATTCATCATCGCACAACCTAAACGGTTGAAACTAAAGAGCTAAAATTTGATTCACTTCAGGCGCGGATCGAAGGGGGGAGGGGGGGTGTATACAGGGTAATCCCCCCAACCAAAACTGACAATTTTTCATACAAAATATAAAAATGAGGAAAAAGAAAAAAAAAAATTATATAAGTAAAAAACAAGTAAGAAATTATAGTCGGGCGAGGCCGACCATATAATACCCTACACCTGTTACAAAAATGAAATGTGATTTTGTTTTCATAATAAAGCACTTAAGTTGAATTGCACCTTGCCTTGAATTATACTTAAGCCATTTATTTTTGAATAAAATTGTGGACATTTAAGTCAAATTTTGAAGGGGGATTTGTATAGGGGCTATGGTCAAATGAGACCCTATGATTATAAAATTCATGAGAGTCATCAAGGCTAGTACAGAACTTGGTTTTGCAGCTTTTTGTCGAGATGCGAGTATATTAAACATAATTATAAATTTAAAATCCCTATTTGTCGGGTTCAGTTGTATGGGGTCTAGGTGAAATAATGGACCGATGTTAACCATTTTCAGTAGGCTTCGTCTCCGGTACCATGGAAGATCATCTGCCAAATTTCATTGAATTATCTTCAAAATTGCGACCTGCAGTTTGATTAAAAGGTTTACAAGCCCTATTCGGGGGTTCAGTTGTATGGGGGCTAGGTGAAATAATGGACCGATGGTAACCATTTTCAGTAGGCTTCGTCTACGGTACCATAAAAGATCATCTGCCAAATTTCGTTGAATTATCTTCAAAATTGCGACCTGTAGTTTGATTACAATGTTTACAAGCCCTATACGGGAGTTCAGTTGTATGGGGGCTAGGTGAAATAATGGAACGATATTAACCATTTTCAATAGGCTTCGTCCCTGGAACAATAGAAAATCATGTTCCAAATTTCATTTGATTATCTTCAAAATTGCGACCTGTAGTTTGATTACAAAGTTTACATGGACGGACAGACGGACGGACATAGCTAAATCGACTCAGAAAATGATTCTAAGCCGATTGGTATACTTTAAGGTGGGTATAGGACCAATATTATTGTGCGTTACAAACATCAGCACAAATCCAATATACCCTCCCCACTAAAGTGGTGTAGGGTATAACAAAATAAAATTGGAGAAATTTTTAAATTAGTAACATTCCTAAATTGTATGAATTTTTTATGCTCTTCTCCACCATCAGTGGTGATAGAGGGTATATATAAATTTGTCGTTCCGTGTGTAACACCAAGAAATATTCATCTAAGACCCAACAAAGTATATATATTCTGGGTCCTATGAAATTCTAAGTCGATTTAGCTATGTCCGTCTGTCTGCCTGTCTGTGTAAAACACGCTCACGTTAAAACTAAGCAAAGGAAATCAACCAAATTCACCCAAAATATTTATTACTAGATTTTTGTACCCGGCGTTGCCCGGGGTTTTAAGTGGTTTCATAACATTATACTTAAGTATTTTCCCGTTAGAGTAAACTAAAAAATGTGCTTTATGTCCATAGATCAATTTCTGGAATTTTTCAACATTCAGAAGTATAAAAATTTCGTTGATTTAAATAACATAACATTGCATTTACGAAATGAAAAAAAATTACTCATTTTACTCCTCACTACGAGATTACTTCACAATTTTTTTTTCCAATTTACAAAGCTAAAAGATTCCAAAATTATAATTCTAATACTATCTAGTTAGGTAAAACTATAATATACATATTTAACTTAGGAGAAAGAATAATTCTTTACTTAAAGCATAAAGTGATAATTTTTCCCTAACTTAATCATGTTTCAAAAAATGCTGAAGGTCTCCTTTTGAAGAAACTCCTTACAATTTCTTTGTGATCTTATAAAGCTATAAAAGAAATTTCATTGAATATTTATAAAAGGTACCAACACAGTACCAAAAATACTACCCATACCTCTTTCTCCATTGAATTATTCAAATTTATGTATTTTGTTTAATATATTTTGTATCATTTCAAAAATCGATGTTGTAGAACATATATTAAGAAAATCACGTCAGAGAGGAACCTTTCCCTCTTTAATGATGTTTTGCAAAAACATTTTTGAAAAACACATTTTTTGACCGATTACGGAAAAATATTAATAAAAAAATATGTAAATATTTCTCAAATTTCATAAAAGTACAAAAAATGTAGCAAAGGAACACATAATTAGCCGTTTTTACCCGTTTATATTGAATTTCTTTTTCCTGTTTTTCCCTCTAGGGGTGGACTTTCGAATACACATATCTCTGAAACTAAAAACTCATCGTCTAAAATATTTTTACTTTAGAACGAAAAAAATCAGACTAACATAGAAGTAAACATTTTTCCTTTTTTTCGCCTTTTCTTTTTTTTCCTTTTTTTCGCGTTTTCTCCTATTTTAAAACGGAACTTTGCTACATAATACATATTTCAGACACTTTAAAAGCTTAATCGGAAATGTTACTCCCAATTAATGTATCTTTTTCATCCACATTGTCCCTTCTTATCCAAGTTTTGGAAAACAATATAGTATATCACACCATACACCTATATATCTACCCTGTAGGATTTTGTGAGTTAACTAAAAATCAAGTTAACTTTTTGATAACTTCTTATGACTAGCTTCAAAGTAACTCAAAAATGATCGCAGAAATGAACAAACATTTCCATAAAATTTTAAATAAAGAATAAAATAGAAACTCGTATCAAATTTGTCAAACAATTTGTATTGAAAAAATGAAATTATGAAAATGAAAATTTGTTTCAGCAATGAAAAATGAATTTATTATCATAGAATATTACCGTAGAAGGCCAACTCTCCCGGAAAAAACCTAACTCTAAATATGTATTAGTAAGATTTTCTTTAAAAAAGTTGGTGTATTTTTACCACACATAAAATACCCACATAGTTGCATAAAATCGGTCGAAATAATAGTACAATGTTTTTATAGCATTAATTTTCTTATATTATTACATTTTAAATTGTATATTGCATTTATAAAAGCATGATAATATATTTCATGCATTTTATATTTGCTAAAATGGAAATTTCTTTAATTTTTTCGATTTTCATAAATTTGTTTGCTACTAAAAAATGCTACTCTGCACCTTCAATTTGAAATTAGAAAAACAAAAAATGAAATGTCAAATAATTAAAAAATAAAATTTTTTGGTTTGTGAAAATTAAAAAGATTTTGCTAAAGAAATTATATTAAAATAATTGTAAACAAGTAAGAGTGCTATATTCGGCTTTGCCGAATCTTAAATACCCTCCACCTTAAACTGGTTGCGTAATTTATCAAATTTTATGGATTTATTCAAATTTACCTTAACATTTTACATTACGCCTTACATATGCAATTAAAAACAAGTAAGAGTGTTATATTCGGCCATGCCGAATCTTATATACCCACCATCAAATCATCCTTATAAATAAACTTTGATATTATCGATCTATGTTGAATCATATGTCTATATTAACATAAACATCAGGGAAATATTTGGAAGAGGGCCATTATTAAGGGCTTAAGCATTTCATCGCTGCACTTGCAGTTTTAAGCTAGTAATGATCTTTGAAGTCATTTTCTGAAGGGGACCTTACAAGGGGACCCATCCTCATAAAATTTAAGAAAATGATTTTAGTTCCTATAAAACTTTTTTATGTCGAATTTTATTGCTATATATATGTATGTATATATGTTTCTTAACGTCAGATAAGAGCATTAAAGGGGGGGTCTTATATGGGGGGTAGGGTCAATTATGAAACGGTCCTTATAACATTTTATGAAGTGATTTAGGTTCTTATAAAACAAGTTTCTGCCGAATTGCACCGCTATTGATGCTTCTCTTAGCCAGTTGTGAGCGATAAAGTCATTTTCTGAAGGGGACTTTATATGGGGGGTAGGGTCAATTATAGGCTTATCCTTATAAAATTTTACAAAGAGATTTTTATAGCATTAATTTTCTTATATTATTACATTTTAAATTGTATATTGCATTTATAAAAGCATGATAATATATTTCATGCATTTTATATTTGCTAAAATGGAAATTTCTTTAATTTTTTCGATTTTCATAAATTTGTTTGCTACTAAAAAATGCTACTCTGCACCTTCAATTTGAAATTAGAAAAACAAAAAATGAAATGTCAAATAATTAAAAAATAAAATTTTTTGGTTTGTGAAAATTAAAAAGATTTTGCTAAAGAAATTATATTAAAATAATTGTAAACAAGTAAGAGTGCTATATTCGGCTTTGCCGAATCTTAAATACCCTCCACCTTAAACTGGTTGCGTAATTTATCAAATTTTATGGATTTATTCAAATTTACCTTAACATTTTACATTACGCCTTACATATGCAATTAAAAACAAGTAAGAGTGTTATATTCGGCCATGCCGAATCTTATATACCCACCATCAAATCATCCTTATAAATAAACTTTGATATTATCGATCTATGTTGAATCATATGTCTATATTAACATAAACATCAGGGAAATATTTGGAAGAGGGCCATTATTAAGGGCTTAAGCATTTCATCGCTGCACTTGCAGTTTTAAGCTAGTAATGATCTTTGAAGTCATTTTCTGAAGGGGACCTTACAAGGGGACCCATCCTCATAAAATTTAAGAAAATGATTTTAGTTCCTATAAAACTTTTTTATGTCGAATTTTATTGCTATATATATGTATGTATATATGTTTCTTAACGTCAGATAAGAGCATTAAAGGGGGGGTCTTATATGGGGGGTAGGGTCAATTATGAAACGGTCCTTATAACATTTTATGAAGTGATTTAGGTTCTTATAAAACAAGTTTCTGCCGAATTGCACCGCTATTGATGCTTCTCTTAGCCAGTTGTGAGCGATAAAGTCATTTTCTGAAGGGGACTTTATATGGGGGGTAGGGTCAATTATAGGCTTATCCTTATAAAATTTTACAAAGAGATTAATGTTCCTATAAAACATGTTTGTGCCGAATTTCACCGCTATTGATGCTTCTCTTAGCCAGTTATGAGCGATAAAGTAATTTTCTGAAGGGGACTTTATATGGGGGGTAGGGTCAATTATGGACCTATCCTTATAAAATTTTACAAAGAGATTAATGTTCCCATAAAACATGTTTGTGCCGAATTTCACCGCTATTTATGCTTCTCTTAGCCAGTTATGAGCGATAAAGTAGTTTTCTGAAGGGACTTTATATGGGGGGTAGGGTCAATTATAGGCCTATCCTTATAAAATTTTACAAAGAGATTTATGTTCCCATAGAACATGTTTGTGCTGAATTTCACCGCAATTTATGCTTCTCTTAGCCAGTTATGGGCGATAAAGTCATTTTCTGAAGGGGACTTTATATGGAGGGTAGGGTCAATTATGGACCGATCCTTATAAAATTCTACGAAGAGATTTATGTTTCCATAAAACATGTTTTTGCCGAATTTCACCGCTATTGATGTTTCTCTTAGCAAGTTATGAGCGATAAAGTCATTACCTGGAGGAGGCCTTATATGGGGGCTAGGCGAAATCGTGGACCGATATTGCCCATTTTCAATACCAAATTTTCAGCTCGCTAGCTACTTCCATTTGGACTCTATCGTGTTTTCAACAGACAGACAGACGGACAGACGGACGGACATGGCTAGATCGTTTTAGAATCTAATAAGGACCCAGAATATATATACTTTTATGGGTCTTAGACGAATATTTCAATGTGTTACAAACGGAATGACAAAAACAATATACCCCCCATCTTTTTTGATGGTGGGTATAACAAAACTATCACTTAACAGACTGTTAAAGAGCGTACTAAATGTAACAAATGTTAACGTATGTTATGTATTTAAAATAATTTCAATGTTTGGGAAAAATGTATGGCAATATGATCAATTTTAAAACCTATATAATTTTGTACGGGAGGTACGATAGATTTTCAATATTGTTGATCCTATGAAAAAAAATTAAAAAAAACAAGATTTTGTTTCAATGTTGTCAAAAAATGTTATTTTTAAATTTTTATTGTTGAGCCGAATTTTTCAATATTCAATGCCAAGCTACATAAGAATATAATCAAAATTTTGGCCAAAGATTATTAATTTGATCGTGAAAAGAATTATGAATCGACAGACGGTCATACGTGGCTAAATCTAATCAGAAATCAAATGTTTTTAGAAAAAGTTACACATTTAATTGGATTTTTTAAAAATGTTTATTATTTATGACAAAAAAATTTAAATCGACCAGGAATCGAACCGGCGATGCTCGGTTTGTTAATTCTCTATTTCATCCATTGCACCACATCATTATTTTGTCTTTCGTTAACTAATATTTTTCATATAAAAATGCCGTGTTATTTCCTGTTTATACAAAACATTGCTGCTGAATAACTTTTATTAACACTGATGTTGCTGAATAGCATAAAAAATTACCCAGTTACACTTTCTCAATGTGTACATTTTATTTGATCGTGGTTTAGCAACAATTTTTTACACAAACAGGAAAGACAATTTCTATGTGAACATCATTAATTGCAAACAATTACGAAGCTAGATAATAGTGTAGTGGGTATGACGTAGAACTGGCAACTGAGAAATCTTAAGTTCAAACCCTGTTCGTCATGGACACTTTTTATTTAATTTTTTTGCGAAAAATAATACATTTTTGAGTCCCTATGGGTGGTACAAGAAATTGTGGACCGATTTCGATTTTTAACACAGTGGATCACCGTACCAAAAACTATATGTCTGACAAAATTCAACAATATTTGTGCCAAATATTTTATGAATATCATTATTTAGTAATTAGTAATATGCGTTTAAGTGATTCTCGAAAGGGGACATTGTATGGGAACTACGACCAATTATGGACCGATCGTAAACAAATTTTACAGTATCATTTATGTATACAAAAGCAATATTTGAGCCAAATTTTGTATGAATATCTTTATTTGGTAATGAGAAATATGCGTTTAAGTGATTTTCGGAAGGGGACCTTGTATGGGAGCTATGGCCAATTACGGACCGATCGTATACAAATTTTACATTAACATTTCTGTATACAAAAGCAATATTTCTGCCAAATTAGACATGTGTATCGTTATTTGGTAATGAGTTATGTGCGTTTAAGTGATTTTCGGAGGGGGACCTTATATGAGCTATGACCAATTATGGACCTATTCAGAAAATTAATTCTTTATATGAATTCTATTGGCATAAAACTTTTACTCGTGAAATTTTGTAAAGATATCGGCATTATAACGGAAGTTATTAACAATAAATTAATTTCCTGGAATATGTACATTTGTGAACCGATTTTACCGATTTTTAACATAGTTGATCCTGGCACCAAGTGTATTTCTGACAAAATTCATCAATTTATCTGCAATAGTTTTTGTAAAAAGTACAATTAAATATGTGAAAAAACACAATTTTTTTCGAGGTTGTCCCAAATTTTTACTCATATCTCAGAACCTATTCTACCGATCTCGCTGATTTTCAATACCAAACTGCTTAGGATAACAATAAATATTTTGGGTGAATTTCATTAAGTTCCATTGCTTCGTTTTACCGTGAGCGTGTTTTATACAGACAGACAGACAGACAGACGGACAGACGGACATATCTAAATCGACTCAGAATTTCATAAGGACCAAGAATATATATACTTTGTTGGGTCTCAGATGAATATTTATTTGTGTTACAAACGGAATGACAAACTTATATATACCCTCTATCACCACTGGTGGTGGTGGAGGGTATAAAAAATAAAAAATGTGTGTTTGTGTTATAAAATTTGTCCGAATTGTTTTTTTGTGCGAATTTTGAAATTAAAATATTGAATATTTGTTGTTGTAGCTTTGTGTTGAATTCACACAGAACATGTAAGTGTGAAGAGAGAAAGCTCTTTTATTCGTGGTAAAGCTTGAGTTGGCTATCTATGTCATCTATGTTTATTATTATTAAATTAACATTTTCAGGAATATAAGACATAGATAATGGTGTATATAGGAAGGAAATGTTGCTGCATATTGAACGCATTTATAATCACTAACAATTTGTTAAAAATAGTATAAAACAAGTAGGAAAGTATAGTCGGGCATGGCCGACCATATAACACCCTACACCATGAGTATATTTTAAAAATTTTTATTTTTCACAAAGAAATTGTTATGTTGAATTTTACCTTAATTCCAAAGTATTTAAGCAATTTATTGATAAAAACCAAATTTTCTAAATGAGGCTTTATATAGGAGTATAGGTCAAACATGGGCCGATCCTCATTAAATTTGGGAAAAGGATATATTTTTAAATAATACTTAATTATGTTGAGTTTCATTGCGATACAAATGGTTACAAGTCAATTTTAGACGTTTAAGACATTTTTTGAAGGGGGGTTTGTATGGGGGCCAGGGTCAAATAAGGGGCGATCATTACGAAAATCTGCAGTGTCATTTATACTTATATAAAACTTATTTGTGCTCATTTTTAGAGAGTTATTAGTATATTTGACGTAATTATGGCATAAAAAGCCCAAATCGGGAGGTACGGTTGTATGGGGGCTAGGTGAAATAATGGACCGATTTCAACCATTTTTAATAGGCTTCGTCATTGTGCCAAAAAACATGCTTGGTCCAAATTTCATCAAATTATCTCGAAAATTGCGGCCTGTACCTTGCGCACAAGGTTTACATGGACAGCCAGCCAGCCGGACGGACGGACGGACATGTCTTAATCGACTCAAAATGTGATTCTGAGTCGATCGGTATACTTAAAGGTGGGTATAGGACCAATATTTTTTTGTGTTACAAACATCAGCACAAACGTATAATACCCTCCCCACTATAGTGGTGTAGGGTATAAATATAAGAAAATTGCACAGGTAACTCACAGCTGATCTTTTATTTATGCACTAGAAGCTAACTCATCTTGAGGTAACTTCTGGTTAACTGAAACTGATGTATAGTGAGTGAGTACTGACTCGTTCCTATGATATCACATTGAAAAACTGAATAGTATTTTATAAGCAAAATGGTTAGCTTTTGAGTCACCTCTGACTCATTTGTGGTTAACCATAAGTTAGTTTTAAGTTAACTCTAAATCCTACTGGGTAACTACATATGTTTCAAATAAAGTGTAATTAAAAACATTATGCATACGCTACAGGTCGCAATTTGCAAGATAATTTGATGAAATTTGGCACATAAGGCCAAATCCTATTGAAAATGGTTAAAATCGCATACCCCCCATACAATAGCACCCCTGAATATGGTTTTTGAGCTAATAAATATGTTAAATGTTCTTGTATCACACCAAAAATCGGCAAAACTAAGTTTTTTATAAGTTTTTTTTAAGATTTTCGTAATGATCGGTCCTCATTTGATCACATCCTCCATATAAAAAGTCCCCTTCATAAAAGGGCTTGATGGTTCAAATTCACTTATAAACACTAACATTACGGCGATATTCTACATAAATAACTTTAATGTAGACGTAAATCCCTTTACCAAAATTTATAAGGATAGGCCCACATTAACCACCTACCCCCATATAACCCTATTTTAGAAAATCCTTTTTTGTCAATAACTTGTTAAAATATTTATGAATTAAGGTAAAAATAAATTTAAATGCTTTATTATTAAAAAAATAATATGGTCAGCCATACCCAACTATAAATTTTTACTTGTTTATTTATTTGTGTTATTTATTCATTGAAGTAGTTTGAATTGTCTGAAAATATGCATTTATTAAGTCTCTTACTCAGAAAAAACAGATTTCCCTTTTTCACCCGTTATTTCCCCTAAGGATGGGATTTCTAAATACATGTACATATGTCTGAGACTATCAAAATCATTTTAATATTTTGGCTTTAGAATAGAAAAAATCGTTCTTAAAGCACAAGAGTACTAATTTTGTCATATTTTCGCCATTTGGACTATTTCTTTTGTCCCCTTCCGGTCCAATTTTCGCAACGGCACTTTGTTAATATTATTTTGCTTAACGATAGACAAAATCAGTATTTACTATCAAAAGTACTCATTTCGCCCATTTTACTCCATTTTTGCCCCCTCCTAGTCCAAGTTCTGAAAAAATATATAGCCTATAATACTCTCCAAGCATAATTCTGACTATGTTCCAAATTTGAAGAAAATCAGTCCAGCCGTTTAGGCGTGATTGACGAACAAACAAACGAACAGACTTACAAAGAGATTTATAATATATATTAGGATTATCCTAAGCAGTTTGGTATTGAAAATCAACAAAATCAGTTGACAACGTAAAACGTTACGAGTAAAAATTTCAGACTACCTCGAAAAAAATTAAGTTTTTTTCATTATTCTATTGAAGTTTTCTCAGAAACTACCATCGTTATTTCGATGAATTTTGTCACAAATTATTTTTTCAGGGCAGTCATCAATTATGTTCAAAATCTTTACAATCGATCCAATATTTCACATAGCCCCCATACAAAGGTATATATTCCCGGAAATTAGTTTATCGTTAATAACTCCCTCAAATATATCGGTATCAACACAAAATTTGTACATGCAAATATAATATGAACAGAAATCATAATATCAACGTAGATCTCAGTCGGTCTACAATTGGTCATAGCTCCCATATAAGGTCCACTTCCGAAAATCACCTAAACGCACATATTTCAGTGATGAATAAAGCTATTGTGACAAAATTCGAGTTGAACATGTTTTGTGTACATACAAATCATTCTACCAAAGTTTTTACGGATCGGTCCATTATTGGTCATAGCTCCCATATAAGGCCCACTTCCGAAAATCACTTACAAACACATATTTCATTGCGAAATAAAGCTATATTGATAAAATTGGACATAAATATATTTTGTCTAAATATGAATTACTCTATTAAATTTTTTCCGGATAGGCCTATAATTGGTCATAGCTCCCATATAAGGTCCACTTCCGAAAATCACTTAAACGCATATATTTCATTGAATTCTAAAGCTATTGGGATAAAATTCAACACAAATATGTTTTGGGTACATTCAAATCATTCCACCAAATTTTTTACGGATCGGTCCAATATTGTTCATAGCTCCCATATAAAGCCCACTTCCGAAAATCACTTAAAAGCACATATTTCGTTGTCAAGTAAATCTATATTGATATAAATCGACACAAATATGTTTTGTCTTTATATGAGTCACTCTACGAAATTTTTTTTCCGGATAGGCTCATAATTGGTCATAGCTCCCATATAAGGTCCACTTCCGAAAATCACTTAAACGCATATATTTCGTTAAATTCTAAAACTATAAGGATAAAATTCGACTTAAATATATTTTGTGTACATATAAATCATTCTACCACTTTTTTCCCGGATTGGTCCATTATTGGTCATAGCTCCCATATACATAAGTCCCACTTCTGAAAATCACTTAAACACACATATTTAAATATCAAATAAAGTTATCAAGATAAAATTCGACACAAATATGTTTTGTCTTTATATGAATCACTCTACGAAATTTTTCCCGGATAGGCTCCCATATAAAGTACACTTACGAAAATCACTTAAACGCATATATTTCTTTGAATAATAAAGCTATTGGGATAAAGTACGACTTGAATATGTTTTGTGAGCATAGAAATCATTATACCAAATTTTTTCCGGATTGGTCCATATATGGTAATAGCTTCTATACAAGGTCCACTTCAAAAAAATCACCTAAACGCACATATTTCATTATCAAATAAAGATATCTTGATAAAATTCGACAAAAATATGTTTGTAAGGTCATAGCTCCAATACATATTTCATTAATTAGTAAATATATTATAGTAAAATTCGACTTGATTTTTTTTTTTTTTTTGGCATCATTATAAGAAATTTTAATGGAATAAAATAAATATAATTATTGTAAATGTATATAAGTGTATCTGCAATATCAAAAAGTCCCCTTTTAGAGAACTATTTAAGTTTGATTTTATGATTTCTAGAAGAACGAAAAAGTACCAGACAGTGCCTTTTAATAGATTTTCATTAAATCAGGATGACGCATGTCTAATTTTCAACCAGAAACCAAAAAAATCGCATACAGATTTTTATACAATTAGGAAGCTGTGTGTCCAATTTTATGTGTTTATGTTCAATATTATAAAAAATTCGAAAAGAATTAGAAAAAGAACAATAAAGGATACTGGTAACTTTTTAAATTTTCATTCAATTATGTTTACATATGTTTATATATTCAATATTTTAGAAAGCTCAAAAAGTACCAGTTGAAGTTGAAGAAAATTCAAAGAGTACCAGTTAAAGAACGAAAAAGTACCAGAAAATATTTCAGTTTAAATTGTCATTAACTTTTCATTCACTCAAGTACCTTTTGTAGAACGAAAAAGTACCAAAAAGGCCCCTTTTTTGTGTTCTGTTCAATATTATAGATATATTACAGAAAATACAAAAAGTACCTTTTGTATAACGAAAAAGTGCCAAAAAGTTCCCTTTTATGTGTTCTGACCTAATCCGGGCTCTGCATACTTAATTTCATGTTTCTAGGTTCAATATTATAGAAAATTCAAAAAGTACCTTTTGTACAACGAAAAAGTACCAAAAAGTCACCTTTTATGGGTTTTCACATAATCCAGACTCTACATACCTACTTAATTTCATGTTTCTATGTTCAATATTATAGAAATTTCAAAATGTACCTTTTGAAGAACGAAAAAGTTCCAAAAAGTCCCCTTTTATGTGTTCTGACCTAATCCGGGCTCTGCATACTTTATTTTTTGTTTCTAGGTTCAATATTATTGAAAATTCAAAAAGTAACTTTTGTAGAACGAAAAAGTACCAAACAAGTCCCCTTATATGTTTTCTGACCTAATCCGGGCTCTGCATACTTAATTTCATGTTTCTAGGTTCAATATTATAGAAAATTAAAAAAGTACCTTTAGAAGAACGAAAAAGTACCAAAAAGTCCCCTTTTATAGATTCTCATTTACTCCGTGCTCTACATGTTTAATTTCATGTTTCTAGGTTCAATATTATAGAAGATTCAAAAAGTACGTTTTGAAGAACGAAAAATTACCAAAAAGTCCCCTTTTATAGTTCCTCACTTAATCCGGGCTCTACACGTTTAATTTTATGTTTCTAGGTTCAATATTATAGAAAATTCAGAAAGTACCTTTTGAAGAACGAAAAAGTGCCAAAAAGTCCCCCTTTTTAGGTTCCCACTTAATACTGGCTCTACATGCTTAATTTCACGTTTCTAGGTTCAATATTATACAAAAATTCAAAAAGTACCTTTAGAAGAACGAAAAAGTACCAAAAAGTCCCTTTTTTAGATTCTCATTTACTCCGTGTTCTACATACTTAATTTCATGTTTCTAGGTTAAATTTTATAGAAAACTCAAAAAGTACCAATCGAAGGACGAAAAAGTACCAAAAAGTCCCCTTTTATAGATTCTCATTTACTCCGGGCTATAAATGCTTAATTTCATTTTTCTAGGTTTAATTTTAAAGAAAACTCAAAAAGTACCAGTTGGAGAATTAAAAGGTACCAAAAAATATCACTTGGTACCGGTGTTCCAAATAACACCCCATTAGCATATTTAGTGTTTCTAGATCTAAAAATTGTATATAAATTGCATCATTGTGTTTGAATAAAATCAAATTTCCCGTTTTTACCCCTTTTGGTACTTTTTTCCTCCCCATTAACGAAATACGTCTAACAAGCTCACCCAGTGGTCGTTTAAGGCCAACACGACAGGTGTTCACGTAAAGCATATTCACTTCTGTATCTGTTCTCTTTTCGGTAACAGCACCGAACTCATCCAGAAATATAGATTTTACCCGCAATTTTGTGTTTAAACCACAGCCATCCCTAAGGGACTTCTGCAATAACCGGGACAAGACAAAAAATGGCAATACAGACGAGTACGGGAACATACATATTATAATTTTGATTTGAACAGCCTAATTTATGTTAAAACAAGTTAGAGTGCTATATTCGGCTGAGCCGAATCTTAAATACCCTCCACCAGCAACTTTTGTATTAATACATTTCTAATTAATAAAATATTTGTAGAAATAAGTTTCTCATGTCTTAAATAGAAAAATCCCAAGATTTAAACAGCTTAAATTCCAAGATTTATTGAACATTAGAAACGCCACTTTTATTTAAATTTTTATAGCGCCCTAAGATATGCTTTAGCGATATCTCGTATTTGCATGTATGCATGTGTGTGAAAGATTTAAGGATTTTAAAAATACATACATATATATAATTTTGTTCTACACAAATTGATAGTGCAAATAGTTAAATACGGTTAGAGCGCTTTTAGGGGCAGGACCTAGTATGAGAGATATGACCAAATATAGACCGATCGTGAAAAATTTTTGAAATAACATTAATTGCTTTTTGCATTACAAAATAGTATTTATGAACAAAAATAGTATTTATTTATATCATTATTTGGTAATGAGTTATGTGCCTTTAACTGTTTTTCTGAAAGGGACCTTGTATGGGAGCTATGATCAATTATGGATCGATAGGAAAACAATTTCACAGTAATATTTCTCTGTATATGAGCAATATTTCTGCCAAACTTTATATGGATATCTTAATTTAGTAATGAGTTATGTGCGTTTAAGTTATTTTCGGGAGGGGACCTTGTATGGGAGCTATGACCAGTTATGGACCGATCGGAAAAAAAATTATCTGTAATATTTCTGTGCATATGAGTAATATTTGTACCATATGGGTATCTTAATTAAGTAATGAGTTATGCGCGTTTAAGTGATTTTCGGGAGGGGACCTTGTATGGGAGCTATGACCAATTATGGACCGATCGGAAAAAATTTTCACAGTAATATTTCTGTGCATATGAGTAATACTCGTGCCAAATTTTATATTGATATCTTAATTTAGTAATGAGTTATGCGCGTTTAAGTGATTTTCGGGAGGGGACCTTGTATGGGAGCTATGACCAATTATGGACCGATCGGAAAAAAATTTCACAGTAATATTTCTGTGCATATGAGTAATACTTGTACCAAACCTTATATGGATATCTTAATTTAGTAATGTGTTATGCGCGTTTAAGTGATTTTCGAGAGGGGACCTTGTATGGGAGCTATGACCAATTATGGACCGATCGGAAAAAAAATTCACAGTAATATTTCTGTGCATATGGGTAATATTTGTACCAAATTTTATATGGATATCTTAATTTAGTTATGAGTTAAGCGCGTTTAAGTGATTTTCGGGAGGGGACCTTGTATGGGAGCTATGACCAATTATGAACCGATCGGAAAAAAATTTCACAGTAATATTTCAATGCATATGGGCAATACTTGTACCAAATTTTATATGGATATCTGAATTTAGTACTGAGTTATGCGCGTTTAAGTGATTTTCGGGAGGGGACCTTGTATGGGAGCTATGACCAGTTATGGACCGATCGGAAAAAAAATTATCTGTAATATTTCTGTGCATATGAGTAATATTTGTACCATATGGGTATCTTAATTAAGTAATGAGTTATGCGCGTTTAAGTGATTTTCGGGAGGGGACCTTGTATGGGAGCTATGACCAATTATGGACCGATCGGAAAAAATTTTCACAGTAATATTTCTGTGCATATGAGTAATACTCGTGCCAAATTTTATATTGATATCTTAATTTAGTAATGAGTTATGCGCGTTTAAGTGATTTTCGGGAGGGGACCTTGTATGGGAGCTATGTCCAATTATGGACCGATCCATAAAATTTTCCTCTGAAAGAATTCTATTGACATAAGATTTTAATTTGTAAAATTTTGTGAAGATATCGACATTGTGGCAGAAGTTATTAACAAAAAACCCATTTTCCGGGAATATGTACTTTTGTATGGGAGGTATATGAAATTGTGGACCGATTCTGGCAATTTTCAGCAGGGATCAAGATCTTGTGCAGAAACGAAGGTATGGTGATTTCCATGGAATTATCTTGCATAGTTTTCGAGAAAATTACATCAGAATGTGTAAAAAATGCTTATTTTTTTCCGAGGTTGTTTTAAATTTTGATTCATAACTTTTCCCGGTGTGAACCGATTTTGCCCATTTGCAATACCAAACAACTTAGGAAAATGAAGAACATTTTGGGTGAATTTGGTTAAGCTCTATTGCTTCGTTTTATCGTGAGCGTGTTTTACACAGACAGACGGACAGACGAACAGACGGACATAGCTAAATCGACTCAGAATTTGATAAGGACCCAGAATATATATACTTTGTTGGGTCTCAGATGAATATTTCTTGGTGTTACACACGGAATGACAAAGTTATATATACCCTCTATCACCACTGATGGTGGTGGAGGGTATAAAAAATTTGACAGGTTTCCTCTCTATATGTTTCTCTATGTTTGAAAACAAAGAATAATAAGAAGTTGGACTACGACATTGTTTTACAACAATAACATTTCCTTCTCTTCACAGACGAGTTCTGTGTAAATTCAACACACTTGTGATAACTCAATTCTCTCACAATACTTCAAAACTTTTTCGCGAAAATACTGGGATAATAGGACTTGAACGACGTTTTTTCACAAACACATAACTATTTTTTAATTTTTTACACAATTTTATCGCATTTAACAAACCGAAATATTTTTATTTTTCACAAACTAAAAAAATATTTTTTTAATTTTTTTGACAATTAATTTTTGTGTGTTGAAATTAAAATTGACAAAACAAAGTTGATATTTTGGTATTGAAAATGAAAAAATTATTTAAAATAAACTTATATTTTTGCAACAAAAAAGAGATTTTAAGTCCAAATATATTTATTAAATATTTACTGATTAGATGTGGGCAAAATAAATTAAAAAATCTGCGAATGTAGAAATTTAAATGTTATTTATTTTTCCTAAAATGTTTATGTACGATTTTATGCAAGTATGTATGTTTGGAAAGTGTGGTGAAAGTGGTTGGAGCTCCAATACTAATACAAAAATTCTACCAATACATACTTAGAGTTAGGTACCGAATGACAACTCCTTTACGTACCAACTGACAAGCCCCAATTTCTTTATATTCTTTGTTTTCAATTTTCACCACACTTTCCAAACATACTTGCATAAAATCGTACATAAAAATTTTAGGAAAAATAAATAACATTTAAATTTTTACATTCGCAGATTTTTTAATTTATTTTGCCCACATCTAATCAGTAAACATTTAATAAATATATTTTTCGGACTTAAAATCTCTTTTTTTGCAAAAAAATAAGTTTATTTTAAATAATTTTTTCATTTTCAATACCAAAATATACAACTTTGTTTTGTCAATTTTAATTTCAACACACAAAAATTAATTGTCAAAAAAATTAAAAAAATATTTTTTTAGTTTGTGAAAAATAAAAATATTTCGGAT
This sequence comes from Lucilia sericata, assembly GCF_015586225.1. Classification (NCBI taxonomy): domain Eukaryota; kingdom Metazoa; phylum Arthropoda; class Insecta; order Diptera; family Calliphoridae; genus Lucilia; species Lucilia sericata. Next base: position 529,355 of record NW_023994107.1, on the reverse strand, counting down.
TGTTAAATGCGATAAAATTGTGTAAAAAATTAAAAAATAGTTATGTGTTTGTGAAAAAACGTCGTTCAAGTCCTATTATCCCAGTATTTTCGCGAAAAAGTTTTGAAGTATTGTGAGAGAATTGAGTTATCACAAGTGTGTTGAATTTACACAGAACTCGTCTGTGAAGAGAAGGAAATGTTATTGTTGTAAAACAATGTCATAGTCCAACTTCTTATTATTCTTTGTTTGAAAACTTGTTTAATTTCATTTCAACTTTTCATTTTTATAAATTTTGTTGAATTGAAAAATAAAAAAATAACTAAATAATAAAAATTATTAATACTTTTAAAACTTTTTTGAAACTAAGAGGAATCCCAATCTAAAATTTAAATGAAAACTTGAAAACTAACGTAGCCAAGTATATACAAATTTAAACAAATTTAGCATTATCTTAAAAATTTCGGAAATATCATTAACATTTTTTCTTAAATTTGCTAAAAATATCCGTTTTTGTACTGGTAATAGGTTTACTGTCAGTGTATCAGATTTGGTTCTAAGCAATTCAGTTGCAGTACGTATACCTAAAATATTAAAGTATAGTAATATTTTCCAGGGTGGTTCCTTTTGAGCATTATAAGGCATGTGTTTATGTCAAGGGTGCACTTTCGCTTAAATTTGTTCTAATATACCTATTTATGCCTTTGCTCCATTTTAGGCTTTAAATAATTTAATTATTTTGTAGTTATTAAATTCGCACAGAAACAGTAATGATTTGAACCAATGTGACGGATGAAAAACTCCATATGTCATTGATTTCCATCATATTGTTTTCTGATGGAAGGAAGTATTACATTTAAACTGTTTCTAATCGTTAATGTGGGAAAATATCAGCTCGAGAACAATTTTGTGATTCAAACAAGGCTCAGACACTCGGAATAGTTTTCAGTCCGTCGTTATAATTTCAATCATCTCTTAAAGATTTTTATTTTAGCTTCTTAATTTACAAAAAAAAGTATTAGTTTTCATTTAAAATTATTAGTAAAGGTTTTTATAAAAATTAATAGTTACAATTTTAATTCTACTTTAAAAACATAAAGCAGTTTAATTTTGTAAGAAAGTTTAGTCATCTTGACGCGAATCGAAGGCCTATGTGTGATAACCCATGTAGGCCGTGCTGGTAGGGTACCTTTGGCAGAGAGGCTCATGATGAGCACATACTAAGAACTACCCCTTCCCAGGTCTGGTAGTGTCTACCAGTCATTTGGATGAGTGTCTTTTTGACAGTACAGTCCTTTCTGGATCGACGAGATCCTAAACTTTCCAAACGATCCGTTAACACATCCACCAACTACATCATATGCAGAACCACATACTTGGCAGCAAGTATAAAACGCACATCGTTCAAATGTCCATTAAGAAATAGTGCCCCGCGTATTTCACGTCATTCTGTGGTGAGTCGAGTGCTACTGCCACCCAGGTTGGCAACCCAAAGCGTCTGCGGATATAGGGAAGCCTGGATCCAGCAGTCTCATAACAAAAACATCATTTGGCAAAATAAGCTGCCCAGGCCCATATTGGAAAAACGCAGATAAAACTTCCTAATTCGGGGACTACTAAGGCCGAAAATAGTAACCCCAGTGCAGGTTCTCATATGGCATCTCTCAAGGCCACTACGGTAAATATTAAGACCCCTAGGTACGACACGCCAGCATGAAAGGCATTCCTACAACGGCGCTCCGCGCCAAGATTCTTACGCGCTTAGCTGGTGAGAGTAACACAAATTAATCTTCACCACTTCAAAGCAGCTTCGGCTGCACTGCTCCTCCGACCAGAGATACAAGCCGAGACGGCTCAAATCGGCGGCGGCTGGCCGCCGGTAATATTTAACAAGCCGCGCCGCCGCCGACTTCTTTCGGCTCAAAAGCTAAGCCGGCTTAAACGTAGCCGCTGATAAAGATTGGAATCGCACATGTCTTTCAGAAAATAATTTCACCAATTTGAACAGAGTTGCCACTATTTTAAATTCTTATGGCAAATTCAAAAGAGTTGCCACACAATATTGTGCTAATATTAAAATAGTGATAACTACTATAATAATGTCCATTTTCTGCAGAAAAAACTTATATAGAGACAGGTTTCTATATAACAGACTATTATACGGAAAAAAGCGCTAAAGGTGACCCAATTTTTAATTTCATTCTATACAATAATCTTGATATTCTAAACTCAGGATCCGAACCAAAATTTATTGTTTCTAATAGAAGAGAAGTTCTTGACTTACGCTGATTAGTTTTATGCATCATTATAGGCCAAGCGGATGGAGCGTCTCAGACGACTGCTCTTTCTCTTCAAGCTTTCGAAGACGCGACTTTACTGTCTTGCAAACAGAACATGCATAAAGGTAGATGCATGGTGGTATGCAGGAATATCCTACAAATCCCTTCATACCCAAGGGCGAAAAGTACTTTCATACGACTCCAAAAAACTTTGAACCAATTAGTCTATCCTCCTTTCTTCTTAAAACGTTGGAAAGCATTATTGATTTACATCTCAGAATGTTGTAGTTGTTTTTTTTATAAATTTAATACACTATAATGTAGTCTACTAAATATGGAATAAACATGTGAATTGATAATTTTTTAGATAGAAACAATTTTATGGCTTTGTACGCCACTGTATGTAGATTACAAAGGCGATGAAGTTTTGTATAAATCTTAATTTTTCTAAATGAGAAAAATAATTTTTTTTGCCAAAATTTTTGCATTTTTATTATATTATCTTTAAAGCCCTGTTAGGAAACTTCTAATAAATTGCTATAATATGTAAAACAATTTTGTTTTTTCACCAAATTGACTTAAAAAATAGCCTTTTATTATCAGGACAGTATTGACTATATGGTAGTGCTGTGGTATTTTGTCACCCAAAAAAAGTTATAATGTATGTATGTAAAATAAATAACATTTTATTCCGTAAAAACTAAATATGATTTTTACCACGTTCTAATAATACAGAAATGACGAAAATTTATGGTGAAAAATTCAATATTTCTTTAAAAATTTTGTAGGTTATTGTTGTTAGAAACAATATCGCATAACAGACTAGATGCCATATCTAGTGGCCAACCTACTTATTGGCATACAGACCTCAATAAGATTCCCGATCTAATTGATTTTGCTGTAATAAAAAATATAAAACGAGAATTTATTTCAGTGATCCCTTCACTGGACCTCTCATCAGACCACTCGCCTACAATTTTAAGGTTATTAGAAGCTCCAAATAAATTAGAAAACGATTATTCTTGTTTTCCCTAACAAGAAGACGAACTGGTTAAAGTATAAAATGTATATTAGCTCACACTTGCCACAAAACATCTCATTGAAAAATGACCACGAAATACAATCCATTGTCGATATATTTACCGATAATTTACAAGACAAAGTGTCTACACCCCCCGTCACCTTGGGAGACCACAAAAATTTTAAATTTCCTAGAAACATTGAGTATCGTATAAAAGAAAAGAGAGAATACTCAGACGTCAATGGCAACAATCGCGATCTCCGAATATAAAGGTTAAACTTAATCAGTTACAAAGAAGACTCCACATCGCCTTAAAAAATAATAAGGATCTAGTTTGGGAAATTACCTCAAAAACTTAAACCCAACTAAGAAAACAGAATATAAATGCCCCATTGCATAAATTCATCTATTAGTGCTAACATTATAATTCATGTGGTTCCACACCCAATAAAATTCTGGCTCTCTACCATTAAGACGACAATCAAAGGTCTTAAGGCAGGAAAATTTACTACCACCATGATTAGTAACCTGCCCAATTCAGCACTGAGAATTGTTTTGTCCTATCACATGGAAAATATCCGAGATAGTATGATACCAAAACCGGGAAAAGATGTCACACAAGTGACTTCATACCGCCCCATTAACTTGTTGTCTATATTCTCAAAACTTTTCGAAAAGTTATTGCTCGAAAGCCTTATAGTACATCTTAACGATAATTATTCCTGAACAGGTACATGGAATAACCACCCTTCTTCGAAAGGCAGTCGTGAGTAAGCAATATTGCTCAGCATTATTCATAGATATTTCTCAAGCTTTTAATAAAGTCTGGAACGATGGACTAATACACAAAATTATCATATTACTACCTGTGAATGTTCACAAACTGCTTAAAAATTACATATATGAAAGTTCTTTCCAAATCAGATCTAAAGATGTGATCTCTTCACGTCGTAAAATATCTGCTGGAGTATCCCAGGGAAGTATTCTAGGTACGTTCCTATATAATTTATATACTGCAGATATGCCAACGAGCGCACTGACTAACACATCTACATTTGCGGATACCGCTTTTGTAAGTATACATACATGAAAACCCTTCGATAGCTTCTGCACAACTCCAGTCTCACATTGGCGAATTGGAAAATGGCTGGACAAATTGAAAATAAAAGTCAATGCAACGAAATGTACTCACGTTACATTTACTCTAAGACGAGAAAACAGTCCTCTAATACAGATAAAAAACGTCAAAATTCCAGAACAGAGCCATGTGAGATACTTTGGAATCCATGTTGAACGCCGTTTAACATTGAGCCACCATATTGAAGCTAAGGTTACACAAATAAAATTAAAGTCAACTCAATTGCACTGGCTAATTGGCCCATGGTCTGATCTAGACATAGAGTACAAAGTACTTTTGTACAATACTGTCATTAAACCGAAATGGCTATACGGAGTTCAACAATGGGTAACAACATCCTCACCTAATGTTGAAAAATTGCAAAGAAAGCAGTCAGCACTGTTAAGAACAATAACAGGTGCCTCGTGGTACATTCGCAATAGTAATATTCACAGGGATCTCAATGTCCCCATAATACGTAAGGAGATCAAACTGTCCAGTTTAACCTAATGGATCACCGAAATCCCCTTGCCAGGGAGTTGCTGCTATTTGAGGGTCATAGACGACTGAGGAGAATGGAAACCCTGGATCTTGCCTGATAATCAAATCGAGAACTTGGGTTGGAACAGCAGTGGCAGTAATAACGTTAGTCACAGTTTAGGTTAAGATTTTTAATTATTGTAAATTTCTACTTAAGAAATTTTCATTGAAGAATAAATAAAATGAAAAAAATATATACCCGGCAGAAACTTTCATTATAGGTAAGTGTTTACAATTGCAAGTTTTTGCTGGGTATTGATAAATTGTATAAGTTTTTTTTGGAATGAAAAAAATTTTAAATCAATATAATGATAAAAGTCAAGAAAATTAGAAACTCTAATCTTTCCGTTACGTCTACAAAAAAATAATCAAATATCGGGAAAATATAAAAATAATAATTAAACCTAAATCTCCTAAACTAAAAGAAAACACACGCAGAGAACTATATATATTTTAATTCGTATCATAAATGAATTTTTTGGCAATTTAAAAAAAATATATATTTAAGATTTCTGTATATCTATAAAGAACTGAATATGTACATATCGAGCCCTTTTCGCACAAAAGAGACGTAACCGACAAAAAAATTTTACAGGAGAGCATTTTTTTAATTATCTTCGAAGTAGAACATAGCATTACTCCAAAACTCCGTTAATAAATATTATTACATCTAAAATATGGGATGCAGTTTGTTTCGATTTTATATTGACGCTATATCCGATTTTTTTGTCGCTTACGTCTTTTTTGCCGAGACAAATTTTTATGATATAAACAATGTTGAGGCGGTTACGTCTAAATTCTCTGTCTAAAAAAATATTTTTTGGTGTATATCTTTATATAATTTGTATAAATCTGAAATTTAAGAGTGTAATAAATATTTTCTTATAAGATTTTAAGGTCATCTAGGGATGTCTGTATGTCAGTCTTTTTGTTGAAAACCGGATAGGTTCCGAACGTTATGAGCTAGAGTGATGAAATTCTCCAAAAATGCTTATTGTTTTGTGTTAATAATGGGCAAAATCGGTTCTTGATTTCACTTATCCCCCATACAAGTACCTCCCGGATTATAGTTAAAACTTTTATAAATATGTTGTTTATGTAGCAATCGCTATAAAATTTTGCAGAAGTCGGTTATATATAGTTATATATATAGGTAGTATGACAGATGTCAGGCAATATTTAACCCTAGCCTCCATATATGGACCCTTTAAGACAATGATTTTATGACCATAGCAGCCTTAAAAATATCGGTATAGCAACGAAATTTGATGTATGATGATTTTTTAGGATTGTTTCCTATGACCTTCATACAGAAAATAAGTTTACAGTTAATAAATCTTTCAAAAATTAAGAAAGTATGATGAAATTCTACAAAAAAAATAGTTTTCAAAACTAATCACGCGTTTAAATTCTATAGACCCCGGTCCACAATTGACCTAATCCCTCATTAAAGGCCGCATTCTGAAAATCACCCTGATGTCTATATTAATATCCATACATGGTAGTACAATTCGCCTTATATCGAATAAATAAGTAAATTCTGGGACTATTGATTCATTAAAGTCCATATACAGGTCCGCCTTCCGAAATCCACAAATTTACAACCAAATATAAGAGTTGGTTAAATGGTAATTATATAAATGCAATGTAATTAGTAATTAGAATGAACTAAATTCATAAAAAGTTATAGATTAAATTATAAATTTTAGCACATAAATTGCAATGGCATAGTGATAATTACATGAATTTATTACAATTATACTCAGATATGTCGCATTTCATTCAGAAACAAATGTAATACGTTAATTTGTTCAAAATTTTTCTATAAATTTAATATATTTTAAAAGAAAATTTAGACGTAACCGACACTTTGCTGTTACAAAATTCATAAACAGAAAATAAATGTGTACTTACGTCTTTTTTCTTTTTCTTGCAAAGTTGAAACCATTGGATCTATAGCTACGAAATTTTCAGAGATGATGCTAATGGACCTAAATTATCGATTTCTATAAAAAAACGAAAATCGAAACTGAAGTCGCTTACGTCCATTTTGCAAAAAGGGCTCGATATGTACAATGAATATGCAATACATATTATGCATACATAAATGCTCGTCGGTGGTGACGAAGTTATGAATTTAGTCTCAAAGTCATTTGAAAAGCAATAATTTTGTAATGCTAACAATTTAAGAGGTTTAGAAAATCTCTTTAAATTTTTGCAAAATCTCTCTATGGAAACGAATCACTGTGCAGCGTATCAAATTTGTTAATTTCTGTCCATTTTAATATCGACAACAGTAACTTCTGAAATAATTTTATAAACTATTTATGTTTCACACCTCTATGTAGACAACATTTAACATTGAATTGTTGAAATTTGATATAAATAAAAATATTTAATAAACATGGCGCCAATCGTTTAAGAGTAACAAGTGATAAAATTAAAAAAAAATGAATTTTAAATATTTGTGAATAAATAAAATTCGGTTTTGCAAAACCACAATTTATTTGTTTATGCGGGTGCTAAATTTTAACTAGACATTGTCTTTAAAAATTCCTCTTAATATACATGCAGTAAACAACTATGAAGGCTTTTAAATTTAGATTAAACTAAAAATAAATAATAATAAAATTTAAATATTAATACCTACTAAATGTTAGTTGTAGTATTAAATGTGAAAACAAAATATTTTAACACGACGAATTAAATGTTTAAATTATTTCTACTGTTTTCTATTTTTAACAGTTTTGTTTTGTATTTGAATGTATATTGATGTATGAAGTATATTGAACAATGAAATAATTCAATTGTAATGAAATATTGCACAATTTAGTTTTATGCACCCAAAAATCATTTTGTAAAGGATAGCATACATAATTCGATAATTGACCCCACCCCCCATAGAAAATCGCCAGGTATGTGCGTTAAAGTCATTTTATAAAGGGGAACTTACATGAGGGATAGGGTCAGTTATTGACCGATCCTCATCAAATTTAGTAGAAAAATTTCCTTTCCTATAAATATTGTTTTTGTCGAATTTCAATACTGTACTCGTATTTTTAAGCCAGTTATAAGATTAAAGTAATTTTCTGAATGGGACCTTAAATGATGGGTAGGCTTAGTTATGAACAGTAATGGTCGTTAAAGTCATATTCTGAAGGGGACCTTATATGGGGAGTAGGGTAAATTATGAGCAGATTCTCATAAAATGTGGTAGAGAGATTTTGGTTCATACGAAACTTGTTTATGCAGAATTTTATAGCTGTATTCGTATTTTTAAACCAGAAATGAGCGTTAAAGTCAAATTCTGAAAGGGACCTATAATGGGGGGTAGAGTCAATTATCATAAAATTTGGTAGAGAGAGTTTGGTTCGTACGAAACTTGTTAATGCAGAATTTTATCGCTGTAATCGTATATTTAAGCCTGTAATGAGCATATAAGTCTGAATTGTTTTCCGAAAACGTGGATTATTAATATCAAAAAAACCTTACCTGTAGGGTATATTTTTGTAAAGTTTCAACGCCCTAGCTCTTTCCGTTCGGATCCTATCGTGTTTTCAACAGACAGACATACATACATACGGACAGACAGGGCTAGATCGTCTTAGAATATAAAGAGGACCCCAGAATATATATAATTTGGTGGGTCTATGACCAATATTTTAAGGTATTACAAACGAAATAATAAAAAACAATATTATCCTCATCTTTTGATGGTGGGTACAAAAATGCTTAGCTTATAATATTATGTTCATTTCATTAGGAATTTGCTGTATGAATTTAATTATCTTCTAAACCTTTCAAATTTTTTTAGTAATATGTTCGCAATTCTAAATATATAATTTGTAAAAAATGAAATATGACCTTATCAATAATCAATAATAAAATTAAACAAAGATATATGTCAAGTAAAATTAGCACTAAGTTTAGTAATATTGGATAATAGATCAGACATAAATTTTTAGCACTATCGGTCCAGAACTACCGGACTTAGAGGGGATCAAAGTTGCACATTTCGGTAATACAGGGTTTTATTCAAATGAGTGTAACTTTCACCTATTGGTACTAGGAAAAGTTGTCCAAAGGATTTCAGATAGATATTTTTTCATTGACGAAAATGTCCAACTTTTACCCCTCTAAGTCCGGCAATTCTGGAACGAAAATTTGAGACATCGATTTTAAAAATTGGGCCACTTGACATGAAATAACCCGAAGAATTTTTTTTTCAGATTTGTATTATCGATTTATTAAACATTTGTCTAATGTATGTATTTTTGGTAATTAAAAAAAAAAAAAAACATTTTCAAAAAACCAAAACAACTTTGACGTACCTTCTTGAAAAACTTTCACGTGAACAGATTTGGCATCGTTGAAAGTAAGTATATAAGTTTATAAAAAGACCCTAATGTCTTTAATTACCCTATAATTAAAAATAATTAAATTAGATTTAACCATATACAGGTAATAATACTAACTAATTGTTATAACATTTTATGAGGTGGTTTAGGTTCACATAAAATTTCTTTGTTGAAATTTTTTGTCTAACATTAATGTGCGAATTTTGATATCATTTAAAAGAATAAACTTATCATAACTTATGGAACTTTAACTTAATAACAAATCACAGTTAAAACTTATTAATTTAACAAAAAACCAATTTGTCGGTCAAGCTTTGAAACAACAATATACATTCACTATTATCTGCTCTGCATTATGCATATCAAATACTTCACATTTGAGTGCAAATTTAAGTTGTTTTTTTTTTTTAACTAATAAAAACCAATAACATAATTAAAGTTATTGCAAATTTATACAACTTATTATTGCTAAGGCTTTATGTCGTAGTTAATTTCATTCTTGTTGGAAAACAAATATTTATAATAATATAAATGGTAGAGGGTGGAGTGACGAACAACAGATTAAAGCCAACATTCCAATTGACAATACGAAAAACTATTAACAAAAATAACACACATCAAATTCAAAACAAAATGCGTACCTTCATTGTTCTCTGTTTCGTGGCTGTAGCCTCTGCTAATACATTAGGTTACAACTACCAACCTTCTGCCGGTTTGTTCACTCCTAGTGGGTCTTATGGTTCATCATCGAATAGTGTTCCTTCCTACGCTCCTCAAGGATACAACGCTGAAGCTTCCCATGCTTCACCATCGTACGCTCCTCAAGCAGAACTTGAAAAGGAATTTTACACATTCAGTGCTAATGATGATGATTTCAATGATCCTGCTGCATCCAACCAACTTTCTAATGCCGTCAAACAAGGTCTACGTGTTATTTTCATTAAGGGTCCAGAAAACCGTGGCTTGGAAAACGCTGCCCTTTCTTTAGCCAAACAAGCTTCTGGCCAAAAGACTGCCATCTATGTCCTCAACAAACAAGCTGATATCGGAAATTTGGCCAACAAACTTAATTCTGCCAACAAGAACAACAACAATAAACCTGAAGTTCATTTTGTCAAATACCGTACTCCTGAGGATGCTGCCAATGCCCAAAAAGCCATCCAAAGCCAATACGATTCTTTGGGTGGTCCTTCTCATTCTCATAATGGTGGCGTTGCTCCTGTCTTGAACTTTGCTTCAAAGGCTCCAGTATCAGCACCTGTACATGCCGCATCAGCCCCTAGTGGTTCATATTTGCCAGCTTCGATTTTCCGCTCATAAAGAGTTTAAGCTTTATATGAAGTAGAATTAAGTGTTGTTATTGTTGTTTATTATTTAGTTTAATAAAATTTATTTTGTTTAAATATCAAAATTTTAATATTAATATTTCATTACATCTTTTATATATTATCTGTACAAAGAATGAAGACAATAGTTTTTATATATATTAATATTTGGATATACTCTGGTCCACTCTACGAGAAGGAGGTCCGAAAACTATAACTTTTGATGGGATTGGAATTGGATGAGTTAAAAATTTAGGGTATATACATTGCTATAGCATTTTTTCTTGTTAATAAATGCTAAAACTTGACGAAATTTGTTATTTATAATATTCACAGTGGTCAAAAGGTAGACTTTTTTAAAAAGGCCTAGCGTTTTGACCGTGCAAAATTTGAAAATTTCTGTTGCGTAAATTTTTGTCCTAAATATTTATATTCATACAAAATTTTAAATCAGCTATTTTTATATTTGATGCAACACCCACTATTGCTGTTATCACCATTCTATCTCTAAATATTCATATCAAAATCAAAGTTGCGGTAGCACAATTTTAATTCTAGCATTTATAGTTTGCCAGATAGACAAATTTTATTTTATGATTAATATGGGAGATGTAATGCCCACTAGTCCAGATATCGAAGTGCTTTACGCATACACCTGCCACAGCCTTATTTCATGGTGGTATTTTCGAAAACAGGGTGAGTTTCTTTGAAGACTTACCACCGCCCTTTGGTGCTTCTTACACGCCGGTGGCAATTTCTGTACATGGCTCTGGCAGTCCATGTACTCGAGCTATCTAATCTCTTGACATTGTCATGAGACAAGCCGAATACATTTAGAGGTTTAGTGTCTATAGAAAGGGTGTACCGAACTGCAGGTGAAATTGATTGATGCTATGAGGAATCCCCCATTCTTAAGACATTCTCATCATCTAAAGACTTACACCAGTGCTCTACGTAAACTCTTAAAGTCTCAGTTGTTTCGGAAACAGCACCTAGAGATTTGGCACAAGGATCTACTGTGATAAGTTGAGAATGTTTTTAGAGTAAACTCTAAACACGCTCAATCATGAAAGAAAATCGCCGATAAATTATAGGTTAAGGTATAATCAGCTCCACTCAACCAACCATCTAACAGCCATCACTCCAGCATCACACCGCAAAAAGAACTCAGAGTTATTCTCAACTCATACCCATCATCATTGCATTATTAACTCAAATTCAACATTTGATTAATCCATGCGCTATGTTAGACCCCTTACCGGGAATTTGGATTTAAACAACAGCCACTACGTGTATTCTAAAAGAACCTCAACGATTTTGAACAAAGTTCTGCGGGCAATTGGCCATCTGTACTACTTGGACCTCTGGTACGACGTCATGTCAAATCATTCCAAGGAAAGGCCAAGGATACATTTGATCATTACGTTTTTATAGTTTAAAGCTGTTAAATGAACGAATTTTATTATTTTATTAATATAATAGAAGCCATGCCCACTAATTACAGCCTACCCATTTTTTCCTTAAAATGTTACACGGTTGGCAAAGTTGACTAATTATAGCCCTCCCAATGAAAACACTCTTTTAACACATGATCAAATCTATATGTCTTCTTTAATCTATCTGACATTAAGAAAAGAGTCAGTTTATGTTAAATTTTGATAATGGAAATTATAGAAGATAAATAGCATGCAGAGGTATGGTTTAGACCTAGCAGCTTTAAAAATATAAAAATAATTACATATCGTGAAAATTTTAACTGGATTACTACTTGGCTACTCCAAGTTTCCTGTCTCACTGTTGACCTAGGACTACAACTCTGACCAAAGCTCTATCATTGATAAAGTCAGTGTATCATCAATAACACATACATCATATGTTTTAAGTCGATTCACACGGTAAAATCTTATGGTCATGGATACGAATCTCGCATCAGAACTCCTCCTCGAGAAATTCTGAGACCTGATCTGCATTCAGCGCAGATCAATCCACTGTATACATTGATTTCTGGGCTTCGACTTTGTAAAAATTTAATTTGTCTGTGTAGGTTTTTTTCTAATCATAGTCTTTATTTTGTGCTCAAAATAACTTTTAAATCTTATTAAGTCTAAAAATAGAATTATCTAATATTGTATACAAATTAGTTTAAATTATACATTCTTTGTTAATTTTACAAAAAAAAAATTCCTAACAATACATATACATAAATAAAACAAACTAATAGTAGCAAAAAGCTAAAATATGTTCTACTCTATTATTCATTGAAACCAGCTACACCACTCGCAAAGTACCATCTTCATCAATAAATTTACAATGGAATTTATTAATATTTAATTTAAAATTTAATACAACAAAAACTAAAGTCAACCCTCCGTCAGTCGGAGTCAATTTGTGAAGTAGTAAAATTATGCATTTTTGGTTTAAATCAATTACAAACACGGTTTTATTAAAAAGACATCAAACGATATGGTTTTAAAAAACAACAATAATAAGTGGCACTGGCCGGTCATAATAAACAAAATCAACAGCAGTATAATCGCCGCTGAAGAAAAGAAAATTCTTTATACAAGAGTACAATGCATTGATTTAAGACAGAAATCTGATTATTTGTAGGTGGTTTTTAAACAAAACAATACGACCAGACAAATGGACAGACATACAACTAACTAGCTAGACATCATTTGTTTATGAACAACAATAAATACTTCTTTTACATACAATACATGACTTCTATTTTAAGACCTCCATGTCAAAAATATTAAATTTAGAAGTATATAAATAAAAGAGGTCGTTTCATAACTTTATAGAAACAGAAACAATTTGGATTTCAAACAGAACACAGAAACAATTAACTAAGTCAACATGCGTGCCTTTATTGTAAGTAGTTTGGAATATAAATTAATAAATTAAATAGGATAATAGATTAATGTTATAATTCTATTTTTTATTTAAAGATTTTATGCCTCGTAGCAGTCGCTTGTGCAGACAAATTGGGTTACAACTACCAACCTGTTGGTCATTCCGATTCTGGTTTATCTTTCCAACCTGGATCTGGTGTTGGTGGTGGTTTGGATACCGGTGCTTCTTATGATGCTCCTTCATACTCAGCTCCTGCTGAGTTCGATAAGGAATTCTTCTCATTCTCTGCTCCCGAAGGTGAATTCGATGATCCCAATGCCGCTCAAAAGATTGCTGGTAGTGTGAAACAAGGTCTCCGTGTTGTCTTCATCAAGGGACCCGAAAACAAGGGACTCGAAGATGCCGCACTCGCTTTGGCCAAACAAGCTGCTGATCAAAAAACTGCCATCTACGTCCTCAACAAACAAGCCGATATTGGAGATTTGGCCAACAGACTCAATGCCCTCAACAAGAACAACAACAACAAACCCGAAGTTCACTTTGTCAAATACCGTACCCCTGAAGATGCCGCCAACGCTCAAAAAGCCATCCAAAACCAATACGATTCTTTGGGTGGACCTTCTCAATCTCACAATGGCGGTGTTGCTCCCGTCCTCAACTTTGCTTCTCAAGCCTCAGTACGCGCTCCCACAGCTCATGCTCCCGGCAATGCTTACTTGCCTTCATCTGTGTTCCGTCGTCGCTTGTAAGTAATAAGAAGCACATAGCCAAAGAGACTGATCCTTTATTATTTTTTATCCTGTTGTTAATTTGTTATTAACTTTGTTATGTTTTACATCGAATAAAATTTTGTTTAAGTATTAATTTTATAAACAAATGCATTTTTTAAGCTTTAAAGTTACATGTTGAAAATGTGTCTAGATTTAGCCTTTTCCGTGTAAATTAGTTCAAAATTTCAATTTGTAATACAAAATGTAATTTTTAGAAAGTGGGTCTCACACAAATTTTCAGCTCTATCGGTCAAGAACTGACGAACTTAGAAGAGATCAAAGTTGGACGTTTTGGTCCTACAGGGTTTTATTCAAATGAGTGTAACTTTTCACCTATTGGTCTCAGCAATAATTGTCCAAAGGAGTTCAGATAGTTATTTCTTCATTTTTTCCAAAAAAAAAAAAAATAATTTTTTTAATATATTTTTTCAAAATGGGCCCTTTTTATTTTTTTGCTTAAAAGAAAGCTTATACAATTTCCTTAAAGGGTTTTATAATCCCATAATGGGATATTCATTAAAAAACTATTTTTTAACTCATGAATAAAATATTTTTCAATATTTGGCACTTAATTTTCTCCTATTTTTTCAAAATGGACGCTTCTGTTATATTGTTTTTCCTCAAAAAAAAAGCTTAGACTGCGAGTGGGATATGTATATATAAAAAATATTTTAACTCCAAAAGCAAAGTTTTTGAGTTAAAATATTATTTTTTTCACATATTCCCCTTGCATCCCACTAAGTGACCACAAAGCTCTTAAATGAAATGGTCTAAGCTTTCTTTTGATTAAAAAAAAATACTACAAAAACGTCCATTTTGCAAAAATAGGGTAAAATTAAGTGCCAAATATTGAAAAAAAAAAAAAAAATATTCTTGAGTTAAAAAACATTTTTTTTGAAGGATATCCCACTCGCATCCCATTATGGGACTATAAAGCCCTTTAAGGAAATTGTATAAAATTGTAAAATTAAAAAAAATATATTTTTAAAAATAATATTAAAAAAAAAAATTAAAAACATTTTTAAAAATCAAAAAATAAATAGCTATCTGAACTGAACATTGGACAATTTTTTCTAGGACCAATAGGTGAAAAGTTACACTCATTTGAATAAAAAACTGTATGACCAAAATGTCAAACTTTGACCCCCTCTGACTCCAACAGTTCTTGACCAATAGAGCTGAAAATTTGTCTCTGGCCTACTATCTCATAGTACTAACTTTGGTGCAAATTTAATCCAAATCGGAAGACATCGATTGACACGAATTTCCCTATTTTTATTTTAATACGTCTATTGAAACTATTGCAAAATTATTAAAACTATAGTTAGGACATTTTTTTTTAATGATTTAGAGTGTTTTTAATAATTAGATTAAAATCTCCGTAGCACAGTAGCTTGAAAACTTTTGCTTGTAATTTTTAGCACCGTTTAGGGTCGTTTGCGTTTCAGGTGTCGATATAGTCTATTCTGTAGTCTGTTCTGTAGTGATGTTAACAAAATTCATTAAGTGAAGATATATTCACTTTTTCGATATTTTATTTTTTAATAGAACAACGGTATCGGCATTTTTACTTATTTCCGTATTACTATTTAAGCGTTATCGGTATTTCGACCTATTACGGCATCGGTATTTTAGCGGTTACGGTAGTAGCGATGGAAAGGTATTTTAGCGGTAACGATAGCTTAGCAATAATTGTTACCAACCTTGGTTTTATATTAACTGAAATCTCTCTACCAAATTTTATGAGGATTGGTCTATAATTGACCCTACCCCCATATAAGGTCCCCCCCAGAAAATGTCTTAAATGCTCATTACGGGCTCAGAAATACTACTTTAGCAATGAAATTTACAATAAACAAGTTTTATGGGAACTTAAATCCTTCTATCAAGTTTTATATGGATCAGTCCATAATTGACCCTATCCCCCGTATAAGGTCCCCTTCAGAAAATGACTTCGACTTTTGAAAATGTCTCAACGAAATTTTAAATAAATGTGTTTTATATTAACTCAAATCTCTCTACAAAGTTCTTGGGAATGGCCCATAGTGACGCTACATCCCATATTAAATGATTTTATCGGTCTTTGATATCAAATTCGATTTATGCAAGTCTTATACGAGCAAAGGTTTTTCTAACAAATTTTATGAGAAATTCACCCTCTTCAGAAAATGACTTTAACTCTCATAACGGTGAAATTGGACACAAAAAAGTTTTTTTTCGAAACCTACATATAAAAAATAATACATTTTGGAGAGTTAGGTCTAAAGCGGATCCACGGTAGGGGGATGGGGGTGGTTAATATGAAATTTATATTCTATAAATCTTTTTAATTTTGAAGTAAGTATTTTTATACCCTCCAGTGGTGATAGAGGGTATATATAAGTTTGTCATTCCGTGTGTAACACCAAGAAATATTCATCTGAGACCAAACAAACTATATATATTCCTTATGAAATTCTGAGTCGATTTAGCTATGTCCGTCTGTCCGTCCGTCTGTCTGTCTGTGTAAAACACGCTCACGTTAAAACGAAGCAATATAATTTAACCAAATTCACCCAAAATATTCTTTATTATCCGGTACAGTTTGGTATTGAAAATGAGCAAAATTGGTTCACATCGGGAAAAGTTATGAATCAAAATTTAAAACAACTCCAAAAAAATAAGCATTTTTTACACATTCTAATGTAATTTTCTCGAAAACTATGCAAGATAATTTCATGAAAGTCATCATACATTCGTTTCTACACAAGATCTTGATTCTTGATGAAAATTGCCAGAATCGGTTCATAATTTCATATACCTCCCATACAAAAGTACATATTTCAGGAAAATGAGTTTTTTGTTAATAACTTCCGTCAGAATGTTGAAAAATTAAAATCTTATGTCAATAGAATTCATTGAGTGAAAAAATTTTCTGGATCGGTCCATAATTGGACATTGCTCCCATACAAGGTCCCCTCCCGAAAATCACTTAAACGCGCATAACTCATTACTAAATTAAGATATCTATATAAAATTTGGAATAAGTATTGCTCATATACACAGAAATAATACTGTGAAAGGTTTTTCAGATCGGTCCACAAGTGGTCATAGCTCCCGTACAAGGTCCCCTCCCGAAAATCACTTAAACGCACATAACTCATTACTAAATTATGATATCCATAAACAATTTGGTAAAAGTATTGCTCTTAAATACAGAAATATTACTATGAAATTTTTTTCCGATCGGTCCATAATTGGTCATAATTCCGGAAATCACTTAAACGCGCATAACTCATTACGAAATTAAGATATCCATATAAAATTTGGTACAAGTATTGCTCACATATACAGAAATATTATTATATTATTAAATAATATAAATTTTTTTCGGGTCGGTCCATAATTGGTCATAGCTCCCATACAAGGTCCCCTCCCGAAAATCACTTAAACGCACATAACTCATTACAAAATATTGATATCCATACATTTAGCACAAATATTGCTCTTATATACATAAATTACACTATAAAATTGCTTTACGATCGGTCCATATTTGGTTATATCTCTCATACTAGGTATCCTCCAGAAAATCACTTACACTTGCACAATATTCATTGCCAAATAATGATACAGATACAGAATTTTGAAATTTTGTCTCTATGGTCTTACATACATAATTGGTCATAGCTCCCATACAAGGTCCTTTTACGAAAATCTCTTAAACGCACATTACTCATTACCAAATAAAGCTATTGATACAAAATTTGGCACAAATATTAGTTTGGTATACAAAAATTCTATTTCAAGATTTTTTTTTCACGATCGGTCCATAACATGGGTGCGGTCGGTCCTATGCAAGTGTCCCTTCAGAAAATCACTTGAACACACATTAATTATTACTAAATTACGATATAGATACAAAATTTTACTGAAATATAGCTTTTATGTACAGAAATTTAGCTTAAAGAATTTTTTTCGATCGGTCTATAATTGGTCATATTTCCCATACTAGGTCCTGCCCCTAAAAGCAATGTAACCGTATTTAACTAGTTGCATTATCAATTTGTGTAGAACAAAATTATATATATGTATTTTGAAAATCCTTAAATATCTCACACACATGCATATATGCACATTAAATATAGTTAAAGCATAAAAATATAAAAGAAAATGGGGTTTGTAATGTTCAATAAATCTTGGAATTGTATCAGATTTAAGGTGCTTATATATTGGGGTTTTTCTATTTAAGACATGAGAAAACTTGTTTCTACAAATATTTGATCATTTAGAAAAGTATTAATATAAAAGTAGCTGGTGGAGGGTATTTAAGATTCGGTTCAGTCGAATATAGCACTCTAACTTGTTTTTTATTAAAAAATCTCAAAGTTCTTTAGTAGTCATTATTAAATTCATATATTAGGGAAATCCCATTTGTATGGAGAAAAATAAAATATTTCTATTTTCCCCACTAAAATTCGAAGATACTTTATATACAATATTATATAAAAAGTCAAGCTTTTATTAGTTGATTTGTAATGGTACAAATTTTGTAACTGAATTTTCGACCACGTTCAATAGCCCGGTTTGGTTTAAATTTGGCACACATAAAGACACCTGATGACAATGCAATGTTTGAAAAATCGAAAAACTACTTTACAATTTATTAACATTAAATATGTTTGTTTGGAAAATATAATAACTCGGTCTTAAATGAAATAGATCTAGATCGTGCTGTCATTAGAACTACTGTGCTCCCCAGTATTTTATGATTATAAATAACAATAAATAGTATGTTATTACTTTTGGATATTGGAGGAAGGGGAAGCTAACACGGAAATTGTAGTTACATCTGATATGGTTAAAGGGGCAATCAAGAGCTTCGCTCCCTATAAACCTGCAGGGTCGAATGGCATTTTCTCGGCACTCTTATAGATGGAGGCGGCACTGGTTTCCGTACATCTGTCTCAGATATTCATTGCATGCTTGAAATTCACATTCCACCGATTAAACCTAAATACAAAACAAATTGAAATTTTTGTATATGATATAGGCAACATCAATATCATTGACGTTATTTCAAGATACTCGTTAAAACCGCTAATTTTGGTGCTTGAATTCAAGTTTCCTTTTCTTATGCTTCAATAATCTGGTGGACTGCTTTAGACAAAAAGTGTAATATCAAACTACTACAGGGAGTTCAGCGTACATGCTGCTTGGGTATAAGTGGAGCTATGTGTACTACTTCAACAAAGGCTCTAGAAACGTTGCTAGATATTCCACTCATTGAAACATATTTAAGATATTAAGCGGCGCTTACAGCCGAACGTCTCTTTTCTTTAGGCGAACTGGACAAAAGCGGTTACAGAACATGTCATCAATGTATACTGTACACATTGGAAGGTTGTACACAATCATCGAACGTGTCTGATCGCATACCAGACACAGAATATGTCGGAAACTTTGAAATGCTGATCCCAGATAGAATGTCTTGGTCAAGCGGAACATTAGAGCAAATACCATTAGGAGTCCGGTGTTATACGGATGGATCTGAATTGCGGGATAAAGTATTGAAGACTCAGAAACAGAAATATACCACCGTTTACCTAATCGTAACACAAGCTTCCAGGCAGAAGTCCGAGCAATAACGGAATGTGTAAATTGGATTAGAATAAATATGACGCCCACGGCCCTTAATATATTCACCGACAGCCAGAAGGCAATTAGGGCGATATCAGGTGATGGAATTTAATCTAAGACCGTATTGGATTGTAAGAAAGCTTTAACTGAATACTCTCCCAGAGGTTAGGTTTACATCATATGGGTAGCCGGCAACGAAGCGAATGTAATAGCTTTAAGGGGAAGGGAGCTCGAGGTAGTTTACCTGACGAACGCAAAACCATTCGATGCAATAAAAGCTGAATTAAAAATATGGATGAGAGAATCCCATAAGGCCTCTTGGAATAATGAAACGGTGGGTAAAACCACAAAGTTCCTATGGGGTGACCCTGATGAGAACAAGACGAGAAATCTCTTCAAAAAGAGCAAGTCTGAAGTTAGTATGATTGTACGTGGACACACAAATTGGCCTTGCGGATTCAGACGAATGTAAAGCATGTAGAGAGGACAGTGAAACTATGGAGCACTTTCTTTGACAATGTCAAGCATTCGTCGAAGTTAGATCCAAGTATCTTGGAAGTGATGTTATCCCGGAAATAACATTCCTAACTAACACTGATTGGAAAATTCTTAGGAATTACGTCCAGGAATCTGACTTTCTGAACACTGAAAAATAATATACTCAGTGAACAAATTTTTTTTTATTTATAAAGAGGAGCGCACAAGAGGCCCGATAGTGGCCTAAGTGGGTTTGATGTACTATACATCCTCCTATCAACCTAACCTATTACTTTTGGAAGCGTAAATATTTATGTAAATGCATATATGACAATTTGATAGTTTCAACAAAGACATCAAAAGACTAGAAAACGCCAAACAAAAGAAAACATGTTTCGGTCAAAAGCTCAGATGTACAAAAACAAATACAAACTAATAGATACAAGTATGTAGATACCAAAATGCAAGTTCAATGGTAATTAACCATAGAAATCTAGAAATTTGTAGGAGGTTTTCAATAAACCAGCATATTTTTATAAACAAATAAAAATAATGTTTACAATAACTTTTAATAAGACTCCAAACACAAATCGAGCTTTGAAGTATAAATAAAAGAGGTCAGCAGTTAGATTGATATGAACAGAAACAGTTTAGATTTCAAATCGTGAGAATCTCAAGAATCAAACAAAATTCAAAATGCGCGCTTTTATTGTAAGTAAAAGAAGTGCATCAATAAAATAAATTATGGCAATTTAAAATAAATTTTGTATCAATTTTTAAGGTTATGTGCCTAGTAGCAGTCGCTTGTGCTGACAAATTGGGTTACAACTACCAACCAGTTGGTCATTCCGATTCTGGTTTATCTTTCCAACCTGGAGCTGGTGTTGGTGGTGGATTTGGCGGTTTGGATGCCGGTGCTTCTTATGATGCTCCTTCATACTCAGCTCCTGCTGAGTTCGATAAGGAATTCTTCTCATTCTCTGCTCCAGAAGGTGAATTCGATGATCCCAATGCCGCTCAAAGGATTGCCGGTAGTGTGAAACAAGGTCTCCGTGTTGTCTTCATCAAGGGACCCGAAAACAAGGGACTCGAGGATGCCGCACTCGCTTTAGCCAAACAAGCTGCTAATCAAAAAACTGACATCTATGTCCTCAACAAACAAGCCGATATTGGAGATTTGGCCAACAGACTCAATGCTCTCAACAAGAATAACAACAACAAACCCGAAGTTCACTTTGTCAAATACCGTACTCCTGAAGATGCCGCCAACGCTCAAAAAGCCATCCAAAGCCAATACGATTCTTTGGGCGGTCCTTCTCAATCTCATAATGGTGGTATTGCTCCCGTCCTCAACTTTGCTTCTCAAGCCCCAGTACGCGCTCCCACAGCTCATGCTCCAGGTAATGCTTACTTGCCTTCATCTGTGTTCCGTCGTCGCTTGTAAGTGATAAGACGCACGTAGCCAAAGAGACTGATCATTTATTATTTTTACTTTTTTGTTGATTTTTGTTATTAGCTTTTAAACGAATAAAAACTTTTATGTTTTGTTAAAAAATTTAAAATTTTCTAATTTGCAATTCCTTGTACTAGTTACCCAGTATGAGATTAAGCATTTGTTGCCTAAATTGCCTAGTAGCTTTCACTTTTACTAGGACAGCAGGTACTAAAGCAAATGGGTTAAAAGAAATATTTATTTTTTTTTTTTTTTTTTGTAAAAACAACAAATCAGATATCTATGCTTAATATAGCATTTGAAACTTTATTATTGAAATTTTATCATTAATTGAAGTCATTTTTATGATAGAAAATGAAATATTTTAATGCAAAATATTAGGTCGCTTAAAAAGCACATGCTATTTTGAGCATTTAGATAGTATACAGTCAGTTACTTGTTCGATTATCTGTAGTGTGTGTACAAGTTGTATAATAAAAATAATTAATACCCAGCAAAATGTTTTGTTACCATGTAAGGAATTAAAATGCTAAAATTTACTTACACAATATCATTTTAAGTCATTATTTTCACATGGTGGTGTCATACAAGGCAAGTACTAACCACAACCACTTACAAGTAATAAAAAAAAGTAGTCAATGTAGAAACGTAGAAACATATAGCTTCTATAGCTTTCATAGCTTCTATAGCTTCACGAAGATAACTAATGAATTAGAAAGTATATATAACACATATATAAGACGTTATTAGACTACTTATGTACATATGTATATGTAATCAGAACGATATGTAGTAGTCATTGAAAAGTATATTAATAGGTAAGTAGTTACGACTGAATGTCATTACCGCGTTTGTGCTGGGTATGTAAGCATCCGAATATGTATAATGAAATTTCACAAACGTAAAGAGGAAGTTTGCCGAGTTTTTAGGCAAACAAGGAGCGGGACTAGATATTCCAAAAATATTAAAATGATTACAAACTATCATAGTCTTTCGTTTGTTTTGTTATATATGTATGAAATCCGCTAATCGATGACTCTTCCAGTAAAAACTCGGTAATGGGTTGTACATAAATAACCACTTACTTTTCAATGACTTTCTTTTAATCTGATATAGACGTAATATATTTTCGGCGTTGTCATTTTGTTTGAACATTTTATTTGATTTCGATTTAAGAATTGTGTTTTACAAAAAAAAGAAAACAAAATTAAATTTGTATATGGAAACCATTATTTATCGCTCAATATAATAGCGATTTCTAGCCAAATGTGGAGATTTTTTAATGTGTTTGTCGAAGAAAAATAGTATTTGATTCGATAAAAAATTTAATATAAAACCAATTAAATTGAACTTCGTAAGACCAATGTATTTTGTTGTCGTTTTTAAAACCACTCCCTATACTGATCAGGTTCTAATTCTAATTTCAATCCTTTTTTAACAGATAATCGAATTCATAAAAAATAAAACAAACGGAAATTGAGTTCAAAAGTCCGAAAAATTATTTTATTTAGTTCTTCATCAATTGAAACTGAATTGGAATTGGCGATAAAGGTAGAAAATAATCTGACAACCCAGAAGGTGTAGTGAGTAGAAAATTTGGCTAAAAACCCGAAGTCTGGTTCGTAAAAACAAAACTACTTACTTAGCCACCTCTTTGTAAGCGAAATTACAAGTACTTCTTCAATCCCCCTTGTAAACCCACACTGGGTCTAGTTTTATGCTAACAGAGGGGCCCAAGTATTTCCCAATATTTTATATCATTTATGTCGCCAACTATAAAAGAATATCACAAAATAAATACAAGTTTAAACAAAATCTACAGTAGTTTTTTAATATCAATCGCAATCTTAATTGCATATTATTTATGACATTTAAGAAAAAACTAATTTGAATTTAAAATATATTTATACTTATATATCTATTGTTTTATATAAGATGCGTCTGTTTAAATTCTTGTTTATTTTGTTATTAATATAAAAGAAATTTTTATTTTAATTTATGGAACAATTCTATATAATTACTTTTTAGCAGTTTGTTAAACTAACTAGCTATAATTTAAATAATAACCAATTTTTTTTGATTAAGGGAAAATTTTCAGTCATTAAGGCGAATAAGGGCGTATGTACCACTTCTCCTAAAAAAAATAAATTGAAAATAATTTCTCCAAAGCAGTGAGTAGAACATTTGACTAACAAACCGAAGTCCTTGGTTCGTATTATCGCTGGCACTTTTTATTATTAAAAAATAAAACAACTTCTCTGTAATAGAAATTGAAAGTACTTTTTTAACTCCTTATTTGTAAGCGAGCGTGGAAGTACTTGCCTCCAATGACATCACCGTTTTAAAATAATGACTCAAAATGCTAATGAAGAAGAAGGTTTTATTAGCTTTTTAACTCATTTCCTTTTAATGTAAGTTTTTTTTCAGGGTATATAATGCCTTATTATTTTTATACCCACCATCAAACAAGTGAGAGTGTTATATTCGGCTGTGCCGAATCTCATATACCTACCATCAAAACATATGCCTTAAAAGGAATACTTCCTTATAAACATCAGGGTGATATTACTCATCAAAATAACTGAAGAGGATTTTATATGAGAGATAGGGTTTATTATTGACCGTTTATTATAAAATTTCCGTCACTTTCCGCATGAAATCGGTAGGAAGATTTACGTTCCTATAAATTGACAAAACCGATTGACAAAACTAATATACCCCTCTTTTTTGATGGTGATGATGGTAGAAAAAGATTGGCGGTGGTATATTGATTTTGTCACTCCGTTTGTAAGGTCCCCTTCAGAAAATAAACGAATATAATAATGAAACTCGCCAACATCTCTCTACCAAATTTGTAAGGATCGGTCCATAATTGATCCTACCCCCATATAAGGTTACCTTGAGAAATTTACTTTAACGCTAATTACTGGCTTAAAAAAAGTTGCATTTTGTCATAAACAAGTCTTGTATTAATTAAAATGTGGATCGGTCCACAATTGACCCTCATATATAAATCCACCATAATCGTTGTACTCGCCATAAAAAGATATTTATTATAATTCTTCATTCCGAATTTTATGAGGATTGGTCTATAGCTGACCATAGCCAACAAAACATAATCTATGTACAAATTTTTTTGGGTATCGATTCATAATTATCCCTACCTCATAAAAGGTCCCCTTCAGATAATTACTTTTACGCTTATGACTGAATTAAAAATACAAGAACAGCAATGAAATTCGAAACGAATAAGTGTTATACGACTCGAAATCTTTATACCAAATTCTACGACAAACCGTCCATATATGTTCATAGTTAAAAAATTTGACAAAAAAAATTGTTTTTAAAAATTAATATTTTGTTAATTCGAAGATCACGTACATAATTGACTTAAGCCTGATCTTCCTGATGTTTACAGTAGAACATTCCTTTTACGGCATACAATTTGATGGTGGGTATATAAGATTCCGCATAACCGAATATAACACTCTTACTTGTTATATATTTGAATTTTATAACCGGTTATCGTTTAACCGGTAGATATTCTGCCTGAAAAAAAAAACTTACATTAAAAGGAAATGAGTTAAAAAGCTAATAAAACCTTCTTCTTCATTAGCATTTTGAGTCATTATTTTAAAACGGTGATGTCATTGGAGGCAAGTACTTCCACGCTCGCTTACAAATAAGGAGTTAAAAAAGTACTTTCAATTTCTCGTACAGAGAAGTTGTTTAGTAAGTTGTTTTATTTTTTAATAATAAAAAATGCCAGCGAGAATACGAACCAAGGACTTCGGTTTGTTAGTCAAAAGTTCTACTCACTGCACCACTGCTTAGCTATATTATTGTATGTTAATCTGTCAATCTATCGTTTCGATAAGACATTAAGAAAATGGGGATAAATATTGTTATATATACATATATATAGGGTGGAGCAGGATTATATTTTTTGCTACCTATAAGGATTTAGAATATATATAAATTTGAAACTGTATGAGAAACTTACATATATGTATGTATACTATAGTTATGACTTTTTGCAATTTTTGCAAATATCCAAAATACCATAGCAAGACCTAGTAGGGTGTGAAGAGATGTTAAGGAATATGATACTATTTTTTCGCTATCGTAAAAAAAGTTCCCACACCAAAGGCGATGAAGTTTTGTATAAATATTACTTTTTCTGTATGAGAAAAGTAAATATTTTTGCCAACGTTTTTGCATTTGTATTACACTATCTTAAAGAGAACATTCTTCTCTTAATCCCTGTTATGAAATTACTAACAAATCGCGTTTGCGTTTATATAAAAATTTAAAAATAAAATTTTAGAAGTAAAAATAACGAACAAAAGCATTTTAGAAATTGCGCTCGGTGCGGGAATTGACTTAAAAAATAGCCTTTTAATATCAGGACAGTATTGGCTATAAGGCAGTGCTGTGGTATTTTGCCTACCAAAAAATAAAAAAATAGCAAAATCAAAATCTTATAGCTTTTTCACTTTTTTGAACTTATGGTATTATGTATCGGGCAAATAGAATTAAAACCTAGAAGCAAACCTTACTACCTGAATCTTTATCTAAAGGTGTATTAAAAATATTCACATATAGCTAAATCTATAGGTCATTACTAGTAATAACAGGTAATTAGTCCTTCATCACTCAGAAGAGTGCAACATTTTTCGTTATTAATCGAACAAACATGACTTCCTTTCTTGATTATATCAAAAAAAAAATAGTTGTTAAAATATTTGTTTTAAAATTAAATTGTCATGGTTTAATAAATGATCATCTTTATTAATAATTTCCTAAAACATGATTTGGGTTTTACCAAACAAAAACTTTTTAATTTAATTTAAAACTAAAATGTTTTTTTTTCTACTACAACTAAATTTATTCAAATTTTGTTTCGTTCGCTTTTATGGTTTTATGTTCGATATTAATTAGTTTCTATTATGTTACAACTTATGGACATTGGCAAAGTTATTAAATATTTTTTCATAATTATTATGCATTAATTAATAAACAAATAAAAACGGTAATAAAAAAATAAAATACCATTGAACAACAACAAAGACTTCGTCATAATTGATGGATGAATCATTGCGGAATGCGGTGGATAAACATAAATGCGGCATCATTTAACAAACTAGAGAAGTAACCTGATTATCGTTTATCAAAATTAATTAACTACCAAGTAAAAACTACATATGCCAAAAACAATTAATGGTAGAAGTATGTACCAAAAATATTAATAAGTATAAAAAGTAAATAATCTTAGAAGAATTAGGTTATTCTAAAAGAACATTTCAGTGAAGTTTAACGCGAAAACGTCTGATAATTAAAATGCGCACTTTTATTGTATTGTGTTTGGTGGCAGTGGCTTGTGCCGATAAATTGGGCTACAATTACAGACCTGTCGAACACTCAAGCTCAGGATTATCGTTTACACCTGGCTCTGGTGTTGGTGGTGGATTTTCTGAGCCTGCTTCTTATGATGCTCCCGCCACAGCTGCAGAATATCAGAAAGAATTTTATACATTCAGTGCACCCGAAGGTGCTTTCGACGATCCAGAGGCTGCCCAAAAGATAGCTGGTGCATTGAAAAAGAACCTACGTGTTGTGTTTATTAAGAATCCTGAAAACAAGGGTTACGAAAACGCTGTTCTTGCTTTGGCGAAACAAGCTGCCCAACAAAAGACCGCAATCTATGTTCTTAACAAACAACATGATTTATCTGCCTTGGCTGACAAATTTAATGCGCTTAGCAACAACAAGAACAACAAACCCGAAGTACACTTTGTCAAATACCGCACTCCAGAAGATGCTGCTAATGCTCAAAGAGCCATTCAAAGTCAATACGATTCTTTGGGAGGTACTTCTCACAACCACAATGGTGGTGTTGCACCTGTACTTAACTTTGCTTCACAAGCTCCCATCCGCCAAGGACCTGTTCAATCACCCAACAGTGCTTATTTGCCTTCTTCCGTTTTACGTCGTTTCCGTTATTGAAATTTGTGTTTAATTAATCGTTTGAATTTGCGACTGAATTTTATTAAAATTGTTATTGTTATGCATATTTATTTATAATAAAAAAATCCGATAAGTATTTTTTTAATTTAAAAAGAGAAATGTTTGTTTATTGATTAAATCAAATTATCTCAAATATTCTAAAGACTGACTTGTAAAAAGCAATATGGTCTTTATACAAAAGCGTATATTGTAAATATTCATTCAAAAGCCTCTATATAACAATGTCAGAACAATTTGAAGTCCTGTTTTCAATTTTTATAAGTGAAAAATGTAAATTATTGATGCCATTGATCGTGCTAACATCATTGTTATTAAAAACTAAAAATTTAAAGTGCAAAAGGATTCCTACTGCTGATAATAAAGACGTGTTTATCTAAATCGTTTACATAATATCGAATCCAAGACATTACTAAACAGTTAGCAGCACATTTGGAACACGAATGTCGAATGCTTAACGTGAACACTTGCTTTGACGGCCTTATTTCACGGTGGTCTTTTTCCTCCACTGGGTAGACTAGAGACGGTCTACCACGCTCCCCTGAAACCTTCTATGAACAACTCGAGCTATATAATCTCTTGCCATAGTAGCTCCGTTGTGGAATGACAGGCAGCAAGGGATCAATCCGAATGCAAACCCCGACAAGGAAAAAGCAATCACTGGTCTAAAGTCAATAGAAGGGGCCACTACCCCAACATCAGGTGAAATCAATCTTCCGGTATACCGGAAGGTGACCACCCTTATGATGTCATGAAAGATTGCATTATTTAAAATGCCATACTCATCAACTAATGACCCATTTCAGTGCATTCCTTAACCTCTTAAAGCCCGCGCAACCACACTACTGAGATGGCTCTGGCAACAGCACCTAGACACGTATTTGGTAGTCCGGAATACCCAGCCAATATATCAGGATTCCTATGTGTGTCGAAATAATATGACAGGAGTCAGTTCGAACCCAACCGTACTCAAATATTAGTACTATACCCAAATATTAGTACCAAGATATATTAATTATAAGGTAGTGTTATCAGAACAGCTGATCGTTTTTTGCTATTATGTTCATTTTTCGCCGTAGTGTATAATTAATGCCAAACTTTGTTTACATTTTGTAAATGTCAAACTTTGTTTTCATTTAGTTAATGTCAAACTGGTTTCATTTTGTATATGTGAATTTTGTGATTAAAGTGAAATTGTGTGAATAGGGTATATTTTTGTGTTTTTAATTTTTAAAAGTTTAAACATCAAAATAAATTATAAACAGATTCAAATTTATAAACATTTTTTGTTTAATATAAATTCGCTTTGATTTATTGTCAGCTGTTTTTGAAATTTTTCCCTTACAGCCAATTCGCTTTCAAGTGCAGGCACAATGTCAAACTACATATAAAAAAATATAACTAATTCGCTTGGTATTCTGAATTCGCCGATGACACTACCTTATAAAATTAATATACCTTGATTAGTGCTGTACCCACGATTGCTTCAGAATCACTTTCTCAGTCAATCTAACGTTAACGTTGTAATCAAAGTACATGTCGCACATGTCTAGATAATTTAATAAAATTTGGCGCATACGTTTCTTTTGACCCAAGATCGAAGCCTATTGAAATGGTTAAAATCGGTATCGGTTAAAATTTCTTGAATAAATCGGAATCAAGGTAATATTTAAGATAAATGACTTATTATGATAAATAAATAACATTTAATATTCATAACTAGTGTAGGGACTCATATGGTTGGCCACGGCCGACAATACCTTCTTACTTGTTTCAAATTACATTCATAATTTCGACTAGTGACCCTACCGTAATTTTAGGAAAGACATCGCACTATGGGCTAAAGGAAGGTTCTCAGAAAAATATATTTACATATTAACGAATAATAACATCTGTTCACAGCTAATGATTGCAATAAATGTTAACAAGAAATCTTTATTAATGTTACAAATATTTAAATTTACATATTGCACGTTAAGAAAAAACGAAAAAGGCACATACGGTATCAATGGTATTAGTCCCATAATTTTTACCTAAATACTCATTGAGAACTTTATGTATGAACCTAGATTGCTAAACGTGCATTTTAATATTTATTTTTGTAGATCAACTACTTCGAGGTAAAATTTGTTCTCAAAGTATTCGCACGTTATCTAGAAACAACTCATTAGATTTCTAATATTTTTTATAAAGAAAACGGCAAAAGATATAAAAGTTTAAATTATTTCGTAACATTTTAAACAAATAAATAAATTAATTAAACAATTAACACATAAGTAATACAGTATTGATCTTTAGCACAACTGAAGATACGAATTCATTGCACTTCACTTTTAAACACGGAAGCGACGGAATACGGATGATGGTAAGTACACACTGTTGGGAGATTGAACTGAACCATGAGAAAATATAGGAGCTTGGGAAGCAAAGTTAATAACAGGAGCAACACCACCATTGTGATTTTGAGTGGTACCACCCAAAGAGTCATATTGGCTTTGAATAGCTCTTTGCGCATTAGCAGCATCCTCTGGTGTGCGGTATTTAACAAAATGTACTTCGGGTCTGGCATTTTGGTTGTTGTTTATGGCATTGAATTTTTCAGCCAAAGCAGAGATGTCATGCTGTTTGTTGAGCACATAGATGGCAGTCTTTTGTTCGGCAGCTTGTTTGGCCAAAGCAAGTACGGCATTTTCGTAAGCTTTGTTTTCTGGGTTCTTAATGAAAATAACGCGAATGTTCTTCTTCAAAGAGCCAACAATCTTTTGGACTGCTTCTGGATCATCGAAAGCACCTTCTGGGGCTGTAAATGTATAGAATTCCGTGTGGTAACCACCGGTGTTAGCAGGTGCATTATAAGATACAGGACCAGCTAAACCGCCACCTACACCAGAAGAAAATCCAGAAGTGTGTGGAGCACCATATGATGAGGAAAACCCACCTCCCACAGAACCGGGAGTAAATGATAATCCTGAGTTTGAGTGTTCAACAGGTCTGTAGTTGTAACCCAATTTGTCGGCGCAAGCCACAGCTAACAAACACAATAAAATAAAGGTGCGCATTTTGCTTATTGAGCTGTTTAACTCCGTTCTTTACTTCAGTTGTCAACTTTGAAATGTTCTAATCGAATGACGACTGTTGACATTGAAGAAGGTTTTTTATTTCAGAATTCAAGCCAGGCCATTCGTAATGATCTCCCCTTTCTGCTCTAATGTATACATGTATATTTTTAGCAGTAGTTAAAATAGAACGGTTGTCGTCGGCAACACTTTTACCGGTACCGGTTGTTGTGGGATAATAATTTACGCTCAGTATTCCAGTTTTTTTTCATTTCATTAACTTGTTTGCACTTTCAATAAACAATAAAAATATAAAACTAAAAGCCAGAATAAATAAACTAGATTTGATTTTATAAAAATTATCTGAACATATTTTTTTTTTTTATTGGGACTAAGAAAAAAATTAGGAATTTCATACAACTTAATGTTTTATGTTTCTACTTTTTTCTTCTTTTTCGTATTACTAAAATTTGCAAATAAAGGTTTAATAAAAATAAGATTTGTAAAAAAGTTTTGTCAACCCAAATCCTAATCACTTCCAAGATACTTGGATCTAACTTCGAGAGTGCTCCATTCGTCTGAATTTTGTATAGATGTGATCGTAATCCTGTGTGTCCACTCAGAATACGTACCATCATACTAACCTCAGACTTGCTAATTTTGAAGAGATTTCTCGTCTTGCTCTCATCAGGGTCATCCCATAGGGTCTTTGTGGTTCTATCCACCGTTTCATTATTTCAAGAAGCTTTATGGGATTCTCTCTCCCATATTTTAAATTCAACTTTTGTTGCGTCCAAAGGCTTTGCGTTCGTCAGGTTAACTACCTCGAGCGGTCTTCCCTTTAAAGCTATTGCATTCGCCCTTTCGTTGCCGACTACTCCCGAGTGTCCTGGTACCCACATGATGTAAACCTTACCTCTGAGAGAATATTCAGTTAAAGTTTTCATACAATCCAATACGTTCTTAGATTTAAATCTATCACATAATATCTCCCTAATGGCTGTCGGTTAACATATTAAGCCCTGTAGGCGCTATATTTATTCTAATCCAATTTAAACATTCCGTTATTGCTCGGACTTCTGCCTGGAAGCTTGCGTTATGATTAGGTAAACGGTAGTATATTTCTGCTTCTGGGTCTTCAATATAGAACCCCAGGTCGACTTTGTCCCCCAATTTAGTACACATGGCACCACTTGCTCACACAGGTTCCGGATTTCACCTGTTACCCAGGGTTTTTCCTGGGCAGATCTCCGCTCGAATGATTCAAACAGGGCACTTGAGAGCTTTATTTCGATATTGAAGAGTGTCCTGACATAAACGGTTCTTTCGTAAGGTATCGAACATTGTCCAATTAGTCATAGACTTATTCAGCTTAGGTGGTGGCATTATTATTTTGAATTTTACGTACCGATGGTCCGAAAGGAGTGCTCGTCCAAAACTCTCCAATCCTGAATTTCGTTTATAAGCTGATTCTATTGACGAAGCTTTATTACCTATGTTAAACGTGATCAAGTCTTTAGTATTAAGGAAATACATGAAGGCTTGTCCGTAGCGATTGGTGTTTGTAGTACCCCAAGCTATGTGGTGGAAGTTGGCAACACAACTATTACAATTTTTTATACCCACAATCAAAAAGGATATTGATTTTGTCACTCCGTTTATAACACATCGATATATTGGTCTTAGACCCACAAAAGAATATATATTCTGGGTCCTTATTAAATTCTAAGACGATCTAGCCATGTCCTTCTGTCTTTTGAAAGAACGATAGGGTTCGAACGGAAAGAGCTAGAGACTTAAAATTTACAAGTTCTTCATAGTTGTACTCGCCATAAAAAATTTATTATAATTCTTCATTCCGAATTTTATAAAGATTGGTCTATAGCTGACCATAGCCGACAAAACATAATCTATGTACAAAATTATTTGGGTATCGATTCATAATTATCCCTCATAAAAGGTCGCCTTCAGATAATTACATTCACGCTTATGACTGAATTAAAAATACGAGAACAGCAATGAAATTCGAAACATAAAAGCTATATTTCAGTCAAATTTTGTATCTATATCGTAATTTATTAATAAGTAATGTGTGTTCAAGTGATTTTCTGAAGGGACACTTGCATGGGACCGACCGCACCCATGTTATGCACCGATCGTGAAAAAATCTTAAAATAGAATTTTTGTATACCTATAGCTATATATATTTTGTATACCTATAGCTATAGCTATGTCCAATTATGGACCGATCCAGAAAATTTTTTCTCTCAATGAATTCCATTGACATAAGATTTTAATTTGTAAAATTTTGTGAAGATATCAACATTCTGACGGAAGTTATTAAAAAAAAACCATGTATGAAGACTTTCATGAAATTATCTTACATAGTTTTCGAGAAAATTACTTCAGAATGTGTAAAAAATGCTTATTTTTCGGAGTTGTTTTAAATTTTAATTCATAACTTTTTCCGATGTGAACCGATTGGGCACATTTTCAATACCAAACTGTACCGGATAATAAAGAATATTTTGGGTGAATTTGGTTAAATTATATTGCTTTGTTTTAACGTGAGCGTGTTTTACACAGACAGACAGACGGACGGACGGACATAGCTAAATCGACTCAGAATTTCATAAGGTCCCAGAATATATATACATACTTTGTTGGATCTCAGATGAATATTTCTTGGTGTTACACACGGAAAGACAAACTTATATATACCCCCTATTACCACTGATGGTGGTGGAGGGTATAAAAAAATAAGAGTTTGTAATCGGGCATGGCCGACCATATGATACTACACTAGTGATTATATTAAAAATTTTGATTATTTGTTTAATAAGGTATTTAATTTTATTTTTACTTTAATTGGGAAATATTTTAACAATTTGTTGACAAGAATTTTTTTAATGAAGGGTTATTTGGGGTATGGGGTGAATATCCTTATAAGTTTTGGTAGAGAGATTTACGTCTACATCAGTTATTTATGCAGAATAGCATCGTAATATTAGTGTTTATAAGTTCATTCTGACCATCAAGTCATTTTCTGAAGGGGACTTTGTATGGGGGATAGGGTCACATGAAGTCCGATCATTACAAAAATCTGCAGCATCATTAAGACTTATATAAAATGATTTTTGAAGTGATACTGGGTCATTTAACATATTTATGAGCTCAAAAGTCCTATTCGGTTTATAAACCAGTTACCCGATTAACCGAAAACCCGGTTTTTATTTCGTTTTTTTTTTTTTTTTTTTTTTGTAAACCGTTTTTTTAAAACATTGATTTTTGGTTAATCGGGTTATCCGGTTGGGTCAAAAGAAAAGTATGTGCCAAATTTCATCAAAAGGTTTACTTGATTCTGAACCGATCGGTATACTTTAATGTGTGTGTAGGACCAATATTTTGGGGTATTACAAACATCAGCACAAACGCATAATATCCTCCCCACTATAGTTATATAATAACTTATATACACTGTTCCAAAATTTGAATTTCACACAGGAAAACTGGTAATTTGAACATTAGTGCGCTGTTATCAAAATACTGGAGTAGGGTCGTTAAAAAGGTTGGAAATTTCCATACCAAGCGCGGGGTAATCGAAACTCTTTACAGAAAAATTACGAACACATTCGGCCATCTAAAATGGGATACTACAATATATAATAGGAGTTTTAGACATGCACCTGTTCCCATCGGTATCAAAATTTTCGATTTTTTCCATTCAAAATATTTCATATAAAGTAAGGCTTTCAAAAGTATAAATTCTTTATACATTTTCTTATAAATGTTTTAGATAATATAAAAGAAAATAAGTATTTTTCCAAAAAAAAAGAAAAAACTAAAGTGTGGTAAACCGTAACCCCAATCCACGCCTTTTCAACGTGTAAATCTCGTTGGTTAAAGATAAACAAAGCGCCGATTTGAAATTTCCTACATTTGTATAAAAGTTCCCTGAGGGGAATGGAACTGATACGAAACTGGTCACGAGCTAGTTCTAAAATTAAAAAAAAAATGTGGTCAGGAATCCCTCAATTCTCAAAAAAAAAAACGTATTGAAAAATTCCAAAAATGGGATTTAAAAAATTTTAAATTTAGTGTCACGAATTCCTCCAAAAATAATTGAAAATTTTCAAAAGTGGGATTTTTTAGTTTTTTTGGTTATAATTTTACAAAATAATATTCTTTACTGGGCCATAAAAATTGCATACTACAATTTGATATAGACTATGTGATTTGAGAATTTTTGCCCTAAAGTTGATAAAAAAAAATACTTAGTCTTAGCAAGTAATCATTCCAAGTGAATATAAAAATAAAATTTGACAGATGGATTTTACCGCCTATGAAACTTGATTATGTTTATATTTATGTTTATGCTAATATTTATCACTCAGTTAAATCCTTTTTCTTTAGGGGATAGGGTCAATTATGGACCAATTGTCATAAACTTTTATACACATATTTATGTTCATATAAAACATGTTTGTGTCGAATTCCATTGCTAGACAGATATTTTAAAGCCAGTAATGAGTGTTGAAGTAATTTTTTGAAAGGAACCTAATATGGGAGGTTGGGTCAATTATGGACCAATTCTCATAAAATATTACAGTGAAATTAAGGTTCCTATAAAACTTGTTTGTGTAGAATTTCATTGCCATACAGATATTTTTAAGCCAGTAATGAGCGTTAAAGTAATTATGTGAAGGGGACCTTATATGCTAGGTAGGGTCAATTATGGACCGATTGCCAGAAAATTTGGTCGAGAGGTTTAGGTTCCTATAAAAATATTTTGTGTCACATTTCGTTGCTTTACTATTAGTTTAAACCCAATTATCAGCATTTAAGAACCTTATACGGGGACTAGGGTCAAATATGACCGATGTCCGCCATACTATACCGTAAAATTTATGGGTGCATAAAATTGACTTGTGCTAAATTTCATGGAAATTGCTTCATATTTATCGATAAAAAAACACACTATGTCGGATTTTATTCGTATATACTTATATTTTAATGAAGTATATTGGAAAAAGTGACTTAAGGATGTGGACCTTAAATGAGAGCTATGACGAATTATGCATTGATCATAAAATTTTTTTATACAATTTTTTAATATATGCGGAATTTTATTCCGATATCTTTATTTATCAATGAAATATGCGATTTTCTGAAATGGATCTTATCTGACAGATATGACCAATTATGAACCGATTCGAAAAAATTATTTATGAAGCCTATTTTTAAAATATTTTTATTTCTTAATAAGATATGTATTTGTATTTAAGTGATTTTCGGAACTGGTCCTTATATGGGAGCTGTGACCAATTATGAACCGATCCGGAAAACATTTCGCCGGATGTTTCATATTTACTTTAAACACATTATTGACTAATTTTATACCTATATCTTCATTCAGTTATGAAATATCTGCGTTTACGTGGTTATCGGAAATGAGCCTTATATGGGAGCTATGCCCAATTATGGACCAATATTGCAAAGTGATATATGTATACACAAAACATATTTATGTCGGATGTTACTCCAATATCTTTATTTTTTAATTAGTTATGTGCATTTAAGTGTTTTTCGAAAGTGGACCTTATATGGTAGCTATGACCAATAATGGTCCTATACAGATCTACATTGGTAATATGATTTCTGTTCATATTATATACATATTTTTGCCCAAGTTATTAACCATAAATCTATTTCCGAGAATATTTACCTTTGTATGGGGGCTATGGGAAATTTCGATTGTTTTGAGTTTGAACATATTTGATCCCTGGGCAAAGAAAATAACGTGTGACAAAATTCATCCAATTATCTTTAGTAGTTTAGGAAAAAAAGATAATTTTTTTAGAGGTAGTCTGAAATATTTACTCACAACTATTTACGTTGTGGACCGATTTGATTTTCTCTAAACCAAAGTGCTGATGGCAATAGTGAATATTTTCAGTGAATTTGGCTGATTTCTTTTGCTTAGTTTTAACGTGAGAGTGTTTGAACAGACGGACAGAGTGACGGACATAGCTAAATATACTTTATTGGGTCTCAGATGAATATTTCTTGGTATTACATACGGAATGACAAACTTATATACATAAACCCACTATCACCACTGATGGTGGTGGTTAGTTATTGGATAACCACAAAAGAAAATGCATCAAAGTTTCTCGTGCGCAGAAAAATCGGTGTTATTCTTTCAAGAAAAAATGATGAGGCACCTCCTCCATTAATGTGATCTATAGCAGAATTGTAAACTAATATACTACTAATTCACCATGTTAAATAATCTATATAAAATTATGAACACAGTTTTATAAAAAAAAAATATTCTTTGAAAAAGTTAAAAAACTAATAAATAAACGAATTTACCCACGAATATTTAAAATATTTGGGTTAATTTCATTTATATTTTTGGTCTTTCGTTGAGGGTTATACCCAAGCTTATAATTTTGATTTTCAGGTTAAAACGCCATTTTTAGCTGATTACGGGAAAAATTATTTTAAAATTTTTATAGAATATTTTTGGTCCACAAACTGATGTACAGTGGGTTGGAAGGCCATATTGTTTTCTTTTTTTATCGAAATCGGCGTCAAAATTCTCATAATACAGAAAAATATTTCAAAGTAGTATGGCATTTGGTTTAGTCCATTTCAGATTTTTTTGAAATTTATGGGACATATATGTACCCTTATAATATAATAAAAGTCGTTTTGCTACGCCAGAAATACACTAACAAAAATTTTAAATTACGGAATTTTTGAGACCCATTTCAAAAAGATTGCAGAATATTTTTTTGAACATATTCACAGAAAAAATTATCAGTAGTTTATTTTCAATTAACATGTTTTTCTCTTTCTTTAGTTTTAATTTAAGCAAACTTTTATTTGTCTTAATTATCTCGTTGTTTAAAACCTAAGTTTACAAATTTGATTAAATTTTTAATTGATTCAATTAGTTTTTTAATTGATTGAAAAAAATTTTCTGGCCAACTTTTCTATTTTAGTTTTTTTAAATATTTTATTTTGATTTCTTATGCTAACAATGTTTATAATTCTTAAATAGTCAATACGATTTTAGGCATATAATATTCAAGTTTTCTGACAATTTGTAAAACACTTTATATGTTCAAATTTGATAATAAAGTGATATTTTTTGTAAATGCTCAACGCATTGTTAAATGTCAAGCATTCCATTAACATTGTGAGTAATCAGTTAATAATTTGATTGTTTTAATCATCAACTTAATTGGTTTTTAATACATTTTCTACCAAACAAACTAATTCATTTGATTTATTTTTATTAAATATTTAATTTATACAATTAATGAATTAATCAATTTTAAATTTTGTCTCAATTATTGATATTAATTGTTCTGATTAATTCGTTATTTGAAAAAAAAAAGTATTTTTTTAATTTTTTTACAAATTTGATAAATGATATCATCATTTTGGTGATAGGTGCAAAACTTGCTTGATACAATTATTTTGATAATTGAAACATATTTTTAGTTTTTTCTGTGTTGTACTGAGATCAAGATTTGCAATCGCAAATAGGGAACTGAGAAACTTTTCCCATTTTTTTAATTTTTCTTGTATTTAGTACATTGAAACGCATCGTTTTAGAGGCATTCCTCCTAAAAAGTGGTCCACGGGAGACGCTAATATACATATATATAAAAAATTAAAACAATATTTTTTTTAAATAAAATGTTTAACAATAATTTTTATTCGAAATCGATTACTCAGTAGTCAACAAAACATAATTTAACAAATCAGTCGTGTTTAAAATTACTTAAAATAATAAAACACTTATCAATCAAACTAAATCAATCTTAGTTACGGAAGACTGATGAGGGCAAGTAAGCGTTAGCGGGAGCATGAGCAGGGGCAGAGTGGACGGGAGCTTGAGAAGCGAAGTTAAGAACGGGAGCAACACCACCGTTGTGAGATTGAGAAGTACCTCCCAAAGAATCGTATTGGCCTTGGATGGCCTTTTGGGCGTTGGCAGCATCTTCAGGAGTGCGGTATTTGACAAAGTGTACTTCGGGTTTGTTGTTGCTGTTCTTGTTGATGGCATTGAGTTTGTTGGCCAAATCTCCAATATCGGCTTGTTTGTTGAGGACATAGATGGCAGTCTTTTGTTCGGCAGCTTGTTTGGCCAAAGCGAGGGCAGCATTTTCAAGACCCTTGTTTTCGGGGCCCTTGATGAAGATAACGCGGAGACCTTGTTTCACGCTACCGGCAATCTTTTGAGCGGCGTTGGCATCATCGAATTCACCTTCGGGAGCAGAGAAAGTGTAGAATTCCTTTTCCAATTCAGCGGGAGCAGTGTATGAAGGAGCTTCATAAGAGACACCATCATTGCCACCACCGACACCACCAAGGCTGCCACCACTGAGACCACCGAGACTGCCACCACCGAGGCTGCCGCCACTAAGGCCACCGAGACTGCCACCACCGAGGCTGCCACCACCGAGGCTGCCACCACCGAGACTGCCACCACCAAGACCACCGAAGCTGCCACTGCCGAAACCGCCACCAAGGCTGCCACCGCCTAGGCTACCA
The DNA here is from genome assembly GCF_015586225.1 of Lucilia sericata. Taxonomy (NCBI): domain Eukaryota; kingdom Metazoa; phylum Arthropoda; class Insecta; order Diptera; family Calliphoridae; genus Lucilia; species Lucilia sericata. Next base: position 489,910 of record NW_023994107.1, on the reverse strand, counting down.
CCACCAAGACCACCGAAGCTGCCACCGCCGAGGCTGCCACCACCGACACCACCAAGGGATCCAGAGCCGGGTGTAAATGAAAGACCACTGTCAGAGTGACCAACGGGTTGGTAATTGTAACCCAATTTGTCGGCGCAAGCCACAGCTACGAAGCACATTACCTATGAGATAACATCAAATAGAAATTACGATTAGCATTGTTTGTATCCAATTACAGCGGAAAAACTTTTAGTTAATATCCTTTAGTATTTTTAGAACTTACAACAAAGGCACGCATTTTGTATTTGATTTGTTCTTTCTTGTTGAGAAGTGAGTTAAACTCTGTCTTTCCGTCGATCGAACTTAGGTTTATATACCAAAAATTAGAAAAACTATCAGTATGAAAATGATTCAGATGAAACAAAAGTCACAACAACGAAATTCTTCAAGTACGTTTCGTTTTTTTTTTTTATTTCTTAATGATGGTCAAATAATATGATGCGTTGTTTTAGTCATACACTGAATTTGATAAAATTAGAAAAGAGACATCTAGTGTATATCTGTCTGTATAGTGTGACCTACAAACAGCAAGAACTACAGATATAATAACAACTATACGCTCCAATAGTTGTCAATGTGAAACAAGTTGATGAACTCTTTAAAAATGGCCTAAAGTGTTACCGCTATTAACACTACCAATAACTTTTGTTGCTATTTTTGCTGATATACATATGTATTTCAGAAAGATGTGACACTAAATGTCGTTCACAGGCCACCACAATAATCGCAATCTTAAAATTTTAAACTTTTGCCAATATTTTCCATAAAAACAAACAATACTCATTAAACATTTCATTTAACTTACGATAAAAACACAAAATCAATGAAGATAGATATCAGTCAATCCGACGATTGGTCAGTTTACTTGCTGCTAAATTTATATAACCTGTTTTACTATGTATTGGTAGATCCACATAATCAAACTCTATTGTTTACACTTTTTCATTATAAATTTGAAATTTTATAAGAAAGAGTTGTAAATATAGATATCAATTAATATTTTGACAGGCGCCATCATAATAAATAAACGATTTTTAATTTTTGATTTTATGCATTCCCATAGTGCAATTTATCTGAATTATGAACTATACTCGTGCTTAGTAATGATTATATTTCATTCTTTTAATTAAAGCAATTCCTTTTAATATAAAGAAACTTTACACTTTTTGTTAAGATAATGTCTAATGCAGTGATAAATGACACACATTAAATTCTAAATATATACATACATGCGTAAAATATATTGTACAAAAAAAAAAAAAACAAGTAAGAAAGTATAGTCGGGCGTGGCCGACCATATGATACCCTACACCAGTTATGAATATTAAATGTGATTTATTTTTCATAATAAAACATTTATCATCAATATTCCCTTGTTCCGATACATTTAAGCAATTTATTGATGAAAAACTAATTTTCTGAAAGAGGCTTTATATGGGGGCTAGGGGCAAATATGGACCAAGCCCGATAAAATTTTGCGAATATATTTATATTTACATAATATTTTATTGTGGTGAATTTCATCGGGATATTTGTGTTTATAAGTTAATTTGGGACATTCAAGTAATTTTCTGAAGGGGACTTTCTATGGGAGCTAGGGTCAAATGGGGCCCGATCTTTATGAAATTTGGCAGGGTTATCAAGACTTCTATAAAACTTAGTTGTGCCATAATTTATCGATATATCTGTATAATTAACATAATTATGAGCTCAGAAGCCCTTTTCGGGGGGTTCTGTTCTATGGGGGCTAGGTGAAATAATGGACCGATTTTAACCATTTTCAATAGGCTTCGTCCTTGGGTCAAATAAAACGTGCGTGCCAAATTTCATCCAATTATCTTGAAAATTGCGACCTGTAGCTTACGCACAAGGTTTACATGGACAGCCAGCCAGCCAGACGGACGGACGGATTGGTATACTTTAAGGTGGGTCTAGGACGAATATTTTTGTATGTTACAAACATCAGCACAAATCCAATATACCCTCCCCACTAAAGTGGTGTAGGGTATAACTATTACTGTATATTAATTCATTCTTATTTAATGAATTAATATACAGTAATGTTCGAAACTTTAGAAACTTTCTTATAATATTCGTTGTTCAACTGCTACTTTTAGAGTTTTCTATAATATTAGATCAAGAAAGACGATATCAAACATGAAAGTTCCGAAGTGAATGCGGTACTACATGGTTCATTTTCTGTAACTGCAATATCCCAGCAAAAACTTAGGCTCAAAAAGTCACTTTTCACTACTCGTTAGCATTTCAACTCATTATTTTAACACGATGATGACATTAGAAGCAAGTACTTACCACGCTCGCTTACAAATCACTACTTAAGTAAGTACTTACAAATAAAAAGTTGTTGTTTTAAATACAAAAAAATTGCTAACACGGAATACGAACCTGGTCATACTCACAACAAAACTGCTTAGTTATATTATTGTGCGTCCAATAGTGGTTTTCACAGAAAAGCTATTTTCTTTATGTGTGTCTGAAAAACAGTTGCAATTCAATAAAATGTGCAAATAGCAAGGACATAAGAGTTATAAGTTTTATGATATATCTCTTAAATGGTAACTATTATAGTTCAACTTTTATTTTTTTTCTTATCCATAACTATTTGATTTCAATTTTTATAACCACCATCAAAAAAGATGGGGGGTATATTGATTTTGTCATTCCGTTTGTAACACATAGAAATATTGGTCATAGACCCACAAAAATATATATATTCTGGGTCCTCATTAAATTCTAAGACGATCTAGCCATGTCTGTCCGTCTGTCTGTCTGTTGAAAGCATGATAGAGTCCGAATGGAAAGAGCTAGAGGGTTGAAATTTCACATAAATATTTTTTATAGGTAAGGTTTGTTTGGTATTGAAAATGGGCAATATCGGTCCACGTTTTCGGATAGCCACATACAAGTGGCCCCTCCAAAAGCAGCTTTAACAGCCATAACTTGTTTAAAAATACGAATATAGCTATGAAATTCGACATAAGTAAGTTTCTTATGATCCAAAATTACTATGCAAAATTTTATGAAAATCGGTCCATAATTGACCCTACCCCCCATATAAGGTACCCTTCAGAAAATGACTTTAACACTCATTACTAGCTTAAAAATACTAGTATATAGATACAATTCGACATAAGTAAGTTTCATACTAGTCAAAATCTATCTAAAAAATTTTATGAGGATCGGTCCATGATTGACCCTACCCCCCATATAAGGTTCCCTTCAGAAAATGTCTGCAGCGCTCATTAATGGTTTAAAAATACGAGTGTAGCGATGAAATTCGACACAAATAAATTTAATACGAACCAAATTCTGTCTACCAAATTTTATGAGGATCGACCCATAATTGACCCTACCCCCCTATATAAGGTCCCCTTCAGAAAATTACTTTAACGCTTATAACTGGCCTAAATATACGAGTATATAGATGAAATTCGACACAAGTAAGTTTCATTCGAGTCAAACGAGGTTTGATGGTGGGTATATAAGATTCGGCATAGCCGAATATAACACTCTTACTTGTTATTTTTTTCATTGTTTGATAACAGTTATAGACAACGAAAAAAAATATTTCTTATACATAATTATTATATTTCAATAAATATTTTATTCGTTATTTTATATTACTTATTGATATGAAATAAGTAAGTCAGTTAGGTCATAACAGTACTTGTATGTTTTACTTTACTTTTTTATTTCACATCGCTTAAAAATATCAGTATAGCGATAAAATTCGACATAATGAAGTTTTCTAAGTTGGAACCAAAATCTATTTACTAAATTTGGGACTAGAATCATTATTTGATCATAGCCCAAATGTTCTAAAGGAACCAACTTTTGATCATAGTTCCCATATAAGACCCACTTCCAATAACCACGTAGACTCACATATTTCATTCCTTTATAAAGATATCATGTATGTGTTTAAAGTACTTATAAATCACATTGTGAAATTTTTTCCGTATCGTTTCATAATCGGACATACCTCCTTTATAGGATCTACTTCCACAAGTTACTTAAACGCACGCATTTCATTGATAAAACATGATACCGCGATCAAATTCGACATAAATATATATATATATGTATTTTGTCTATATGTAAATCATTCTGCGAATTTTTTTCTGATCGGTATATAATTGGTCATACCTCCCTTATCAGATCCATTTCGCACATATTTCATTGATAAAACAAGATAGAACGAGAAAAGAGTATTATATTCGGATATGCCGAATCTTAAATAGCCACCATCAAATCACTGTAACATAAATAAAATTTTATATTTTGAATATTAAAGTCATTTTCTTACAGGGACCTTATACGGGGGCCTTATATCGGGGGTATGATTAATTATGAACCGATCACCCTAAAATATTTATGTATAATTTCCAGCTAGTAATGAGGGTTGTAGTCATTTTCTGAGGGGGAATTTATATGGGGTGGAATAATAATTTAATTATCACTGTGTACTTTTACGCCAATAAGCGTTAAAGTAGGGGGTACGGTCAATTATGGTCCGATCCACATAAAATTTGGTGAAAAGGTTTTGGCTTCTAAGATACTTATGTCAAATTTTTTCGCTATATTCGTACTTTTACGCCAATAAGCATTAAAGTAATTTTCTAAAGGGGACCTTATATGGGGGGTAGGGTTAATTATGGACCGATCCGCATTACATTTATTAGACAGATTTTGGCTCGTACTTACTTCTGTGAAATTTAATTACTATACTCTTATTTTTACGCCAATAATGAGCGTTAAAACCATTTTTCGGAAGGAGACCTTATATGGGGGGTAGGGTCAATTACGGACCGATCCACATAAAATTTGGTAGAAAGATTTTGGCTCGTATAAAATTTACTTCTGTGAAATTTCTTCGTTATACTCGAATTTTTACGTCAATATTGAGCGTTAAAGTCATTTTCTGAAGGTGACCTTATATGGGGGTAATTTATGGACCGATCCACATAAAGTTTGGTGGAGAGATATTGGCTCGCATGAAACTTATGTGTGTCGAATTTCATCGCTATATTCGAATTTTTAAGCCTGTAATCAGTATTTTAGTCATATTCTAGAGGGGACCTTATATGGGAGGTAGGGCTAATTATGGCCCTATGTACGCCATAATTCAGAATTTTATTTCAAAAGTAAAAAAAACTGAGTTATGCGTTATTTTGTTATTTTGTGGCATTTGCTTCATAAACAACGAATTTGTGAATGTTTGAAGCTCTTTCCACAATATTCCGGGGGGTACATTTGTATGGGGGCTATGTTGACCGATCGTTGACCGATTTTCCCATTTTCAATACCAAAAATTTCTGATCAATAAGAAATATTTTGGGAAAAATTCATCTCAATATCTCTTTTTTTTGGACGCTATTGTGCCAACAACAGACAGACGGACGGACATAGCTAGACCGAGGTCCCATAATATACATATATACTTTATGGGGTCTGTGAACAATATTTCGATGTGTTACACACGGAATGACAAAATCAATATACCCCCATCTTTTTTTATGGTGGGTATAAAAAGTACCAAAAAGTCCCCTTTTATAGCTTCTCGCTAATCAAGGCCCTACATGCTAAATTCAATGTTTAAAGGTTCAATATTATGGAAAAGTCACAAAGTACCTTTTATGGAACGAAAAGGTACCAAAAAGTCCCCTTTTATAGGTTCTCACCTAATCCATGTCTCTAGGTTCAATATTATAGAAAATTCAAATTTTGTATAACAAAAAGCAGACCTGGGATAAATGCATTAAATGTGTTAATGCATTAACAATTTTTTCTACATTAAAAAAAATTAATGTTAATGCAAGTTTATTGCATTAACATTAACATGGGTACATTTAATGCATTAAATTTGCATTAACATTAAATATTTTTAAATTTAATGCATTAATTTTACATTAACATTAAATATTTGTGAAATTAATGCATTAATTTTGCATTAACATTAAATATTTTTGAATTTAATGCATTAATTTTCCATTAACATTAAATAATAAATAATAAAATTAATGCATTAATTTTCCATTAACATTAATGTATAAAATAATTTATAAAAATAAGAATACAGCGCTAAAGTCCTCGGTCTAACAAAATTCAAGTAAAATTGAATGTGTTAAAGTCCTTTCTAATAAGTCCTATACTCGATAATACATATTAGAAGAATAGTATCACTTCCCAGATATTCCATTTTTAGTTTATTTTGTTAAAGTCCTTTCTAATAAGTCCTATACTCGATAATACATATTAGAAGAATAATATCACTTCCCAGATATTCCTTTTTTAGTTTATTTTGTCTGTGGAATCTTATATAAATATCATATTTAAAACACACAAGTTTGAATGGAATATAGGAGTTATTAGAAAGGACTTTAACCTATTTAATTTTAGTTGTTTAGTTAGATCGAGGTCTTTTGAGCTGTATTTTTATTTATGTTTATCAATTTTTATATATATTAATGTTAATGGAATATTAATGCATTAATTTTATTGCTTATTGAATGTTAATGTAAAATTAATGCACTAAATTCAGATATATTTAATGTTAATGCAAAATTAATGCATTAATTTCAAAAATATTTAATGTTAATGTAAAATTAATGCATTAAATTCAAAAATATTTAATGTTAATGGAAATTTAATGCATTAAATTTTAAAAATTTAATGTTAATGCAATATTTTTTACATTAAATTAATTTTTTTTTAATTTAATGTTAATGCAAAATTAATGGAAATCGCCCAGGTCTGACAAAAAGTACCAAAAAGCCTCCTTTTATAGGTTCTCGCTTAACCAAGGCCCTACATGCTTAATTTCATGTTTCTAGGTATATATTATAGAAAAGTCAAAAAGTACCTTTTGTTGAAAGAAAAAGAACTCTACAAACTTAACTTCATGTTTCTACCCAATAATTGTTGTTCTTGTTTTGCTTTTTTATAAACAAGTAAAACAATAACAAAATTTACCGTATGGTTATGTGTTTTGTTTTTGTCTGTGCATTAACGAAAAATCTAAATTTTTGATGAAATTTTCAGAGGTAGTCTCCGATTTTTGCTCATATTTTCCTTATTTATGAACCGAATTCGCTGAATTTAACTATCGTTCCATTCGACCGAATGTCTGATAGAATTATTGAAGATTTGGATCTCGAAGATATCTGGATCCTTCTGAGAACTGATTTGAACATACAGACGGGGAGACGGAAATGGCTTAATTGTCTCCGCTATCTATAAGGATCCAAAATATATATACATACTTTATAGGGTCGAAAAATTATATTATAGAAATTTCAAACGGAATGACAAACTTATACATATATACCGTTCTTATGAAGATGAAGGGTATAAATCAGTGTTGCTCAAACACATACTACCATAGAGTACCATAGTTTTATTTGTGTTGGTAAAGCAGCAGAGAACAGAATTCAATTCAAAATAAAAGTATACTAATAAAATGACTATAAACTATAATGTATATGCTAACTGTCAAATGTTTATTATGGATTTTGACAGCCAGCGTATATCAAAGTCTATATATAAAAAACTAACAACTGTTCTCTCATGTTCTCCTACATTAATTCGGCTTTCTTAAAATTTTGTTGTTGTATTTCTGTGTGTATTTTAAAAACGTCGCGTACAGACCTTGCTTCGACAAGTGCTGATCAGCAACTGATTTGATTTTGTTTTTCAAGTTGAGAGCAAACCCACTGATATTGCTCATTATAAAAAGAAGAAGAATTAAACCTATAGTGTATGTGTATCAACTTAGCGTCAGCAGAATTTTCTTACCCTATCACGCGTGCTATGTAATGGCAATCTTGCGCTCCTCTGGTATAAATATAATAATATTTCATTTTCCATGTCTGTTAAAGGCCCTTAAGGTATAAATTGTGTAGAAACGCAATACGTGAAGATACATTAAACGTTTGCTTGGCGCCATCTATGATTAGTTTCGGTGGGTTAGTGACAGCGGCTTTATTTATATAATTAACAATAATTTATAAGTATTTTTCATTTTATCATTTATTATCCGATTAGTTTTTTGTATAAACGTACATATTTCTTTATTTATGTGTGTCTAGTCATGATTAGTTATGTATATTGATTTTCATTATTTGGATTTTTATATTAACCATCAAAAAAGAAGGAGATTATAACGAAAGGATCTAAATGACACTTTTAGAGGTGAAATTTTCCATAAATAGTTTATGTAAATGAACTTTAAAATGAAGAAATACAGTTGAAACGATCATAAACATATTATACTGTGAGGTTTGGTTAACATAGGGTCAAACATTATACATTATACATTAATACAACTTGAAAAGTATCAGTATAGCGACGAGATCTTATATATTAAACATTCTATAGCAGATCCAAAAGCTAATGTGAGCGATATTTTAAAAATATTAAAAAAAAAAAAAATAACTATGAAAGTTATTATTTGTATTTCAGAAATAAATAATATGCAACGGATATTAAAAACTTTTTAATATAATTTAATAAAACTTGTCCTCGTACTGTTCATAGGGTTTTATTCAAAAGATTAGTTCAACATTTAAAAATAGATCTGAATAAATACAAAGAGTGATATTAATTGTAATATATTGAAACAGTTACATTTTTAAAATTCCAATTTCTATTATTTGCTAAAATAAAAATAAACAACGGCATATTTTTCACAAAAGAAAAAATACTTAAACATATTAAAATTTCCAAGGTCATGGGCTAAAAGGTAAAAAACACAAAAAATCTACTCTAAATCTAAAATGAAAACAAATTTATTTGTCTAACTGACAATAATGCGGATGGCGACGCGTCGCCCGCCTTTATTATTCAGAGATTTCTATCATACTTCGATTAATAATCTGCAAATTATGCAGATTTTTTTTTTTTTGATTTTATAGTGTATCATATTTTAGTGAGTACAATAACTTGTTGATGATAATTTAAGTAATTTATGCACAAAAAAACTTTAAAAAACTCTCTAATTTAATTGCGGTATTTTTATGACTATTTAACAAAAGAAATTAAAATTATTGTTCATATATTTTCTTTTATTATACAATTTATGAGTATTTTTACACACAATATACATACTTAATAGTTTTGTTTTTCTATAAATATTTTTTATTATTTTAGTTTTTTAATGATTTCGAATTATAGCCAACAAATTCAACAGAACAATAATAGTTTCTTCATCACTATGCATGAATATGATTTATTATAAAATATACATATTTTCTATATCCAGATGTGATGTTTTTTATAAAATCTACTAACTATACCCAGTGTGCTTTGCTACCCTAAAGTAATATAAATTAACAACCCACTTAATAATTTTGAAGATTCTAACTACAATAGTTTTCCAGATATACAATTTGTTACAATTCTCCAATTTTTCCGAATGTTAATAATTTTTTTAATGTAATCTATGAAAAATTTAATAGTTTCCCAGATATGCGAAATTTTGTTTTTAAATCATATGGGAGGTGCCAAGCCCCCATTGAAAGTCCGCACGTTATTCTCTAAATGTTAACATGAATTTCAAAGTTCTTCATGTAGATTTTGAAGATTCTAGCTCTAATAGTTTCTCAGATATACGAGTTTTTCTATTTAATTCATATGGGGCATACAGCCCCCCAGATGAAAGTCCGCCCATTTGTCTCCAAAATGTTCAGATGTATAATAAAGTTATTCTTGTCAAATTTAAAGAATGTTCTATTAGTTTCCCAGATAATTTGTATTTAATTCATATAGGAGGTGCCAAGCCCCCCATTGAAAATCCACCCGTTATTGTCTGAATGTTCACATGAATGTCAAAGTTCGTCATGTAGAATTTGAATATTCTAGCTCTAATAGTTACTCAGATATACAAATTGTTCTATTTAATTTATATCGAGGCTTAGGTTGCTTGGAACCCCCTCCCCTCAGATGAAAGTTTGCCCTTTTTTCTCTAAAATTTTCAGATGGATATTAAAGTTTGAAGAATTGTAGTTCTATTAGTTTCCCAGATAAACGAATTTTTGAATTTAATTCATATGGGGGATACCGCCCCCTCATAGGTAGTCCATCATTTTATCACCCAAAATGTTAAAGTTCTTCGTGCAAAATTTTAAGATTCTAACTGCAATAGTTTCAAAAATAAACGAATTTTTGAAGAGAGGTGCCACGCCCCTGCTGCTAGTCCGGCTATTTTTTGGCCTAACCATATTGACTCTAAAGTGGATCTGACTAAATTTGAAGACTCTAACTGTTATATTATCTCAGTTATACTGATTTAATATTTTCTTAATAAGGGCACCTCGCCCACTTGAAATTTCAACAAATCGTGAACATTTCAGGCCAGCTAAACGGCTGGACCGATTTGGTCAGAAGAGGATAAAATAAATAAATATATGCATGTGTGCATATATATATTTACATATATTGCTGCATATGTAGTTTGTTTTTAAAATTTTTTATTATTTTGTTTTTATAATAAAATTTCCAATGAGTGATGATAATTTTTAACAACTTAATTAATATTTTGTTAATAAATTATCACAAAAATTTATTAGCGAAATATTTGCACAAGTTTTGCGATTGGCAGCTATATTAATTTAGTTTGTCATGTACATATCTAAAGCTATTTATTTAAAACTATTAGTTATTTTACTAAATTTTCAATAAATTGCACAATTTGTTTCACCAACTAGTAAACAGTTAAATAAACAATCAACAAGTTTTTTTTACAAATAAAATATTTGTAATTTTATTATTAATAATAAACTAACTATCGATTAGGTATCGCACTTAATTTTTTCCAAGAAACTAAATAGAAAAATGTTCAACAACAAGTATTTGCAAACATTATTTAAAAATCAATAATTTTGAGATGGTTAAACTACTGCTGTTTAGAGAAGCATTGATACTAAAATCAATAAATAATTAAATATCGTTCTAAGTTAAAGCATAAAACCTTAAGTAATAAACTTAAATTTGATCCATCACAGCATCATTTTTGTTTAATTATAAACCAAAACAATCCGGCATGGTTAATAAAATTCAATCATTCAAGCTTCAATAGTTCCCAGACAGGTCTTTAGAAAAATATTTTGAAAAAAAACTGCAATTATTACCATTTTGATGGAGGCAACTCAACAACAACATTAATTTGCATATTTCTTCAAGTTGCTTTTATTTCAATAATAAATAAACTCGCATACAAACCAAAAACTCATCCATCCCACATTTAATGAACACACAAATTTAAATATGAATAAAATAATTAACAATTCAGCATAATAAATGAGGTGAGATAAAAAATTAAATTAAAATCACTTTCGGTTTCATCGTAGAAATTCTCAAAATGAGAATTTAAAATTCTAACTGGTTTCTACTTAACAAGATTCCCCAAATAGACTGATACCAACATTTAGTTTTGAATATTTTTTTTTTTGGCTTATTTTGGTATGAAAACATAAATAACGACGTTATGGCCATGGCCAAGGGGAATTTTAACATTTCATTGAACTTTGACACAATTTTATAGCCAAAAACCAAAGAAGACAACAACAACATAAACTTCTGAAATCAACTACTGATTTAAACTTATACTAAACATCTCATCCAACCATGTTTAGCAGTGAAAAATGACTACCAGTGGTTTGTTGTACAACTTGTAGTAGTCACTTGTTTAACGCCAACAACAAACACCACCGCACTATTGAGGAAGGTTGTGGCAAGACCAAAAACAAAAACATTTAAACAGAATGTTAAACATAAAATTCATCTATCTATGGATCGTACAGATACATATGTATGTATGTATTTACAACTAATATAATACAACTCTGCTACAACTACATAATAGTAGAAAACTGTAATCAAACGAGCTGGAGTGAGAGTGAAATAACAAACAATAAATATCTTGAACTTTTAATCAGCAGCCACAGTGAAGAGCACGAATATAGTGGTGTTTTCATTAAAGTTATTGCTTTTGTAACAAATCCAAATATCTAAAGCTATGTATATATACGGTTGTCAAAACTTACAATGTTGTTAGAAAATGTCTAACAACTGTGTGAACTTAAAATTTGTGTCTTACAACGTTGTCAGAAAAAGCATTGTCAGTATATTGTAAAACATTAATATTGTCAGATATCTAATAATTGTGTAAACACATGCCATTTCCAGTTCGGGTACGGTTGTATTTTTATACCCTGCCCACAATAGTGGGGTATTTTTGGTTTCAAAATAATATCCCTTATGAATTGAATTTGAATAAGATTTTCATTGAGAAATGATATTTTTATACCCTCCATATATATATCACTCTTCAAAATATTTTCCAGATCGATCCGTAATTGGTCATAGCTCCCATATAAGACCCACTTCTGATAACCACATACATATTTTATTGACAAAAATACCGGGATAAAATTTGACATAAACATACTTTGTGTAAATGTAAATCATTCTTTGAAATTTTTATCGTATAGGTCCATAAGTGGTCTTAGTTCTCTTACTTCTGAAAATCTTTTAAATGCAAATATTTATGTTCTGTGTATATACTAGAATGGCCGGATCTTATATGGGGAGAAAAAAATGTCAGATTCTTGTTCTTCTTAATCGCACAAAATGATTCCGTTTTCCAGATATTGAGATTGAATAAATCCAAATTTTTGGCCAAAAAGCTAACCAAATAATAGAAACATACTTAGTACCTCAAAAGAAAGCTAGTATTATACTTCAAAATTTATATTATATACATAATTCTTGTTACTTCAAGTCAAACAGAATTACAAAAGATTTTGTCTCCAAAAACGTGACCTGGTCGCGGTATATTTCGTATATTTTGATATTATGTGATAAATGTTGCTATTAAGTAAATATTTTACATATTATTGTTAAAGAATCATAATGTTCATGGATTTAGTATTTCAAAAAGATGTAAAACACAAAACATAGTTCAAAAATGTAAAAGTTATTAAAAATTCCCCAGGCCATTAACATGACTCAGAGCACTTGATTAGGAAATGTGGACAAAATTTAACTTATTTTGGAAAGTATTCTAATAAAACTATTTTATTGCATAAAATATATCTATATTTACTCGAATATAAGTTCTTATCCTCAAAAGATATCGTGGACCTGTTCTCAGCTATGATCAAAAAAAAATTTTTTTCAAGACTCCATTTTCAGTTTTTTTAAATCTTTGTTAAACAAATTTTAAAATTTTTGAAATATCACCGGGGGATTTATGGTCAATAGATTAGGGAATAAAACAGTGAAGAATTTCGCGAAAAACTTATTTTTTGTAATATTTTACAAAATATGTCCTAATTCTATGCTGTTATACATTTTAAACAAAATATTTTCAGAATATTATTTCTTAGATAATATAAAATATGTCCCTGAAGTTATATATAAATCGGGAAATCCTAAGGCGTAAACTTTGGAGGTCAAAGGTCAAATTTTGCAACATTTGGAAATTCTCATTGAAACCTACCGAAATATTATTTATTTGTTGGCCATATTTACTAAAATTACAAGAATTTATAGCATATGATCCAATATCTAAAATAACAACAAAAAAAATAAAATTAACCCTTTAAAGAACTTGGGTTTAAAAAATAAACGGTTAATTTTATGTTTTTTTGTTGTTATTTTAAATATCGGACCATATATTATAAATTCCTGTAATTTTAGAAAATATAGCAAACAAATAAATAATATTTCGACATGTTTTAATGAGAATTTCCAAATATTGCTAAATTTCACATTTAACTTCCAAATTTTACGCCTTAGGACTTCCCGATTTATATATAACTTCAGGGATATATTTTAGATTATGTGAGAGATAATATTCCGTAAATATTTTGTCTAAAACGTATAACAGTAAAGAATTAGGACTTATTTTCTAAAATATTACAAACAAATTAGTTTTTCGCGAAATTCAAATGCAGGTACAGCTTAACTATAAGATGTATTGATCTAATTTTTTCACTGTTTTAGTCCTTAACCTATTGACCATAAACACCCTGGTAATATTTCAAAAAGTTTAAAATTTATTTTAATATTAATATTTTATTCGACCTTTCAATTTCTTCAAATCAAAAAATATGCATATTACAATAATATTGCAATATTATATGTAAAAGCATTGTGACGTGTTTTTATTGTTTGTTTATTGTTACTCATTTTATTCCTGAAGATGCTATCCAGTGGATGGCGAAATATTGAAGAAAATAAATAAATAAATTGAAAAACTTAAAACTTTAAAATTTATTTAACAAAGATTTAAAAAAACTAAAAATGGAGCTTTGAAACTGCCGTTTAAAAAATTATATTTTTTGATCATAGCTAAAAACAGGTTCACGATATCTTTTAAGGACAAAAACTTAAATTCGAGTAAATATAGATATATTTTATGTAATAAAATAGATTTATTAGAATATTTTTCAAAATAAGTTACATTTTTTCCACATTTCTTAATCAAGATTGCAATATCGACTTTTTGCGGTCACTCTAGTATATACATATAAATCACTCAGCCAATTTTTTTTCTTGGTCGGTCCACAAAACAAAAATTTCATTGAAAAATAAAGACAACGGATTGCCCTTTTTTCTTAGAAATACTTGTTTTTACATTCTGTTCGTAACACATCGAAAATATATTTTCTGGGTCCTTATAAGATTCTAAGACACTCTAGTCATGTCAGTACAATTTGACTCCCATATAAAGTCCCTTTCAAAAATTGCTTTAACGTTTATAGCTGGCTTCAAAATAGCTATTAAATTCGACATAAACATGTTTTATATGAACCAAAATCTTTTATTAGGATCAGTCCATACTAGACCAATAAATCAATCTTACAGAAAATCAGTTTTTATAATAAATCATATAAAATTATGGAATAAATAAACAATTATTGTTTTAATAATAATATTTATATAGTAGCCATTTCTTTAGAGATTGACCCAAGCCCCCATTAAAGGTGCTATTCCGAAAACAATTGATAAATTTAATTGTTTAGATAAAGACTATATGATTTTATGTATGTTTTTATGTATTTGATCTGTTAGTATGTATTAATTAAAAAATATATTTTTTTAAATCAACAACTAATCACATAACAACCAATAACACGGAGGGCTTTTTAAATTAATGAATATCATTGGCCAAAAACTACTTGTAGGCGTTTAAAACCGTTGATAGTTATTTGCGGCTCCGCCTAAAAATTTTACACGCTAAGTAACAAACTTTTTCGCTGACAATTCTCTTTAAAAAAGAATCCATTTTTATATTTTATTATAAGAAATTATGGAATTTATGTATAATTTTATTATCTTGACGAACGGATTTTAAGTAAATGGGGTTTGTTCTTGAAAAAAGATATATTATAAGGTTCTTCAATATTGCGTAAAAGAACAGTTATGTATAGCTTAATCGACCCATAATATTTGCTAAAAATTGTATTAAAACTTTTAGTTGTTACCCATAGTACTGGAGTTGGATATATATAAACAAGTATTTAAGTCAATATAATTATTTTTCAAATTAATATTTTGTATATAAAATTAGGAAACGATTTAACTTTTAACATAATTCTTATTTATGGGATTTGAAGAAAAAAAGTATCAATATTTTATTTTGAATATTGTGTTAAGTATGTGTTAATAATTCTAATTTGCGGTCGAAAATAAAAAACATATACATATGTATATTAGGGTGGCTCCTTTTGTATGGAGGAAAAATAAGGTATCAATGTTCCCAACTAAAGTGAAAGTTTAATCGATTTTAAGATACCGTTTCTGAAAATTTTTTGTCCTGACGTCAATACATGGTGAGCTGGATCAAAGGATAACAAGGTCATATTTCTTCCAAAGGAATGATATGAAATTTTGGTATCATTGAAAGGTTCTTGAGAGACTTCTTCAATAGCATATAAAAAATTTTTGTGTAACAGCAAAAGTAATAGAAATTTTTGAATTTTACGGAAAATTTTCTGTTTTTTTTTTTTAATTTTAACACAGATGAATTTAATATAATTCGTTAAAATTAATACATAATAATCCTTAACTGAATTTGCGAGAACGTTTTTTTTTCGTTTATCAAATTCAATCTAGATCGAATTTTATTTGAATTTATCGAAGCTTTTACACTCTACCAAAACATTGTAAAATAATGTAAACTACAACATACAAAGCGGTCAACATAGCAAGCGCAACAATAAGTAATATGTAGATTTTTAGGATAAATTGTGTTAAAATTTTAGTTAAATTGAAAAAATTTGATTTATAATAGAATGAAAGTGTTATGTATATACTATAGATATATTTTATGTAATAAAATAGTTTTATTCGAATATTTTCCAAAATAAGTTAAATTTTTTTCCACAAGTGCTCAGAGACATGTTAATGGCCTGGGAAATTTTTAATAACTTCTACATTTTGGAACCAAGGTTTGTGTTTTACATTTTTTGAAATACTAAATCTATGTGCATTATGATTCTTTAACAATAATATGTAAAATATTTACCTAACAGCAACATTTATCGCATAATATCAAAATATACGAAGTATGCTCCTACCGCGACCAGTCACGTTTTTGGAGACAAAATCTGTTGTAACTCTGTTTGATTTAAAGTAATAAGAATTATCTATATAATATAATTTAAGTAGGAAATTATCTTTGTTTTCGTTCTGGAGTTATAGCTTCATATGTTAGCTTTTTGGCAAAAATTTGGATTTTTTCAAACTTTAAGCGAGGGGAATCATTTAAGACGAACAAGATTCCGACATTTTTTCTCCCCATATAAGATCCGATCAGTCTAGTATATACCAATGTAAAGCTAATAAAATTGCGCTTATACTGATATACATATTAAGTAGGTTAAATAAATATAGCTAACACAATACCGGGGAGAAAATAGGGTTTAATAATTTTTAATACATATCGAATTTCGAAAAACTGAAAAAAACCGTTTTGGTGAAATACTATGAGGTTTATAATGTAATAATTTCATTTAATTACATTAAGTAATTCTATGTAAAAATTTTAAAAATCTAAAAATTACAACAATTGTAATAATTTATGAGTCGTATACAAAATTGTGTTATGTCATTGAAATCGTCATTCAAAGACCTTTCAAATGATACAAAATTTGCAAATAGTTTATTTGTACAAAAATATGAACAAATTAGAAAAACCTTAAAAAAGGACCTTTTTATCCTTTGATCCAGCTCACCAAATATTGATGTCAGGGAAAATTTATAATGATCTAAATTTTCATTTTCGTTGGAAACATCAGCAACTTTAATTTTGGGGCGACCCTAATGTATATACATATATTACTCATTTGTACATATATGTACATATGTATGTATAATACGGTTAGGTTAGGATATATGTATATAATTAGTTATGGTTATTTTATTTGTTAATTTAAATAATAATATATGGTATAATTAGTTCTAAGGTAAAGAAATCATGTTTTAATATGAATAATTTATAAGTGTTTTTTAAGGAAAAGAAGACATTTTAGCAAATTTGAAATGACAAAAACACCCTGATTGATACATACATATATGGGAAATTTCGATTTGGATGAGATTTGCACAAAGATTGGTACTGTTAGTTAACTCAAAAAGGTCCATTTTGAAAATAAAATATTTTTAAAACAAAAATTTAAAAACAAAAGTTAACAATGAAGAAATAGCGGGAACAATGAAGACAAAGCTATCTGAACTTCTTTGGGCCACTTGGCATAAAATTACCCATATATATTATTTTTAGTATTCCACTTTATTTAATATGTTGATTATCCTATGGTACATTTTTTGAAGAACACACCTCCCAATAAAAAGGTTAAAACAATAAGGTCACAGACATACAGCAGACCAGGGTGGCTGTTGGGAATCGAACCCACAACTCCCAGACTGACAGGCTAGCACACAACCAACAAGCCTACCGGGGCACCCAATGAATGTTTATATTTTAATTTCTCCGTGATCTACAGTATATAGTAGGGTTGTCATTTGAATAAAAATTATTCGATTAATCGAGGAAAAAAATTTATTTTTCTTCGAACGAATAAAAAATTTTCAATTTAGAATAAGGAATAATTCGAACAATTTTTGCCGATTAATCGAATATTCGAATAATATTGTTACTTTTTACGAATATTTTATTATACATAGCATTGAAATTATGTTAATATTTTGTAACACAAATCTAAATATAAAGATATGTTATAATTGAAACAAAACTTTTACTACTTTTTGCTGTTTATAAAAATTTTTGTTTTGTTAAAAATGAAATGGTTCTAGTTTTAAAAGTGATATTCTTCAATTTTTTTAATGTTTGCTTAATTTTTGTTTAATGTTTCAGTATCTGTCTTTTAACAAGAATGACAATTTCTAAATATACTGAACCCTGTTTCCTGGGCGATGTGTAGGAGAACTGTAGGCATGAAATGGGGGTCTTAGTCCTACTATAAAACATTGGTTTTATTAAAGTGTAATTAGACTAATTCTAGCTTATGCTTCAATAATCGGGTTGACTTCTTTGGACAAAAAGTGTAATATCAAACTACAGCAGGGAGTTCAGCATACTTGCTGCTTGGGTACAAGTGGCAAGCAAGGCTCCAGAAACGTTGCTAGATATTCCACCGATTGAAACATATTTAAAATATGAGGCGGCACTTACAACCGAACGTCACATAACTTTAGGTGAAATGTCCAAAATCAGTTATAGGACACGTCATCAATGTATACTGGACACATTGGAAAGCTATAAACAATCATCTCCTGATCGCATGCCAGACACAGAATATGTCAGAAACTTTGAAACACTGAGCCCAGATAGAATGTCTTGATCAAGCGGAACATTTGATTGGGAAATTCTTATGAATTACGGCCAGGAAACTGAGTTTCAAAACATTGAAAGATAATACATTCAGTCGACACTATGTTTTTTTTTTACCAAAAAACCTTTTCTTCATGAAAAGCAGCGCAAACGGGCCCGATAGTGGCCAGTTCTAATACATCATAAATAGTACGATTTTTTATATAAAACAGTTTGTTAGTTATTATTTATTTATTTATTTAGTTAGTTAGTTAGTTAGTTAGTTAGTAGTTAGTTAGTTAGTTAGGTAGTTAGTAGTAGTTAGTTAGTAGTAGTTAGTTAGTTAGTAGTTAGTTAGTTAGTTAGTTAGTTAGTTAGTAGTAGTTAGTTAGTTAGTTAGTTAGTTAGTTAGTAGTTAGTTAGTTAGTTAGTTAGTTAGTAGTAGTTAGTGTTAGTTAGTTAGTTAGTTAGTAGTTAGTTAGTTAGTTAGTTAGTTAGTTAGTAGTAGTTAGTTAGTAGTTAGTTAGTTAGTTAGTTAGTAGTTAGTAGTTAGTTAGTTAGTTAGTTAGTAGTAGTTAGTTAGTTAGTTAGTTAGTTAGTTAGTTAGTAGTAGTTAGTTAGTTAGTTAGTAGTTAGTTAGTTAGTAGTTAGTTTAGTTAGTTAGTTAGTAGTTAGTTAGTAGTTAGTTAGTTAGTTAGTTAGTGTAGTTAGTTAGTTAGTAGTTAGTTAGTTAGTTAGTTAGTTAGTTAGTTAGTTAGTTAGTAGTTAGTTAGTTAGTAGTTAGTAGTAGTTAGTTAGTTAGTAGAGTTAGTTAGTAGTTAGTTAGTTAGTTAGTTAGTAGTTAGTTAGTTAGTTAGTTAGTTAGTAGTAGTTAGTTAGTAGTTAGTTAGTTAGTTAGTTAGTTAGTTAGTTAGTAGTTAGTTAGTTAGTCGTTAGTAGTAGTTAGTTAGTTAGTAGGTAGTTAGTTAGTTAGTTAGTTAGTTAGTTAGTTAGTTAGTTAAGTTAGTTAGTTAGTTAGTTAGTAGTTAGTTAGTAGTTAGTTAGGTAGTTAGTTAGTTAGTTAGTTAGTTAGTAGTTAGTTAGTAGTTAGTTAGTTAGTTAGTTAGTAGTTAGTTAGTTAGTTAGTAGTTAGTTAGTTAGTTAGTTAGTTAGGTAGTTAGTAGTTAGTTAGTTAGTTAGTTAGTTAGTTAGTTAGTTAGTAGTTAGTTAGTTAGTTAGTAGTTAGTTAGTAGTTAGTAGTTAGTTAGGTTAGTTAGTTAGTTAGTTAGTTAGTTAGTTAGTTAGTTAGTTAGTTAGTTAGTTAGTTAGGTAGTTAGTAGTAGTTAGTTAGTTAGTTAGTTAGTTAGTAGTTAGTAGTTAGTTAGTTAGTTAGTTAGTTAGTTAGTTAGTAGTTAGTTAGTTAGTTAGTTAGTTAGGTAGTTAGTTAGTTAGTTAGTTAGTAGTTAGTTAGTTAGTTAGTTAGTTAGTTAGTTAGTTAGTTAGTTAGTAGTAGTTAGTAGTTAGTTAGTTAGTTAGTTAGTTAGTTAGTTAGTAGGTTAGTTAGTTAGTTAGTTAGTTAGTTAGTTAGTTAGTAGTTAGTTAGTAGTTAGTTAGTTAGTTAGTTAGTTAGTTAGTAGTAGTTAGTTAGTTAGTTAGTGAAAAGAACCAGTTCTGTTTTGGCCAGGTTGAAACCCACACAGTTTTCCTTGACCCATGACAGTAGAACACTGAGGGCTGATTCCATGAGTTCTTTTATTGTGGGAAGAAATTTCCCTCGAATATGAAGCACAACGTCGTCAGCATATGCGACTACTTTGAAGCCAATCCTACTAAATCTGAAAAGGATTTTATTTACGACAAGATTCCACAGGAGTGGAGAGACGACACCACCTTGTGAGTTAGTGGCCCTGCTCTTAAGCATGTTTGCTGATCAACACCTAGGTCACCCAGTGCTTCGACTACTGCGGATATGTTCACGTTGTTAAACGCACATTCAATGTCTAAGAAAGAAGCCATAACATATTCTTTTATGTCTTAAGCAGTTCAACTTTACTTGCAGTAAAGTTACCATCCGGTTTCATCAGGAATCCAGGGGTACTTTGGATAGCACCTTCCGTAGACGTGATGCATCCGTGGTACTCTCCAGCTCCTCACAGAAACGCTTCCAAGATTCCTTCTTAGCTCGTCTGGTTTCCCTCCTGAAAGTATTGAAGCTTTGACGATAATTGTCCCAGCTTAACGGGTTTTAATCCCTCTTCGCTTTATTAAATAGTTTCCTACATTCTTTCCTTAGCTGCATTAGTTTAGGATCCCACCATGGTTGCCGGAATTTCCTAGGAACCTGCCGCTCCCTACATGAAGCATAGTAGGCTTCCCTTAAAGTCCTGGATAGATAATTTACTGAGTCGTCCAAGTCCTGTGTACCATGTAGTCCATCCATTTCTGGAGGTGGTATGGTATCAATCAGATTACTGAATTTGACCGAGTCGGTTTTCCTAGGATTTCTAAAGCGGTTTTCGCAAGTCAGCGTAAGCTGTATCGTAAAGATTATTCTGTGATGATCGGAGAATGAGTATTCTAGCGATACTCTCCAATCAAGAATCCTGACTGAATCAGTGTACCCTACTAAAGTAATATCAATGACCTGTTCCCTGATCCTATTGAGCAGCGTTGGTCCTGTCATTAATATCCGAGCTCCCCCACAGAGTATGATGGGCATTAGCATCACATCCTATGACAAGATCATGGCCCCTTGTATTACACCATTCAACTAGTGTGCGTAAGGCACGTGGGGTTGGATTGTCTTCGTCGTAAGGTAGGTACGCAGATGATATAATTAGGGTTGGTAACACTTGTCGCTCTAATGCAACTACCGTTAAATCACCAGAACTGTAGATAGAAGGACAACTTTAATGTCTTTCCTGACCAAAATACAGCTACTTATTTTACCTTCAGGGGTTAGATTCTGAACCAGTTTTGATCCAGAGATCCTTACCTTCTCCCTTATCCCTCGTGCGTCCTCGTTCAATCGTCCAGTCGTCAGTACCAAGTTTTTTGTTCTGACGCTTAATTAGTGTTAGTATGGATTTGTCCTCCAAACTCTCAACGTCGTACGAAAAGGCACTTGGATCAATGGGACAATTTCAATCGTGGTCATCGGGATGACTACGATCTATAATGGCTACTTGCAGCTCAGGTGCTGATGTTAAGCTAGTTGATGGTTTCAACCGCTTAGCGTCAGACACCTACGTTTATAACTCTACCACAGGTATGAAAAAAGACATTGCCGCTTCCTTGGGGTCAGGCGCAGAACAGGATGCCGCTCAATATGAGTCAGACGCACCCTGGATTTTGTTTCGACCAAAAACATTCGGACTGACAGAACCAGATTGTACCTTCTAGCCGCCCTTAACATAGGGAACAGACGATAGAGAGGTAAGGTTATGTTGCCTAGGTAACCCAAACCACACACGACATAAAAAAAGAAGGGGGGATTTGGTAGCCAGACGTAACAGACACTACCAATTGAGGTCGTGATCGCTAGGCGACCGAAGATGGTCATTTACCCCACAGCCGCTCTTACATAGAGGACATACGCTGTGAGATATGGGGAGGGTAGTTCCATAGGATGTGAATATTATTTTTTTAATATTATTAAGTTTAAAATGTTTCTTTTTAGTTTCAATTTGAAGATTTACATACATATATGTATATATATATATATATATAGTTGTGGCCAAAATTAATTAATAATATGAATAGAAAACTTTTATTAATGTTTTTATAGATTTTTTTATTGCTGTTGGAAATATTTTAACAAACATTATCATAAGTTATATTATTTTCTTTGGTTTTATAGTTGATTTCTCCATTAACTTATATTTTGTATGTATTTAATAGTTCATTTGCTGAAATCATTTAAGCTTTGCACGTCTTTCAAATGTAAGTCTTTCTTTCCATCTTATACTTTTCCTGTCAATTGATTAGACATAAATTTCGTTTACTAAAACCATATATAGTATAAATTCCGATGTTTATAGATCATATACTGTAAAACTTGGTTTTAACGAACTGTCGTTTATTACAAGTTATTCTAAATATTTGCAAAAAGTTTTAATTTGTTTAATAGCTTCTTCTTTATAAACAAACTTAGCTTACTTGTTTCACAGAATTCGTTATAACCGAAATAATAAAAGTTTTAATATTAATTCGCACTTTTTTTTATTTTTATGGGTAAATTTCTTAATTTTTTTCTATTAAGATATGTACATATATATTCTATTCTATATATTCTATATTCTATTAAGATATGTACATATATACATACATATTTAACACTAACAATCATTTCACTTATTTTATGTATTACCCAGCAGTTCGACAAAGAGCACTTGGTTGACATTACCTTGTATGGATTAAATGTAGTCTTTATAATGCAGAGAACAGGCAGTCATGCCTTTACCGTACCATAAGTAAACGAGAGAGGAGACTATTGTTTTTTTTACTATCCCCAAGTAAATGTTGGATATTTGAAACATGTGTTTTCGAAATAACTAGTTTTGAACTACCTCACGTTCATTTTAATTTTTTTCTTAATTTGTGTACAAATAAATTCTCCTTATTTGTAACTCTTCAATGAACGGGTTCAGAGGTCCCCAATGTCCCACATTTTGGATGTGTGAAAAAAAACGTTCCCAATGTTTTTGCTCTAATTTAAAATATACTATATATTACATAAACTAGTAGACTGGTATAAAAAACCCAATGATTTTCATTTCCACTTTGTCTTAGACCAATATTTCGATGTGTAAACGGAATGACAAAATCAATATCTGTAGGTATTTAGGAAATTCTAGTGTTAAATTTTTGTAAACTTTAATAAATACAAACAGATTCAACCAAAAGTACGTTCACAGCTATAAAACATTTGACGAAAATTATCCTTAAAAAAAGAACATTTTATGTATCATTTACTCAAACATAATATATCTGTGAAGTTATCACTTAAGAATGTCTTTATTGTTAGTTTCGATATTATTTGCAATAAAAAGATATACATAAAATCTAGAAAACATCTACAAAAAATAGTGGTTACATCTTTTTCATTAAATATTTGATAGGTGTGAACGTACCTTAAATATTTTGAGAAACTTGCAAAAGGATATACAAAGTTTTAACATAAAATGGAGAGTATGTACTATGTTCATTTGTATCATTTTATTTTAGCACATTTACAGATAAGACGAATCGTAAACCATTGTTATTGTTTTTATAAAATTGACCATAAAGTAAAAGAATTATTATTATTTTATCATATAGTTTGGTAATTATCGTCTATATTGACAAATTGTTGTATATTTCGATACCACATAATTATTATACTAGATCCTAGAAGCTTTAAAAAAATTATATAAAAATTGTTATTTGTTTACCCATAAATCTGTTTACAACTTTCCAGCAAAGAAATACAAATAATTGAAGAATAAAAAAACCGATAAATTGGAATACATTTATGTAACTTAATACAAATCAAAAATCATATTTTATAGGGCACTTACAATTCGAGAAACCTTAAACAAATTTTCCCGATTTGTTACATCCTGTGAAGGTGTTTTGTAGTTTCCATTCGTAGTTTAACGTTTATTCAACTCACGAGTCACGTCACTACATCTATTAGACGTGATGACTGCCAACTTATTGTATTTACAATTATCTCATGTATTTATTATATTTGTGTAATGAGAAAATGGAGGGTGGAGGTTATCAGTATGACTGTAAGTGTATAAGTATTTATTTACATTGGACCCACAGTAGTAAGATGCCTACTTCATTTCATGATTATCTGATGCTTAAAAGCTGAAATATGCCTCATTGTCATGTACACCGCATAAATTGTATTTTGTGCAAAGTTGTGCAAAAACAAACATCTAACGAATATTTTAACACACAATCTTTGGTTCACATTAAGATTTCACTTTCCCTCCTGTGGACTTGTCTTTCTATTTTCATAAAATCAAAAAGTAAATGATAAGTTTTGTGCTCAGAATCGCATTTAGTATTTTGTCTCAAAAATTCCGTAATTTTGAACTTATCGGAGGAAAACTAATTAAAATTTTTGTTATTGTATTTCTGGTCTGCAAAACGACTTTTAATGTATTATAACGGGCATACACATTTAAAAACAATCTCAAAAATTTTCAAATGGACCAAACCAAATGCCAAACTATTTGTTCGTTCGATTCTGCACCAGTTCGCGTTCACTTACCTATCTGTTAATTGTCCCAATTAAACAACATGTTTAAGATTTAAAACTAAAAATGAATTGTATTTAAACATAAAAGTAAACATAAATCTAAACATGTATCTAAACATATGTAACATTAAACAAAAGTATAAGATATTCTACTTACTGTTCGGTTAAATGGAATGAACAATGGCCAACGGGAAAGTAGGAGAAATATCTAAAGAAAAATGAAGTATTAATAGCTATATAGAAAATTTGAATTAAATAAAGACTTACTGTTCATTATATATTGGTTTAAACAAGACGTGTTTCTTCTTCGTTTTTTAAACTAATTTTTTAATAAAAATAGAAAAGATTTGCCCACCATTTTTAAATTTTACCTTAAAAAATATTAAGGTTTTTCATTTTGGCGCCCAAGCAGGGACTTATCTTTTTCTATTTATTATCAATTGTTAATTCGTTAATTTATTACGATCCAATTGTGTTATTTTGTTAAGATTATACAAAATAAAACATTAAACTTATTGCTAATATATTGCAAAAGTTTAGAAACACGTCTTACTAAAGTAATCGAGCATTTTTAAAACATCGTTACTTACTTGGAACACTGTCATCTCGTACTGATGCCTCGCTGCCGCTGTCGTTGCCGAAACTGTAGAAGCAATCACCAGGAAAGTAATACGGATTCAGGACTGTCTGATACCGAGGTAACGTGCAACTAAGTTTTGTGAAATTCTAACCTACAATCTGTAATATACTCAGATTGAGAGATAATTTTGTAAACTGCTCAAAATTATTTAACTTGCATTTCTACGGGTAATTTCACGAAATTATATTGCACTCCATTTGCAATTATATTTTTTATAAAAGTGATACTAGCCTGAAAAAAAAAGAAAAAGAAAGAACAAACAAAAACTATTTTAATTGTCCACGAAAATATTTGATTCACACGTACATTCCTGCCATTTTATAAATTTTCACGATCGCATCCGAACGAATATTCACACCACACAAAGTTGTTTAAACACTTCAAGTTTAACAATTATTTTGTTTTTCATTTATTAAATTTCCTTTTTTTTGCTATTTTATTCGCCAGTGTTTATTTGTTTCATCTGTTGTTTATTTGTTTAATAATTTTTTTTTCGATTTGTTTACATTTTAGTTAAATACATCGATTAATGTATGTCAGCTGGCTGCCTGTTAATCGAATTGTTATGAAAGGTGGTGCCAAGTTTATTTTTCCACAGAAAAGTTACACTGAACGAAATAAGTCTGTGTGTTTTTCTTTTTTTAACTAAAAGAATAAATAAACTAAAAGAATAGAGACTATATTTGTGAGAAAAATTAAAAAAGGTTTTAACAGATCAAATAATATATATTTTAATATATTATTAAAAGTTTTAGTTTAATATAGTTTGATTAATAAAATCATTCTATTAATTATTATACCTGGCAATACTCTGAATTGGTTAGTGGTGACATAAATGGTTCATGGTATAGTTATTGATCTGTTCTTTAAAAATATACTATCCCTAAATAATTAATAATCAAAAATAAACAAAACTCGTGTATAAAATCAAAAATAAAAATTAAAAGATTAAATTAAAAAGCGGATAAAATAAACATAAAAAAGTTTTGATGTGGAATTGGTATTAAGTTGCCATTATTTTATTTAATGAAATCTGAAAGTGGAAAAGGAATCTGGTTGCATGTGTGATTTTGTACTGGACATAGGACAGAATATTAACAGGTATTCCTTTTGTATTCAATTTGAAATAAATCCCAAAATAAATTGTGTGGCATTTAGTTTTTGGAACAAGAATCTACAAAAGTCGTTTTTAGTTTTACACCCTGAAAAATTTTATGTAAAAATAGACTTTTATTTCAATATTATCTACTGCCACATTAGAAAGTACAAGGACTGTTATTGTCTTAGTTTTTTATATTGGCTATTTTGAGAATTTCTTTAAAAATTTATTACGCTCCAATATATGCCTTTCGGTTTAATAAAATATTAGCTAGTTTTCTTTTGAAAGTTTATATTGGCCGTAAAATGGTTGGCAAAAAACACCAAAAAGATCCTCAACCAGATACTCTGGAGATTTTAGTTCAAAGAAAATCCAAAGTGATAGATAGCATTTCTAGAATCCGACAATCTATTATTTCAAAAACAATATCTTTTAATACTTTTGAGATAGATTGTCGTCTAGAAATATTGCAAGGTTATATTACTCAAGCTATGGAATATCAGTCAGAGTTGGAAAATTTTGATCCTTTGAATAGTGACAGATCTGAGCTTGAAGATCTTTGTGTATCAACTAAATCGTTATTGCTAAGTTTACAAGCCAAAAAAAGGAAACCAAGCTTTGCTGAGACGTCATTTAACATGTCGGCTCACCACTCTAGGTTACCTAATATGCGACTCCCAAAATTCAATGGAAAATACTCCGAATTTAAAAATTTCATGAGTTTATTCGAGAATTTGGTTCATAACGATCATACGCTTACTGATATCGAGAAATTTAATCATTTGATTTCATGCTTATCTGACGAAGCTTTGGGTACAGTCAAAGCTTTTCAGATTTCTGAGGAAAATTATCCAAAAGCACTAAACAGCCTAAAAAAGGTTTATGATAATGAGTGCCTAATATTTTTTGATAACATTTCTAAACTTTTTGATCTCCCTGAAATTAAAAAACCTTCGGCTCCTGCTTTGCGTAACATGATCGACACAGTATCGGCAATTTATGACTCGTTATTATCAATCGGTGATGACAAAAAGATTACAAATGCAATATTAATTCATTTGGTAATGTCAAAAGTTGATCCAGTCACTAAATCTAAATGGGAAGAACATTTAGATTTTGAAAATCTTCCATTATGGAGTGACTGTGAAGCCATTTTGAATAAACGTTATCAGCATATTGCTGCAGACGAATCTTCAAATTCAAGGCTTAAATCCATAAAGAATAAAAATGAAATTCCACCGAAAAAATCTTCAAAAACATCACTAACTTGTGTGAAAACAAAACAATCAGCAGATAAATGCTTATTTTGCAAATCTGCTCAACACAATATTTACGATTGCCCCTCTTTTACTGCAGAATCGGTTCGTCAAAGATTTGAGTTTATAAAATCCGTTCCTGCATGTATTAACTGTCTTAAAAAAGGTCACACTGTATCGAGATGTAATTATAGGAAATGTGGAATTTGTAATGGTTCTCACAACAATCTTTTGCATCGTTTTGGGAACGATTCTAATGTTACAACTAATAGTCAAAACATTTCAAATGCTACTGATCATCCAGCAACATCTCAGGCTTCAATAAATTTTTCATCTTCTGACGATAATGTGATTCTTGCAACGGCATTAGTCAAAGTAAGAAGCTATTCTGGTGATTTTATTATGGCAAGAGCATTATTAGATTCTGGGTCTCAGACGAATTTAATAACTGAAGAATTGGCCCAAAGACTGAGACTAAAAAGAGAGGGAGGTAAATTGAGTTTAAATGGTATCGGAAAAGCTAATTCAGTTGCTAAGTCAAGTGTTGAATTGACTATGAAATCAAGAGTTAATAGCACACAATTAAATTCGAAATTCTGGATATTAGGTTCGATTACAAGCTATCTACCTGATCGTAAGATAAACATAAACGACTGGGATATTCCAAAGAATATTGAATTAGCAGATCCATGCTTCTACAAACCACAAAAAGTGGATATTCTAATTGGTAGTGAAATTTTCTTCGAGCTACTTTGTGTGGGTCAAATAAAATCTACACACAATATGCCAATGCTTCAGAAAACTACACTTGGTTGGATTGTAGTTGGAAAATGCAATCAACCAAAGGGCACGAGATCAAATCTTTGTCACGTAAATGAACTTATTGAAAATGAAGATTATGTGGATTCCGTTGTTAGAAAATTTTGGGAGTTAGAAGAGCTACCTCGTGATGTAGTAATGTATAATGAAGAACAACGAGAATGTGAGAAAAAATTTAAGGAGTCAGTTAAGCGCTTAGACTCAGGTCGATTTTTAGTTTCCTTGCCATTCAAGAAAGATTCAAATATGTTAGGATCTTCCTTTGAAATAGCTAAGAGACGATTTATATCCTTAGAGCGTAGACTTTCGAAAGATCCAACAATGAAAAATATGTATCATGAATTCATGAAAGAATACCTCGAATTAGGTCATATGTCCGTCACTGACAATCGTATTCCAAACTATTCTCACTATTTTATCCCTCATCAATGTATTTTACGTCCACAGAGCACAAGTACTAAACTTCGAGTAGTTTTTGACGCGTCAAGTAAAACTACTTCTCATACATCTTTAAATGACTTGTTAATGGTTGGACCAACTATACAAGAGGAGCTTTATTCAATATTAATTCGCTTTCGGTTTCATAGATATGTTGTAACTGCTGACATTGAAAAAATGTACCGTCAGGTTTTAATCAGTGAGGCTGATAGAAATTTTCAGCTTATACTATGGAGAGAAAGTCCTTCAGATTCATTGAGAATATTTCGATTGAACACAGTAACTTATGGTATTTCATCGGCTCCATTTCTCGCAATTAGGTGCCTTGTTTACCTAAGTGATTTATACCAAAATAGTTTACCACTCGGCGCCAAGGTCATTCGGACTGACTTTTATGTTGATGATTTAATAACTGGCGCTGATACTATAGTTGATCTCGTAAAAATTAGAGATCAAGTTACAGAAATCCTTAAATCTGCTGGATTTATATTAACAAAGTGGTTTACAAATTATTCAGATGATAAAAATAGTAATCAAATGGAAAAACTGTTAGTAAATGATTCAGAAACGTCTAAGGCATTAGGAATACATTGGGTTCCGAAGAACGATTCTTTCACTTTTCATTTGGAAGATACATTTAGTAATTTACGAGCAACAAAACGAAACATTTTGTCCGTTTCTTCTCGGCTCTTTGATCCTCTCGGACTTTTAAGCCCAATTGTAACCAAGTCTAAAATGCTTCTTCAGGAGCTTTGGCTTCAAAAACTAGACTGGGATGAATCGATCCCCATGCGATTGAATACGACATGGGAGAATTTCAAAAGTAATTTATTAAAAATAAAATCAATTTCAGTTCACAGATTTGTGCAAACAACCTCAACGGCAAATGTCCAAATACACGGATTTTGCGATGCCTCGATAAGAGCTTATGGGTGCTGTATTTATATACGGAGCACAATTGAAGACAAAACATATTGTAGACTGTTAACCGCAAAGTCTAAAGTAGCTCCAATTAAGACCAAATCGCTACCTAGACTTGAGTTATGCGCCGCTCATCTATTGGCTAAACTGTGGACTAAGTTGAAAAATATGATAAATTTTGAAATTGAAACTATAAATTTTTGGACAGATTCGGAAATAACATTGTATTGGATAAAAACACACCCGTCTTTACTTACAACTTTTGTTTCAAATAGAGTCGCAGAGATTCAAGAATGTACAGCTCACGCAATATGGCGACATGTTCCAACGAAACATAACCCTGCTGACATAGTATCAAGAGGGTGTGATGTGGATGAATTAATAAATTCTATATGGTTCGGTGGGCCTGCTTTTCTGTTAAAAGAATCTTCTAATTGGCCAGCTAGTAAAAACATTAAGCTAAATCCCGAACAAGAGTCTTTAGAAAAAAGAAAATCCACTGTTTTATTGTCAATAAAGAATCAGAAAGGTATAGAAGATTCTACGAACACTTTCATTAATCTTTTGAAAAGGCATTCTTCTTATAACAAGTTCCTAAGGATCGTGTGTTTTGTTCTTAGATTTGTCAATGGCACTAGAAAATTGAAAATAGATAAGTTTAAGGTTCCCACAGCTAAGGAATTAAATTGGTCTTTTCTAAAAATTGTGGAGATCATACAGATGGAGTATTACAGTGACGAAATACTTAAATTGAAAAAGTCTCAGATATTACCATCTAATATCCAAAAATTGACCCCATTCATTCACAATGTCACTGAGGACGGTCGTTCTTTTTCTCTTATAAGAGTGGGAGGCAGATTACTTAATGCTCCAATACCTTATGATACAAGATTTCCACTCTTATTACCAAAGGGTATACATTTCGTCGAGATATATCTTCGACATTTACATATTGTTAATTGTCATGCCGGTGCCAAGGCTATGATATCATTGTTAAGAGAAAAAATCTGGTTAGTAAATGCCAAGGAGGAATGTCGAAGAATTGTTCGTAAATGTGTCCATTGTTTTCGATACAAACCAAAATTAATGTCTCAGATAATGGGAGACTTACCCACCGATAGAGTGAGGGCTATGCGTCCATTTTTAGTTGTTGGCGTTGACTTTTGTGGACCAGTAAATGTATCACTGAGAATTCGAGGAAGACCGCCAATAAAGATGTATATTGCGGTGTTTGTTTGTTTTTCTTCAAAGGCTGTTCACTTGGAGTTGGTGTCTGATTTGTCATCTAATGCATTTATTTTATGTCTTAAAAGGTTTGCTGCCAGACGAGGACTGCCGAGGAGGATTCATTGCGACAATGCAACGAACTTTGTAGGAGCCAGCAGAGAGTTGAAGGAACTACAGAAGGCGTTCGAGGATCAACGAGAGGCCCTGGTGACATTCGCGGCATCAGTCGAAATCGAGTTCAGCTTCATTCCACCTCGAGCACCTCACTTCGGAGGTCTGTGGGAAGCTGCTGTCAAGCAAGCCAAACACCTGCTTCTGCGAGCAGTAGGCAACGCGTCTCTCAACGCCGAAGAAATGGGAACCATGCTTGCAGAAGTGGAGGCGGTGCTGAACAGCCGACCCATAGCACCGCTGTCACCAGATCCCAACGACGGGGAAGCACTAACGCCAGCACATCTGTTAATAGGCGGGGGTCTGCGTTCGCTGCCGCCAGGATCAGAAGAAGGCGCGAAAGACAACGTGCTGAAGTCTTGGAGGCGATGGCGACTACTCTCCGGACTCAAGGAGATGTTTTGGCAAGCTTGGTCCAAAGAATATATACTGGGTCTACAGCACAAGGCCAAATGGCAGCAGCAAGCTCCCAATCTGCAGGTGGGCGAGTTAGTGATAATTCACGAAGACAACCTGCCACCCCAGGAGTGGTTGACCGGACGCATCGTAGCCGTAACAGAAGGCAAGGACGGCAAGGTCAGGGTGGCAGAGATACGCACAAAAAACGGCGTATTTAAACGTCCCATTCAAAAGCTCGCATTATTACCAATGAGTTGAAGACCTTTGGTCCTTCAATGGGGCCGGGATGTTCGTTCGATTCTGCACCAGTTCGCGTTCACTTACCTATCTGTTAATTGTCCCAATTAAACAACATGTTTAAGATTTAAAACTAAAAATGAATTGTATTTAAACATAAAAGTAAACATAAATCTAAACATGTATCTAAACATATGTAACATTAAACAAAAGTATAAGATATTCTACTTACTGTTCGGTTAAATGGAATGAACAATGGCCAACGGGAAAGTAGGAGAAATATCTAAAGAAAAATGAAGTATTAATAGCTATATAGAAAATTTGAATTAAATAAAGACTTACTGTTCATTATATATTGGTTTAAACAAGACGTGTTTCTTCTTCGTTTTTTAAACTAATTTTTTAATAAAAATAGAAAAGATTTGCCCACCATTTTTAAATTTTACCTTAAAAAATATTAAGGTTTTTCACTATTTTTAAAATGTTTTTCTGTATAAGCTAAAAATTACGACAATTTTGACACTTATTTTGATAAAAAGCTAAAATAATATACATCTTCATCCCACTAAAAATCATTTTGTGGACCAAAAATACTCTGCAAAATTTTTTAAATTACTCTTACCGTAATCAGCTCAATATTACGAAATTTTGAGACTCATTTAAAAAAAATCGAAAATATTTTATTTTTCACATACTGATCATACTGAGTTTAGGATATTCAATCTCTGGTAAGGAACTTAGGACCATTTAAAAAAAATGTTTTTTATTTTTCTCGTTTTCAGTACATTAATACGCATCGATAGTCTAGTCTGTAGTTTAGTCTATAGTCTAGTCTATAGTCTAGTCTAGTCTAGTCTAGTCTAGTCTATAGTCTAGTCTATAGTCTAGTCCATAGTCTAGTCCATAGTCTAGTCTGGTCTGGCCAGGTCTAGTCTATAGTCTAGTCCAGTCTAATCTACATATAGTCTAGTCTATAGTCTAGCTTTTAGTCTACATTAAAATTGCATAATTTAGAAGTACAGTATTCCCTCGATTTACGTCGTCTCGATTTACGTTGTTTCGATTAACATCGTCAAAAATTTTGTTCCTCTCAACTTCGATTTGCGTCGTCATTCGATTTACGTCGCCTCTGTTGTTTATAAATGAAATCAGGGGAATTCCCTTTTTTAAAAATTTTAAAATTTGTGTGTAACAATTTGAATAAAGTAAAGATAGAGTTTTAACAATAAAAAAATATTTGTTTAATTTAACTATGAGTTCAAAAAATAAAACAAGTGATGTTATAAAAAGAAAACGAAATGTAATTTCGTTAAAAAACTAAGTTGGTCATTTTAAGTCTGTTAATGTGCATAAAGGATTTGGGCAAAAAAACATTCCTTTAACAACTTTAGTTATTCAAAGAAAAGCAATAAGTTTGTTCAATGAATTAAAATCAAATGCTGTACAAAATGATGATATAGCTGATTGCAGTTTTACTGCCAGTGGAGGATGGTTGGAAAAATTTTAAAAAAGAGCTCAACTACACAATATAAAAGTTGTCGGGGAATCTGCGAGTGCAGACAATGATGCAGCTATTAGCTTTCCTAAGTTACAGGAGATAATTGATGATGGGGGATATACCCCTCAGCAAGTCTTCAATATAGATGAAACAGGTCTATTCTGGAAACGAATGCCATCAAGACATTCACATCTAAGGAAGAAAAAATAGCTAGCGGTCCAAAGGTTTCGAAGGAAAGACTAACTCTTTTACTTGGTGGTAATGCTGCAGGGGATATAAGTATATAAGTCTGAAACTCCAAGGGCTATGAAAAACATTTCAAAAGAAAATCTTCCGGTAGTGTGGATGTCAAACAAAAAGGCTTGGATGACTTCTATGTTATTTAATGATTGATTCAAAATACATTTTTGCCCAGAAAAAAAAATACTGCAAAACAAATAATTTATCGCATAAAGCACTGTTACTAATGGACAATGCTCCAGGTCATACAATAAATGTAGATAACATGGACGATAATATTAAAGTCGTATTTTTACCTCCAAACACAACTTCGCTCATTCAAACTACGGACTAAGGTGTTATTGCCGCATTCAAAAAATATTATTTAAGACGCAGTTTTAATAATCTTATAAAAGAAATAGACAAGCAATCTAATGAAAATAACGATGTTATACGGCAGTTTTTTAAGAACTATGATATTATGCAAGCAATAGAAAATATAAAACATTGTTGGGGTGAGGTATCTGCGTTGACTATGCGAAATTCGTGGAAAAAAATATGGCCTGAATGTACAACTGATATTGAAACTGCCGAAAATGTTAGTAATATAAACGATGAAATTATAAATTTGGCCCATACATT
This sequence comes from Lucilia sericata, assembly GCF_015586225.1. Classification (NCBI taxonomy): domain Eukaryota; kingdom Metazoa; phylum Arthropoda; class Insecta; order Diptera; family Calliphoridae; genus Lucilia; species Lucilia sericata. Next base: position 455,214 of record NW_023994107.1, on the reverse strand, counting down.
AGGATTTTCTGAAATAGATGAATCAGATGTGGCTGAAGTTTTAAATTTTGAAGAAGAACCACTAACCAACTCTGAACTATTTGCACTCATAAATCCCTCAAATCAGCAAAAAAATCAAGGGGAAAAAGAAAATGAAAAACATCATCAGATTCCATTATCAAAACTCTCAGAGGCCTTTAGTTGTATTGAAAAAGCTATGCAGATTTTTGAAGAATTTGACGATGATGAAGAAAGAGTTGAGTCAACAAAAAAGTCAATAACTATGGGCCTTAAGTCTTACAAGGAACTGTACGAATAGAAAAAGTTGACCATGCCTCAGAAGTGAATCGATTCATTTTTTAAACCTATTTCATCAGACACGACATCCAAAAGCCAGAGTCAGACATCACAGCAATCTACTTTTGATGATGACATTGAAATGATAATTTCTGAAATCTGTTCATAAAACTCGGATTCCAATGATTAACTTTTATATTCACTAATTACTTTTTTAAAGTTTTTTCTTTTAATTAATATATACCATGTACAAAAAATATGTGATTGAATTATCTTTTTAGTTTTTAAGTAAAAATTTCTATATGTACCTCTTTTAAATAGTATTTATATATTTGTGTTAATGCATTATTTTTTGTTATTATTCATGAAACTTTTTGTGAACAAAGTATGAAATAAATTTTTATAAGAAATTAAAAATACAAAATACAAGGAATGAAGGTAGTGTCATTTCTCTCTCTCAAAAATTTTTTTGAAGTTTACTGGTATTTTTGATATTTGTATTTTGTAAATAAATAGAAAAATCCTTGCCATAGTATATGAAAAATGGGAAACTAGGTTAAAAGAAATTTGTGTAGTGTATGTGGAATTTATGATAATGATTTCTAAAATATTTTAAGTCCAGCGATAACCGATAATAGTTAGTTTGAAAGGAGGATGTATGTTTCATCAAACCTGAATAAATACACCTAGGTTTTTACAGGGCCTGTTGTGGTTTCCTTTGTTAGTGTCTCTGGTGGAAATCGAACCCACGACTTCCGGTCTAACAGACTAAAATACTAACAACTAACCCACCGGAGGCACACAGATTAAAAAAAAAAGATTTCATGACAGCGTTATTTTGCACTTGAATAAAACCGCGTATTCTTGGACCGAATGGACAGCTAATTCTGGTTCATTCTGCCTACATATATACCTACATATACGTTGGAAGATAAATTCTTGATGTAAGATGATAAAAACCCCAATTTATTATTACATATGTATGTATACCGTTTTTAGTTGGTTCCTCCTGTTAATCCATTCCGCAACTTAAAGAACATGGGAAGCAACAGGCAATGTTTTCGGAGGCGCCTAGTGTCCATCAATTTGATAATGGGCTTAACAGCTTATATTTATTGATGTATTTTTTTGTTTTTGGCAGATTTAGTAAAATTTTTAATGTATTTTTATTGAATTTAAAATTTTGTTTGATTTTTATTTTTGTTTGAAAAATAAACAAAAATAAATAGGATTTTCAAAATAAATGTGGTAGCTCGATTTATTAAAATACCAGCAAACGTCAGAAAGTTACTATGGCGACAAAAAGAGAGAATGACACTACCTTGATATTTTTATCATTATATATTTATATTATATATTATATATTTATTACGTAGTTATACACAATAAAAATTTAATTATTATGGTTTATTTTATAAAATATACCAACATAAATAAATGCATCTGATAGTATGAGTTATTTGAAATTCGATTTACGTCGATTCGATTTACGCCGCCTTTTCCCGGAACCAATTACGACGTAAATCGAGGAATTACTGTAATCGCATTAGTAATGTCTTTATTATATGGTTTAACACTATTTTTATACCCTCCACCACCATCAGTTGTGATAGTGTGTAACACCAAGAGATATTCATCTGAGATTCAACAAAGTATATAAATATATTCTGCGTCCTTATCAAGTCTGAGTCGATTTCCATCTGTCCGTATGTCTGTGTAGTACACGCTCACGATAAAACGAAGTAATAGAATTTAACCGAATTCACCCGAAATGTTCTTCATTTTCCTAAGTTATTTCGTATTAAAAATGAGCAAATTCAGTTCACATCGGGAAAAGTTATGAATCAAAATTTCAAACAACTCCCAAAAAAATAAGCATTTTTACACATTCTGATGTAATTTTCTCGAAAACTATGCATTATAATTGCGTGAAAATTACACGAGAGCTTGATTCTCATTAAAAATTGGCGGTTCACAATTTCATATGCCTCTCATACAAAAGTACATAGTCCCGGAAAATGAGTTTATTGTTAATAACTCCGTCAGAATGTTGATATCTTCACGAAATTTGACAAATTAAAATTCTATATCAATAGAATCCATACAAAGAAAAATTTTCTGGATCGGTCCATAATTGGACATAGCTCCCATACAAGGTCCCGTCCCGAAAATCACTTAAACGCACATAACTCATTACTAAATTAAGATAACCATATAATAACTCTACTGTATATACATATGTATAATAGATATATCTTACCATATCTTAACATAAATTAATAAATCTTAACATAAAATTAAGGATTCAGCATTGCACAATCATCTTTGTGTTAAAAATCGTTGACCAGTGTAAATTTAAAATTTTGTAAATGCCTTATTGCATTTCTCTCTTTAATGAACGTGTCAACAAAGATCATTGGCATTATAACCACTAAAGTAATTACGTAAATTAGAATACGCGAAATTATGTCTACTTATAATCAACTTGTTGATTTCTTATACTTCTTCTATGATAAAAAATCTTTTGAAATTTTAATATGTTGTTAGAAAATTTAATATTAACATTCTAAACAGGACACAAAATGTTCATGAAATTGTATTCACACGTAATATAACACAACGGAAAGGTGCTTAAATTTAAATTGGAATTTAAAAATCTACAGCAGAATTTTCGTATTAAAATTGAAGAAAGGAGTTGTGACAATATTTCAGTCTTCGATTACTTAAACTTGTGTACAACAACAAAAAGACTGTTACGAATTGTGTAATTTATATCCACGAAACGAATTGAAAGCGAGACATAATATTATTTTGACACACGGCAGCAAAAACTTACATTGAAAATTAATGAGTTAAAAAGCTTCTTATTCATAAATTCATTATTTTAACATGGTGATGATATTGGAAGCAAGTACTTATCACGCTCGCTTAGAAATGACTACTTATTAGAGTCCGACCGAACTCAAAATTTCGTTCGGTACCGAACACCGAACTTCGAACTTCGGTAAATTTGAAAGTTCGGCCGAACCCGAAGTTTGTTCGGTTTTCAAAGTTCGGTGAACACGAACTTTTTTTAAATGAAAAATAATACTTATTTATTTTTGGTTTTTAAACGATTTATTGACAATGATATAATTATCTCTAATAGCACTCTGAGAAAAAACATGGTTGTGATAACCATGTTCTAAGAGCAACATATTATGATTAAAATTATGATTGTAGTCTAAACATATTATCGTTACTGTAACAATTTTAAAATATCATATAATTAAATACCCTCAAAATATTTCATCATGATATTTTTGTATTTATCATAATATTGTTATACATGATATTATGATCCAATGTGATCAAAATTTCTTTTTAAATATGTACAGAAATCAAAATGAATTTTATAGAATCAGTAAAATTAGTTTTTTAAAAAAAATAAAAAATATATATACAATACTTAACACAATTCGCAAATTTCAATTTGCCAATTTATATGAAATTTAGGTTCATAAAAAATTTAAGTATAATTTTTAAGCCTGTTATGAACGTTAGTAATTTTCTAAAGCGAACATTATATGGAGGCCATGTCCAAATGTAAGCCGATTTTGTCCATTTTGAATACCAATCAAACTGCAACAATAGTTTAGGTCCTATCGTTCATTCAAGAGACTGACTGACAGACATGTCTAGATCGTTTGAGAATAAGAACCTAGAAAATTTCGACGTTACAAATGAAATCAAAGATTTATAATCGAAACTAGATAATTCAAATTAAATGTTTCACTTTTCTTAGCTTTTTAATCAGTTTCTGGTTAACAGTTTTTCAAATCAGCCGAAAAAACGAACGGTTAAAAAGGCGTTTTGTACCTATGTATATCCGAAATTTATTGTACAGCCAGGATGTATGATAACTTCTGTAAACAGATTTTCAGCATTTTTAAAACTTTTTGATGATATAAAAATATGATAAAAAACATTTTATAAAAAGTTAGGCGTTCGGTCAAAATTTCGCCGAACACCGAACATTGACCGAACCTCACTTTTTACCGAACTCCGAACCCGTACCCGAACGTTCGGTCGGACACTACTACTTATATAAGGAGTTAAAATGTAATTTTGTTTAAAAAATATGCTCACTTGTTCGTTAGTTTGCTTTCTTATTTTATTGTGCGCCCAATAATGGTTTTCACACAGCGAAGTATTTTCTTTATGAGAAAACAGTTGCTAGCGCTATTCAATAAAATGTGTACATAAAGCGGAAGAACTCAAAATAAAGTACATATTTATCTGATTATGTAAGTTTATGTAAGTACAAGCCACTGCCGAGTTTTTGCTGGGTTGTTATCGAACTTTGTTTTTAACACAAACGAGAAAAAATATTTATTTTTACAAAACTAATAAAGTACAGGAAAGAACACTGAAAGACTGACAATTAATGACCTCATGTCATTCAATTTCCATCATACTAACTCATGGAATTATTGATATATTTATCGTAAATACTATTATGTACTATTTTTGTTCCATCATTATCGATTTTTTGGCGATTTTTGAAAATATGTAAGTTACAAAGGGTTGTCATTAATCCTAATGCTTGAATCCCGGCAACATTTCCTAATTCAATGATAGTCCAATCCCAGATTAAAGTTCGATGAAGTCGAACTTTCTTATATTATTTTCCGGAAAGCTTACATACAGAACTTGCCCTTCTGCAATCGCAACATATGTACATGTTGTAGAAACGAGACTCTTTAAGCACGAATCGGAAGATTCTTTTTTGCAAGAAAAACTACTGTAGATATGTATCCTCAAAAAAAACTGAATAGTTTTTATTTTCTTTAACCTATACAAATGTGATCTTGACTAACTAAAGCACAAGTAAAAGTAACAATCAGTTAAGGTCAGCATTAAAAACCATCGTACAAAAATGTTGTAAGAAAAATTAATGAAAAACATGAATTTGTGTTTTTCTTCTTTTTTTTTTTTGGTAAACTAAATATTTCTTCTTTATTAGAAATCATGACTGTAATTAAAACCATGAACCACAATTTTCAATTTCAGCATTCGAAGCATGATTGTAATACAACAAAAACTTTTTCTTTGTTTCATCTCCATTTAATAGCCGCACATAAACAAGTTTAACTGCAAATAGTTACATACTGTAAAAAAATAATTTTAAAAAATAAATAATAGATATGAGTACAACTAGAAAACCTTAGAGTTTTAAATTCTAGTCCTCAATTCATTATGAATAAGAACCCCAATGTTAAACTCCAAACTCCAACTAACTGAAATAAACTCTCAAATTAGAATGAACTAAGTCCATCATTTTGCGAACCGGTGTGCGATACAGCCCAGAGGAGAAAGTCCCTGCGCACGACCGAAAGCCGTCTGTATGGGAAATATGATTATAATATTTTATTAAAAACGTGATTAGTTTTAAACATAATTTTAGGGATTTAGTTCATTTTCAAAATTGGTATGATATTTCATTATGATGAACTAACTCTTGGAAGGTCTGGGAGAAATCCCTGACAATATTGACTATTGCATCGCCAAACCAGTGACTATACAACATGATCCAAATGTGATGAAAACAATCCTTCATGACAGATCCTATAAGGTCTTCACCGATCAAAATCAAACCCTGGTGTAGGCGGTGGCTATTACATAACACATTCTGGAACGGAAGTTTCCCCAAGCTTCCTGACCAATGTAGCGTTCTTCAGGCTGAGCTGTCAGCCATAAAACTTCTGCAGGAGCTGCCAGGATGAAGAGGAAGAAGAGAGTATAACTCACTTCCTCTGTCATTATCCTAACTGATCATAGAATGAGTCTTCTAGGTAGCTACTTCTTGCTTGACTTAGCGGATCTATCGAGGGCGACATCCGAAAGATAGATTCCTATATTCGTGCGACAAACTGGTTCGGTTTAGGAAACCAGAGTAATTAGGTCGAAGTGAACTGACCATTTTCTCTCGTTTTAGGTATCACAAAGGGATCAATATACTGGACCCATGTGTGTCCCCGGTGAAGACATCGCGAGGACGACTAACCTAACTCCCCAATGTGGGGATGAAATAAAGCCCCAAAAAATTAACTAAGTCCCTAAAAATCATTGTTCTTTTTCTCAGTATAAAAATTTGGGGCTTAGTCCATTGTCGGTTTAGGTTTCATTCGTAGCGCCAATAGTTTTATTCTTAATACCTTAATACCTGAAGTGTTGTTCATAATATTCCCTACGCGCAATTCACTATAAGTACCATGTTTTTTATTTTTATACTTCCAATAAAATTACATTAACACTTTATCAAAAAAAAAAAAATACTTCTGTTAAAATCATGGCTTTTGAAGTTCCCTTTCCACTTCCTTTTTATTCTACAATAATATATTACTCATAGAGGAGAGGGTATTATGCGTTTGCACTGATGTTTGTAACGCACTAAAATATTGGACCTACATCCATCTTAAAGTATACCAATCGTCTAAGTCGATGAAGACATGTCCGTGCGGCAGACTGTCCATGTGTGCGAGGTACAATTTGCAAGATATTTTAATCATATTTGAACCATAATATTTTGGCCCAAGGTTAATGCCTATGGAAAATGGTTGAAATCATTCGAATTTTCCACCCAGCACCATACAAAATGATCTTTCGATTTATATCTGATAACTGGGACAAATATACTAGTATCTCCTCAGAAATCGACTCAAGTAAATTTTATATATGCGAAGCCAATTTTAAAAAAACTTAATTTAGAGTTATATCAGTCTTTGTAGGAAATGAACCACATGTAAATAGTATATTAAAAATGTGCATTTTTATACATAAAAGTATGGTATTTTCATAATAATATAGACTAAATATATCCATGTAGATATACATACATACATAAGTATGTATGTATTACAATCAACCCACAACATCCTAGTTTTGATTCATTTGCTCGTTTCTTAATTCATGCATTCAATTCTTCCTTCGTTCAATAATAGTTCGTTTAGTCAGCTATCACTATGATATTTTCAATATATTTTTACAAAAAATATTTAAACAAACTGAAATGTTAGGGAAAAAAATAGAACAAAAACTATTTAGTAGTAACAAACACACAAGTAGCGCACTCGATAAAAAATGATTTATTTTCCAATTTTTTCCCCGTTTTCAATTGTAATTCTTAGTTAAATGCACTCAGCAACTCAGTAAAGTGCTCTTAAGGATTTATATATTTAAGATGTAAAAACCCACTGAATCCGGGCGGGTGTGTTTTTTGTTCATTGCATTCATTGTTGATTTTTTATTCTATCTTATAAAAGTATTGAATGACATAGTATTGCTGATAAGTGGCAATAGTTTTAAATGAAGAATGTTTGAATGTACATGTAAATGTACAGAACTTGGCCAAATACATTATGTTATGAATTTAAGCAATGTTAATGCTGCATCTATTGGTTTTACAATTAAGTGATGGTTAAGGGCATGGTCAACAAAATTTTGGACCAATCTAAATTCGCAGACATTGATGAAAGGCCGTTTATTATCTGAAAGTTTTAAACAATTCTGGAAAATAACTATTAGAATATTTGATAACATAATATTTTAATCATATCCTGTAGAATTTCATTGCGTACATAAACTTATGTACGAATGTGCGAAAGGTTTATAATGTAAATTACATGTAAAAAACATCTTGAAGATTAAATAGAAATAATTGAAGAAAACTATCTTAAGATGAATTAAAATTTGAAGGTATAGCTGGTTAAGTTCGACTATTAGACCGACTCACGAAAAATATCACGATGTGCACCGTTATTTTTGGTTGTCTCAAATTGAGAACAAAACCATTATACATATTCTTTCACTAGTTATTAACGAAACTATTATGTAGATGTTTTAAAACAAGTTTTTTTGCACTTCTTTAAATTGTAATGGCTGATTGGAATAGATTTAGGGGTCCTTAATCCACATGTGGTATCAAAAAACTTCTGACATATTGCGTTTATAATTTTGATATGCTGACAGCAGTTCTTGCATTTGTTCTTTATAGTTTTAAGCTTTTTGCTAAACAACCCCCTCCCCACCCCTCTAAAAAAAAAATGAGAAACGTCTACAAATGTGACCCATGCTCATTTTCTACTTCATTAAGCATTATTTTAAATAATACATCCTTCATAAGTTCCTGTATTTGTGGACCTACAAAGATCCCCTCTTTTTTTATATTTGTACATGTTGCGAAAATTTCCTTGATAATATGTTCATCAAACGACGCTTATAACTAAAAGATGGGGCTACATATATCTGGTCTTAAAAGTTTTCAGTCTTATAATTTCAGATATTGTAAGTACGATACTATTAAAAGTTTATTAAAAAAGTATTAGTTTAAAAAATTTTTGAGATTTAAATTCGGCCCCATAAGGAGTAAGAACAATAGTGAATAATAGAAAAATCTATATTTCCGTTTCCATTTTTATCAAAACGCCGACCAAGCTATTTTTGTTTTTAGATTTTTGTCATATTGCAATAATCGAATACTTAGATTGTTGCACTTGGTGTTTGCTTTCTAACATTTTCTCAATTGTATTTTAAAAGTTTTTCTTTTGTGTTCTATTTTTATACACATACTATGTATGTATTTCTGTCATTTAAATGTCTACTTAAAATGACAAATATAAAACAAATTGAAAAGTTTTTGTATTAAAAACACATTAAAGTTATGGATTGGTGGTGAATTTTTACTCAATACTTCGTAGCAAATGTTGCATATTTGACTTAAATATGTATATGCATGTATTTAGAGTAGAATGTTTCCTGTCACAAAGGATTTTATGCCAGCATTCTTGGATATGTACATATATATTGTATTTAGAAATAGTAGTTAGTTTTTTGTTTTTATTAAAATTAAATAAAAATTCAGGAAAATACTTGAGCATAACTATTTGTATACCCTACACCACTTTAGTGGGGAGGGTATATTGGGTTTGTGCTGATGTTTGTAACATACAAAAATATTCGTCCTTAAAGTATACCAATCGGCTTAGAATCGTTTTCTGAGTCGATCGTCTGGCTGGCTGGCTGGCTGTCCATGTAAGCGCAAGGTACAAGTCGCAATTTTCAAGATAATTGGATGAAATTTGGCACACATTATTTTTTTGAACGAAGAACAAAGCCTATTGAAAATGGTTAAAATTGGTCCATTATTTCACCTAGCCCCCATACAACAGAACCCCCCGAAAAGGGCTTCTGAGCTCATAATTATGTTAAATATAAATGTATATCGATAAAAAGCGGCACAACTAAGTTTTATACAAGCCTTGATGACCTTGCCAAATTTCATATAGAGCGGGCCTCATTTGATCCTAGTTCCCATACAAAGTCCCCTTCCGAAAATTAATTGAATGTCCAAAATTAACTTATAAACACAAATATCGCGATAAAATACAGCACACATAAATATTATATAAATATAAATATATTCACAAAACTTTATCGGGCTAGGTCCATAATTGCCCCTAGCCCCCATATAAAGCCTGTTTCAGAAAATTAGTTTTTCATCCATAAATTGCTTAAATGTATCTGAAAAATGAATCATTATGAAAAATAAATCACATTTAATATTCATAACTGGTGTAGGGTATCATATGGTCGGTCACGCCCGACTATACTTTCTTACTGGTTTTTTAATTCTATAGATATTTATAACACATATGTTTCAGTCAATACATTTAATTTTATTTGCAGTCTCATGTATTCCTAGTTTCAAACAAAAACTTTAGTAAATTTCCATGGTTACAAACCAATTTAAAATGTAAATAAAAAATAAAGTCAGACGTAGCTGGCCATATGACACCCTAGATACCACAAAACCTAATATGAGGATTTAGTCTTATAATGAATCAATTGCTCAGAATTAAGCAGAGTATTACTCTAAGGGGAAGAGAAAGGAGGATCGAGTCTGATTTTTACTATACAATATCGAAGTATCCAATAATAAACATGTTTAGTGATTCCTGTAGGATATTTTCACGGATCGATTTTTGAAGTTCTTGAAATATGAATTTCAACACTTGTAAATATTTTCAAATTATAAACCTGTCTGGTTGATTGGTTGGTAAGCGGGCGTATGGAAAGGCGCATAATATCTTCATAATATACCGATGTAGAACATTGAAAGTGTCATTAAAATTTGTGCTTTATTTGGTTATAATTGTATCTGTCTGCCCAGCTGTCAGTGTGTCTATGAACTTGTCCTTCGAATGTATTGATACCGATTTCATTGGTATTTATTTCAAAATGTTGATTTTCTTTGTTCTGCTTATTGTCTTAGAAACTACTATTGGCATAAGTAAAGTGGATGTATACAAAATAGTGTTACCAGCTTATCATTGTTAAGGAGTGCATCTGCTTAATATAAAATACAATACTTTCAGCAGAATAACACACAATGGGTGTTATTCTGATAAATGATATAAAATTTCTAATACAGTAGTTTTAACTTAATAAATTTTCCAAATTTTCACAATATTAAGCTTTAATGAGCATTTTTAATGAATTTTTATGCGACAAAAATAAATACCTGGAAAGTGATACTATTTTTCTGAAAGGTGGATCCGAATAGAACAAGAATATGTTTTTGAAATTTGCCGAACGCCTCCAAAATCTTGAGATACGGGTAAAAAATGGTTTTTCGTACCTTTAAGCACTTATAAGTCAGTAACTTAGTTGAATCTTAACCGATTTTAAGTTTCGGATATGGGCCGATCCTCATAAAATTTGGCGAAACGATTAATGTTTATACATCATTGTTTATAAAAATCTCATTTTTACCGATTTTTTTATTGATCGGACCTTATTTCACCCTAGTCCCCATAAAAACCCTCCTTCAGAAAGTGTCTTTAACTCCTTAATCTCTTACTTAAATTAATAAATTTTATGAGGATCGGTCCATATTTTGGAGATGTTTGTCAAATTTTAAAAACAGATTCTTGTTCTACTCGGATCCACCTTTCAGAAAAATAGTATCACTTCCCAGGTATTTCAATTTCCGTTTATTTTGTCTCACTGTGTAATCGGAGAAAGCAATTCTGCGATAAAAGGGCAAAAGTACATAAGTTGTTTTTCTGTACTTTTCAGGAGAAAGTTTTAAAGTTTTAAAATCCAATACAAAACTATAGTAAAATACATTAAAAAATGTCGATATTTTCAAAAGTTCTGATTCGATATTTATGACAAATTGACACAATACAGAGTTATGTATGGAGATTTCAAAAAAACATTTTGCTTATCTTGAGATATGTACTTTTTCAATTATGCCACAGAATTAAATGAAAACTAAAGTACGAAAATATTAGGTATGGCAACCTTAAAAAGAGCAATTCAAAGAATAATAAAAAATAAATTGTTCTTACAAATTAACGATGAAATGTAAAAAATACTGTACAGATTTGAAAGAGAAGAAATAATAGGGATTTTTGTTTAAATTACATGACTTGTTTAAGAAATAAGGTAAATTAATAAATATTATGAAAACCACCATATAATATTGGGTTCAAATGTATTTTTTATATGGGAGCCTTAATTTTCTGTAAACATTTATTTAAATAAATTGTGCTGCAGAAAACTTTTAGCAAAAATATTTTGTTCGGAAACCAATTTTGTTCGAAATACATAGTTAAATCTACCTAAAGTCATGTGTTTGGTAAAACTATTCACGTCGTACATGGTTATTGTATTCATTTCAAGTACATAGAACTTTGATTTAGATAAATTCTAAACTAATTTTATTATAATTTGCTATTATTAGTTAGATTCTTATCGAAACCACAAAAATGACTTTCAATTACATATAAATTTCCATTTAGTTCTTTTTTTGGAATAGTATCAATTTACAAATTTCACACGACAATCAGCAACAGTTTGAAAGTATGCCTTTCATTATTATTATCATTATTATGAAACTTATATTTAGTCCTTTTTTGCAATTTCATTATACAAATTACGTTTATTGTACATGTAAATATGTATGTATATTTTCCACTATTGTGGAGTAATATTGGTTACAGAAATACTTGGATTGGTGGTGTTCGTGGTTATCGTCAATGTTTTCTTAATGCTTGCACTCAAACTGGCAGTCATTTCCGGTTCACGTTATGGACTTTACGACATGTTTGTTAGTTGTTCTCATTGTGTTGGCTCCCTGGCTAAATGGCTGATTGGCTCAATGCCAAATTTTGTTAAAAAAAAATAACAATAATTGTCGCATTTTGTGCAGGACATTCATTCAGTTCAGTACTGCATGCAAGTCTACATACAAATGTAATTTATTCATTTTGCAGCATTTGCTTCAGTCACATTTAGCCAATTATTACGACACGAATGATCAACAGTTGGTTAGTGGCAAATTTTTTGGGTGCACTAATAAAGTCATTTATAATTGTTGTACAATTTTACCAGATTATGACACTTTTCAAGGAAATAACTTCATTTTCGTAAAAAGTAAAAATATATACATTGCTTATAGTAGGCCTATGCAGCACACTGTCTTAATTTCATATAACGAGTGACCAAGAATAAAAATAGTTATAGTAGAATAACGAAATTCGTCACACATGTTTAAATTGAAGAAATATAGGAAAATTTAAAATTTTGCCAATAAATCTACAAGGATCATCTAAAAAATTTCAAAATAATTGTCTTCGTGATCCACCTAGTATCTGGACTAAGTTTCACACCTACTTTTTCCTGTATATATGTAGCTCAATTATTGCTCATTACTAATTATTTAGGTTCAATTTTATTAAAATAAACTTATTTCGAGTTTTCAAGGAAACCAAAAATATGCTCTAAAAATAAAAGTTTTAAAGATTTTAACATAGAATCTCAAAAGACCAAAAAATGGGCGGACTTTCATTAGTGGTGGTTGGAACCACCCATATGAACCACCAAGTTACTTTTTATTAAAACCCATTTAATTATATAAGATAAAACATATTTGTGTCGAATTTTATCAAGATAACTTTATTTGACAATGAAATATGTACGTTTAAGTGATTTTTGGAAGTGGGCCTTATATGGGAGCTATGGCCAATAATGGACCGATCCGGGAAAAAAATGGTAGAATGATTTATATGTTTATCCCTATAGCTTTAGAATTCAATGAAATATATGCGTTTAAGTGATTGATGACCTTATATGGGAGATATTACCAATTATGGGCCCATCCGTAGAGTGATTCATATTTAGACAAAACATATTTGTGTCGAGTTTTATCAAGACAGCTTTATTTGACAATGAAATATGTTCCTTTAAGTGATTTTCGGAAGTGGGCCTTATATGGGAGCTATGACCAATAGTGGACCGATCCGTAAAAAATTTGGTTGAATGAGTAGTAGGTATACAAAAAATATTCAAGTTGAATTTTATTCCAATAGCTTGAGAATTCAATGAAATATATGCGTTTAAGTGATTTGGGAGCTATGACCAATTGTGGGCCTATACGCAAAAAAATTTCATAGAGTGATTCATATTTAGACAAAACATATTTGTGTCGAATTTTATTAAGATAGCTTTATTTGACAATGAAATATGTGCTTTTAAGTGATTTTCGGAAGTGTGCTTTATATGGGAGCTATGACCAATAATGGACCGGTCCGTAAAAAATTTCGTAGAATGATTTGTATGTACACAAAACATATTTAACTCGAATGTTATCACAATAGCTTTATTTATCAATGAAATATGTGCGTTTACATGATTTTCGGCAGTGGACCTTATATGAGAGCTATGACCAATTGTGGACCGACTGAGATCTACGTTTGTAGTATGATTTCTGTTCATATTATATTTGTATGTACAACATTTTGTGTTGATACCGATATATGAGGGAGTTATTAATGATAAACTAATTTCTGGGAATAAATACCTTTGTATGGGGGCTATGGGAAATTTGATATCGATTATTTTGATTTTCAACATAATTAATCCCTGGGTAGAAGAAATAATGTGTGACCAAATTCATCGAATTATCTTTTGTAGTTCCTGAGAAAACGACTTAAGAATTACGAAAAAAACCGTAATTTTTTCGAGGTAGTCTGAAATTTTTACTCATAACTTTTAACGTTGTGAACCGATTTTGCGGATTTTCAATACCAAACTGCTTAGGATAACAATGAATATTTTTGGCGAATTTGGTTGATTTCTTTTGCTTAATTTTAACGTGAGCGTGTTTTAGGCAGATAGACAGACGGACATAGCTAAATCGACTCAGAATTTGATAAGGACCCGGAATATATATACTTTGTTGGATCTCAGTTGAATATTTTTTGGTGTTACACACGGAATGACAAACTTATATATACCCCCACTGATCACCACTGATGGTGCTGGAGGGTATAAAAAGGCTTAGCATCAGAGACATTACCGACACTAGTCAAGTTCTATTCTTTTGGATTTTGTCAATCAACTTTTTTATACCAAATATTTCTGATGAATGGAGAAAACTTAAAATTAAATCTCTCCAGATCCATTTCTGTGTAAAGTATCGTGCCAAAAACAAACTTACGGATGGACATATCTAGATGAGTTTTAAAATCTTACAAGGATTTAGAATATAAATATGAGTGTTCTATATGGGATTTAGGACCAATATTTCTAGGTGATATACACCGAATGACAAAATCAAAATGCCAGTCTTTTAATAAAAAACTTTCAGTTATGCATTTTTTTTTGAAATTTGTAACAATTTTAAGGTAAATAAAAGAAAATTTAGTTTATTGATTAGAAACACATAGTTTTACCAGACAAATGCGAAATCAATTTTAATTTTATTGATTATTTTTTATTTAAACTCATCTGCTGTATCTTTGAAATATTTGTGTGTAAATCTAGTCACAAAAAGTTTTAATGCATTTTTCAAACAATGTTTTAAGATTTATTACATTATCTTGGAACGGAAGTCCATTGGAGATTCAATATTTCCATACTACCTACCTACACATACATACTTTATTGGTTGCAAGTAAACATGTACTTTCCTTTGGTCACACAAAATAAGAGAATACTTTTAAGGTATTAAACCAGTAGTACCCCCAGTTCAAATGTTTAGTTTAGTGCTTTAAATAGACCGAAACAAAGTTTATGAAGATACATTCTAGCAAGTGACGTTTAGAAATATTTAAAATATTTTGCGAATAGAAAAACAAAACCGAGTTGATTTTGAAACAACAATTTTCTTCAAACATTTTATGTGTTGGATTTATGTAGGGATACTTGTACGGATATCTGAGAATATTTATAGAATGTGGGCATACATGCTTTACTAAGATTCATCTGAGTATATGTATGTTTTGTATTGTTATAGAGTAATACGACAGTGTTTTCAACAAAAGGCCTTGTAAGTATGTATGTTACATGAAATAAGAAAACTCTTTCTTTATTACTTTTTAAATTATTTTGTGTATTATGTTTTACTTTTTTTAATTATTCCTGTAATTTATTATTTTTTCGAAAATATTTACAAACAAAAATTAATACAAATTTTAGGGAATATGACAACGTTTTTTAATAGAATGAATATAATAGATAAAATATTACGGGTTTTTTCGTTTTCTCAGAAACTACAAAAGATAATTCCATGATTTTTGTTACACATTATTTCTTCTACAATCCAAAATTTCCCATAGCCCCCATACAAAGGTATATATTCCCAGAAATTAGTTTATCATTAATAACTCCCTCAAATATATCGGTATCAACACAAAATGTTGTACATACAAATATAATATGAACTGAAATCATACTACCAACGTAGATCTCAGTCGGTCCACAATTGGTCATAGCTCTTATATAAGGTCCACTGCCGAAAATCATGTAAACGCACATATTTCATTGATAAATAAAGCTATTGTGATAACATTCGAGTTAAATATGTTTTGTGAAATTTTTTCCGTATAGGCCCACATTAGCTCCACTTCCGAAAATCAGTTAAACTAAAATCATTGAATTCTCAAGCTATAAGGATAAAATTCGACTTGAATATTTTTTGTATACCTACAAATCATTCTACCAAATTTTTTACGGATCGGTCCACTGTTGGTCATAGTTCCCATATAAGGTCCACTTCCAAAAATCACTTGAAAGCACATATTCCATTGTCAAATAAAGCTGTCTTGATAAAACTCGACACAAATATGTTTTGTCTAAATATGAATCACTCTACGAAACTTTTTCCGGATGGACCCATAATTGGTAATATCTCCCATATAAGATCATCAATCACTTAAACTCATATATTTCATTCAATTCTCAAACTATAGGTATAAACATATAAATCATTCTACCACTTTTTTCCCGGATCGGTTAATTATTGGTCATAGCTCCCATATAACCCCCACTTCCGAAAATCAGTTAAACGTACATATTTCATTGTCAAATAAAGTTATCTTGATAAAATTCAACACAAATATGTTTTGTCTTATATAATTAAATGGGTTTTAATAAAAAGTAACTTGCTGGTGGAGGGTATTTAAGATTCGGCATAGCCGAATATAGGACTCTAACTTGTTCATGTATACTTTTGCCGGATTTTGATTTGTACATTTAAGATGATTCAAATAGTTCTTTAGCCAAAAATATAAAAAAAAATGTTCAACATACGAAATTGAATTATTTTTCCTTTTTCTTAAAGTGTTCTTGATATTATATAAAATAACGCGCACATTGTGTCGCAATTACGTATTTATTTTATGCGTACGAAAGAATTCAAGTAAATAATATATGCATGTAATTCTTATATTTTCCAATAGCAAACAAATTTATATTTTATATAAGAAGTGAAAGAAATGCAATATAAGAAGAAAGATACACAACGAAATGTCAAAACCATTAAAACTATAAAACGTTTTTCAAAACGATTTTCTTACTTAACAAAAAAAATGCGTGATATATGTATATACATTTGATCTGATGAATTGTGTAAATGTTGTTACATGTTCCACCGATAAAGGAATGTGTTTCTTTTATAGATTTTTCGTACTTTTCGAGGAAGCATCAAGGTTTTGACGTTGTTAAACAAAATGTTCAAATACAAATATGAACGTAACTCTCACATGTATGTACATATTCATGTATACATGAAAACATTATTCGTTTATAAATATAGAAAAGTAATTCGATTATTTTGTAGGCATTATGTATGGACAATGATTCTTCCAACGTGATTCTTCAAAAGATCCTATCAACACATAAGAGCATTTCTGACATATTATTCTAGGAAAGTTTTATTGTCCTATGAAATACCAGTCATACATATTGCCCTAGTCTTCATAAAATTTTATCTTCACTATAATATGGAACTTTCTCGATTACCAATTAATTTTGGTCGATCAAATATCAAATATCCAAGGCCTGATAAGGACACCGCAGTGTCATTAATAGTACCCACTGCATCAATAGCCGCTTCAGGTTACCCGGAGAAGTCTAATTCAAAAAGCGAGGAGCGAGACGGCTACCAACGCTACCTAAAATAAAAAAGGTTAAGATACATAAAGCTATAATCTAGGAACCTTGGACGATTCGAAACAAGATTTCTGGATTAAATCACGTAAATTTTCAACTTTTCTACGCTGATACAGGGTCTCGCCCGAGAACATGTATCTTATGTCACAAAAACTTATGTTTTCGTCTCCCAACATGATTATTAACATCGGATGTAACGGTGCTGAAGCAAGGTCGTGGCATCTGGTTACCTGCCCTTCGATTCTCCGACACCACTACCAGCGTTGGATCTGATGAAACTGGTTGAAGAGGCATAAAGAAATAATAAGAAAATTTTAATAGCTTGTGATGCCAATTCCCACAATGTATCTTAGGGTAACACAAAAACCAATAGCAGGGGACAAACCCTCAGGGATTTCTTCAATACTTGATTACATTGAATTTATGTAATAAATCCACCTTTGTCAATCAAATCAGAGGAAAAGTATTAGAAATACAGAACTATATGTATAAGATATATAAGATGTATAAGTAAACGAAATTTAGCATTGGAGAATTTCGGACGAGCACTCCTTTTCAGATCATCGGTACATAACATTCAAATTACTACGGCCACCACCAAAGCCGATAAAGTTTCGGAATGAGACTAAAATTAATTGAATCATGTTCGGGACCTTACTAAAGAATCATTTAGGTCAGGACACTTTTTAATGTCTAAATAAAGGGATATAAACCCTACAGTAGAAACGCATACAAGTGCCCTGGTTGAATTGTTCGAGGACAAATGTTCTCCGAGGAGAAAACCTGAGTAACGGGGGAATCCTTAACCTTGGGAAAATTCTTCTTCTTCACCCGGCACGGCGTAAAAATACCTCAGTATACTGGGTCTTTTTACACTACATGCCACTATCGGCATGTTGGTAAAAACAGAATACAATATATGTAAGTTTTCACTAAAGGCCTTATTCATAAACAAAAATTTATTTTATAAACGATTTATAAATCAAATTTCGTATGAAAATTTTGTTTTATAAAACTTTTATAAAATAAAATGTTGCATATGAATAAGGGGGTAAATGTATTATCGTCCGATGTTCAGAAATTCAGTTTCTTGGACGTAATTCCCAAGAATTTTCAGTTTTCGTGAGGGATGATATATACGGAATACTATCACTCCCAAGATATTTGTAACTAATTTCTGCGGAGCCTGACAATGGCAAAGAAAAATCTCCAAAGTTTCACTGTCCTCTCTTTCTACATTAGTCTGAATCCGTACGTCCAATTTTGTATAGGTGTACCCGTAATACTATGTGTCCACTCAGAATACACACCATCATACTAACCTCAGACTTGTTCATTTTGGAGGATGAGTCACCCCATAGGATCTTTGTGGTTCTACGGATTGTTTCATTATTCCAGGAGACCTACACCCATAATTTTAATTCGGTAGATTAACTATCTCGAGCTCACTTCCCTTTAAAGCTATTACATTCGCTCTAATACTTCCGAGTGGCCTGATGCCCATATGTTGTAAACCTTACCTCTGGGAGAGTATTCGGTCAGAGATTTTTTACAATCTAATACGGTCGTAGATTTAACTTTTTTATTTGATATCGCCCTAATTAATTGTCTTCAGGCTGTCGGTAAATATTTTAAGCCCTGTGGGCGACATATTTATTCTAATCCAATTTACGCATTCCGTTTGTTGCTCGGACTTCTGCCTGGAAACGGTGGTACATTTCTGTTTCTGGGTCTCCAATATAAAACCACAAGCCCACTTTGTCTCCAATTTAGAGTGATCCGTGTAGCAACGGATTCCAAAGTTCCTCTTGACCAAGTCATTATATTTGGGATCAGCGTTTCAAAGTTTCCGAAATATTTTCTCATATGCCAATATGTCATAGTAGGACTAAGACCCCATTTCATGCCTATGGTTCTACTACATAGCACCCAGCCTTGTTAATTTTTTCCAGGGTTCTATCAACTCAGAAATGTTTGTATTTCTTGTGAAAAGACATATTTCCGTCTTCGCCGGTTAACTATTGACGCCTCTAGTTTAAGCCCAGCTCATGGCCAGATCCTCTTCAGTCCTTCTACACAAGTAATTTGGATCTTTTGGTATTACGACATCGTCTACATAGCAGACAAGTCTAAGTCCTTTCTCGGTTAGGGTCCTTAGGATGCTATTAATCGTGGTTATCCAAAGGGGACAAAATTTTGCAATGTGGTGTACCGCGAAATACCCTTTTCCTCGTGGTTATATCGTACATCTTACAGCTAATCCATCTGTCCCTTAGCATGTAGTTGATCTAATTACGGAACAGCCGCTCAACATAAAACTGATCTAAGGATTGGTTAAAGTATCAGTGTGTACGTTATTGAAGGCGCCTTCGATGTCAATACATACCGCCAGTTTATATAGTTTGCTATCGAAGGATTCATCCATATAGTGGACTACTTCAATCAACGCCGTTTCTACCGATCGTTCCTTTACATGAGTATGCTGCTTATATTTGTGATATATGTCTTGTATACTGCTTTTATCCATATTATCAACTGTCCGTTCAAAGGTTTTAAGTAGGAAGGACGTAAAACTTATCGGCCATAGGACTTAGGTACTGCATAGTTAGGTTTTCTTGGTTTGGGTATAAATATTATCCTTGCTTCCTTCTATTGAATGGGGGTATATGTTAATTTAGAGTGCACAATGAAAGTATTTGGCAGATGTGCGGAAACCAGCCCAGTCTGAGAGATGAGAGTCCAATGGGAGTTTCCTCCTCCATATCCTCCAGCCTCCTGCAAGTGTCATCGATCTTAGATTCCGGTTGGACAAGAGTTTTAAGAAGGAATTTATTTATCTTCGATACGTTATTTACGTTATCTACCTGTTCACAGAAAAGTTTCCAAGAATTCCGGTTATATCCGGTATCATAGATGAACCGATGTTGGAGGAAGGGAAGGCTAACATTAGAGATAATTGTTAAAACTCTCATAGTTGAGGAGGCAATCAAGAGTTTTGCGCCTTATAAAGTTGCAGGACCGTCACATTCAATAAATCTGTCAAACATTTCACAGCATCCCAGCAAAAACTCGGTAATGGGTTGTACTTCCATAACCACTTACTTTTCAATGACTACTACTTACCGTCTGCATTACATAGAAATACTCTAGTAATGACTTTCTTATAATCTGATATAGAAGTACTTTATTTTCGGCTTTGTCATTTTGTTTGCACATTTTATTTAATTGCGTTTTAAGAATTGTGTTTTAAAAAAATAAAACAAAATTAGTTTTGTTTGTGAAAACCATTATTTGACCTGCAATAAAATAGCTAAGCAGTGGTGCAGTGTGTAGAACATTTGACTAACAAACCGAAGCCCCTGGTTCGTATTCTAGCTGGCTCTTTTTATTATTAAAAAACAAAACAACTTACTCAACAACTGTTTTGTAAGGGAAATTGCAAGTACTTCTTTAAGTCCCTATTTGTAAGCGTGCGTAGAAGTACTTGCCTCCAATGACATCACCGTGTTAAAATAATGACTTAAAATGCTAATGAAGAAGTAGTGAAAAGAGGTTTTATTAGCTATTTAACTCATTACTTTTCAATGTAAGTTTTTCCTGGGATGCTTACAATTTGCATATATCCCAATTAAATGGCAGTATGAAAGGGTAATATTTATACACAAACAAGGAAAACCTGGCTATGCGTCACCAAAGTCTCATGGACCGATAAGCCTTCCGTCCTTGGAACGGATAGTATGGTTAAAAGCAGAATATCAGACAGAGATCTCAAATATAAGCAGCATGCTTAGGTAAGGAAGGCATTGATGAAGTTGAAGATAGGTCAAACCTATGGGGAGAGCAAGACAAGAAATCTCCTCAAAACGAGCAAGGCTGAGGTTAGTATGATGGTACGTATTCTGAGTGGACACCAGGGATGGCAAATTTGGTACGATGGTACTTTTTTTGATACTATTTGATGTTCAAAAGTACCGTGATACTCCCGAGTCTTATTTGATACTCTCAAAGTATCTTTAAAAGTTCAAATTTGAAATTCTGAGAATGTTTTGAAATCTAGTTTTAAAAGCCACTTTTTAGAAATATGTTTTGCAAATAACCAATGCAGCTCATTTCGAATTTTTATCTTGATTGACATTATATGAATATTAATCTAATTAAATTCCATTGTTAATATTATATGAGAAAATTACCAAAAATTTCAATTTTGAAAAAATATTTGACTTTAAAACTAATTATTTCAAATTGATAGAAGCTCGAAGGACTCAATTTCTATCTAATATAAAACGATATATTTTGAAATTAAGAATTCAACCATAGATAATAAGAGAAATTTTTGGTGAAAATTATTTGGACTTTAAAGCAAATTATTGTTTCATGTCATGGATGGTCTTATGTATGGTCTCATGTGTAGAATTTGATATGACTATTGATTTTTTAACAAATGAACACCTATGTACATCGAATTTTAATTTAATAACACATATGTATATTAGGGTGGCCCCAAAATTGATATTGCTGATGTTCCCACCGAAAATGAAAATTTAGTTCATTCTAAGATACCATTTCTCAAATTTTTTTGTCCTGACGTCAATATTTGGTGAGCTGGATCAAAGGATAAAAAGGTCCTTTTTAGTGTTTTTATGTTATTTTTTCACATTTTTGACAAATAAACCATATGCAAATTTAGTATCATATGAAAGGTCCTTGGGAGATGATTTCAATGACATACACAAATTTGTATACAACACCAAAATGATTACAAATGTCGTAATTTTTCGGAAAAATTTTCATATTTTTACATAGAAATATATAATGTAATTAATTGAAATTATTATATTATAAACCTCACCTCACCTAAATTTCACCGAAATGGTTTTTTCTGTTTTTCGAAATTCTTTATGTTTTGTATTTTATCTTAATATTTTAAACTCTGTTTTGTCCCAGGTATTCTGTTAGCTATATTTATCTAACATACTTTACAATAGTATTTAACACTTTATGGTTTCATTTTATTATCAATCAAATTTTTTGATTTTCCTAATTAATTACAAAAATTTATTTGTAAAATTGATTGGAATAACTGTTGGATAAAATTTTATCAATCTTAAGATTATATTCCAATTACAATAATTAATTTGTCGCTGAAATATTATAGCAGTGTTGGAATGCCTATGAAAATTTACTAAACAGGGACTTTAGAATAAACTAGGATTATGATTCTTCCCAATTTTTTACATTAAAGAAATAATGTTTATTTTAAAAAATCAGTTCGGGTAATATTTTTTTTTTCAAATTAAACTAGATGTTTTTATTTATAATAAAAAACCGTTTTCTCTGAATTTGAAAAATATCAACCGGTTTTTTTCAAATGTTAACTATTCGAACTACTCGAAAACCGGTTTTTGGAAAATGTCGAATAATCGATCACCCTACGGTATATATAATACCTTTTCTACTTATGTTGTTGATTATTTAAAAATGTCTAAATATGTGAAGGTGTATTTAAGAAATTAACAACTTTCAGCAAAAAAAAATATTTTAGTACTCTAAGATCCAAAAAAGTACCCTCTGAAATATTTTTGATACTGAAACAAAATCTCATTTTCCATCCCTGGTGGACACACAGAATTACTGGAACAACTATACAAAATTGAACAAGCAGATTCAGCCGAATGCAGAGTATGTGGAGAAGACAGTGAAACTCTGGAGCACTTTCTTTGGCACTGTCAGGAATTCTATAGCTCGAAAACAACTTTCTATAAAAATTATAATAACATCAAAACGCGTACGACGCATAATAAGCGAGATATTCTTTAAAAACAGATTTTTGTAATCTTTGACATCCCATATAGCGCACCATATTTTCGGTGACATTTAATCCCTTACTTATCTTAGTTATCTAAAATTCCGCAGCAAAACCGTTATTTTTCTGGGCTATATGAATATACATTTATTTTCTTTGGTAATACATAGTTAGCCGACGAGAGCTGCGATATTGCATTCGTAACTAACATTTTTCCCTACTTATTCTTTGGTCGACCAAGAGCCAAGAGCATGTATCCTACTTCCGAACGAGAGCTAAAGCTTTGATATCGTCATCGACACCTCGAAAATGAACATAATTGGTTCAACTGAGAAATATAAAACGAATTGTCCATCCATCAGCTAAAAATAATTACAAAACATTTGAAAAGTGAAGGAGTTATTGTACATTAACTAAACAAGTTATAACGTAAGGGAAAAAATTAAAGTTTTGAGAAAAAGTTTTCGAAAAAATGTAAATCAATAGGCATATTCTACACATTTAAATGAAAAGAAATCAAGTGACTTTTTTAAATTTTATTTAAAAATTATCTTACAATGGTTAAATTTTAAATCGCAGTTGGAAACGAACCAAATGACTTATGATGTAAATATGTGAGTATCTAGATGCTTTTACAACTTATTGTAAAACGTGTTAATTTGTAAAAAATAAAATTACACTTAAAAGCCAATATGGTTACTGGCAAGGATGGTATGTATTTGGCTTTTTAAGGTTACATCTTCTATTGTCGGTTTGTTGGATGATTTTGGGTTCTGTTAGTGGGTGTTGTTTGTGGTATTGATAATGAAGAGGATGTTTGCCACGACGATGTTGATGATGACGTTGATAACGATGATGAGTTTGATAATTATAAAAAAAAGTTTAACAGTCATCGTAGTAACGGTATCTAAGCTCTTTGCTCGCACTTTGACAATGAACACAAGTAAAAAAGCTATAAATTTCAATTTTGTTGGCGGTTGGCCATATCGGGCTGAGAAACATGGGTGATTGTATTAGCCAGTGAATGTTTAGCATTCCAATAGTAAATGATGATTTTATAAAAAGTAAATTGGTAAAGATGATTTTCAACCTCCTACAAATAAAATGAAACTGATGTAATTACATAAGTAAGTATGTATAACAATTACAATTAATCTACAGAAATATAGTCAGTAGTAACCATCATGCACTGGATTTTTTAAAAGAAAAGTAATTTTCTGTGGGTATAAAGACAACAATTTCTTTTTTTTTCACTTTTATATTCTCATTTTTTCAACTTTTGTGCCTTGTTTCTAAAGTGTATGATTAAAGTTAATATAAAGATATAGATTAAGTTGAACAGGAAACGCAAGCAGAAGCAATGAAAGTTTTTAAGTACTTTCTTCTTTCTGTATGATTTTTATTTTTCTTCGTTTCTTCTTTTTCTTAGAAAATTATCAAGATTCTTTTTGAACATAAAATTACTTAAAAGTTTTACTTTCTTTTACTTAAATATTGTTTTTGTATTTTTTTTTAAGTACTTAAGAATTGCAGACACATTGAGGCGAGAATATATAGAAATCTGATGGAGCAACCGATATGAATGCAAATTGTTTTATCCCTAGTAACTGTTTGAATCTATGAATATAAAAATAGTACTAGTGTATAGTTGTGCATAGTAACTACACTTTTTACTCACAGAACATTTTACGACAAATTCATTAACATTATTGTAAAAATATCCTTAAAAATTACCTATTTACATACATACTTTTCAATAACTATTATTACATATATAGTAGTTACATGTCCAATTACATCTTATTACTTACTTTTTCTAGTTCATCAGTCATCTTCTCCGTGAAGTTATAACCAATTTATCTAATTATTTGTAAGCTATTGTAAGCGGCCCAACTCCACTTATTTGGCAAAGAAAGTTGTTGCTGCTGTAAAAAATGTAATTGCATGTGACTTATAAAAAATCAGTAGTGTCAGTATTTCACATAAAGTAAAATTGTTTAGCTCGATTAGAGTTAAAACGCTATTTTTTCCTTCATAACTGTATTTTGAACAAATCAGTGCAATAGTACAAAATAAAGGCATGAAATTGTTTAAAGTGTCAATAAGATACAATGATCATAACCATAAAAAATAACGTTTTCTAAAAATGTTAACAAAAATATTTAAAATAAATTTGGTTTTCTTTTATGGAAAGAAATGGAAAAATAAACTCAAAATACACTTGTACCAATTTACAGTAAACTTTTTATTTCTTTAATATATGTATTTAATTTTTTTTTAAATATAAAAATCCGTTTAAAAGAAAACACACAAACATGGACGGTATTGTTGGTCTCATACTTCCAGACACCCATTCATAGTTTACAGTTATAACATTTGCAGTAATGACAAAAATAATAACAACCATAATGATAAAAATTTTCAACAAATAAACAACAACAAAAAATATGTGTTAAATATTTTTTAAGATACATACAGCCATACTTCATAGATACAAGATATTTATTATTTTATGTTTCTTATGAATTTCTGTTCAAACCGAAACCAACCACCCATTCACTCATTTATTTATTTGTTTGTATCGAGGTGACTGGGCTGACTGGATCTGAGTTTGGTCATTATAAAGTAAAAGTTTATTACATTTATTACATGTACATACATATGTATATTTCATCTTTGTATGTATACATGAAAGTAAGTGCTTTTATTACAAATTTGTATGTAAAAGTAACAACAGGATGTATTCCTGTATTTGACACCCTGTGAATATTTCCAGTTATGAGTATTTTTGTGCAATCAAGTTTTACAGAAAGTTTTTTAAAGATATCGACAATGTTGTATTCGGTTGTTGAGTTTGGCAATGGCACGAATTTATGAAGATAAATAACATCCTGTACGTTATCAATTGAAAATGAAAAGGAGAGTAAAAAATGGATAGAAAAAGTACAAACATACTTCTTCCAATACAGTCAACAGTAAAATATTTATACATATAACAATAGAAACTGAAAACAAGTAAACATGTGTTTTTTTTTTTTTTTTTTTTTGTAGGTGGAAACCGATTTTGTGATGCTCATTTATTCTATTCTATGTACTTTAAAATTCTCCTAATCGGCTTTATTTAACAACTTTTAAACAACTCGAATTTAAAGTTTCTTTTACGGACTTATTTCAGGATTTTGCAGAAATCACATGGAAACTAATTAATTTTGGGGTGAATAACTAATTATTTTTATTCGACGAGGTTCAAATAATATGTACCTACTTTAAACAACTTAATAAATGGTTACTAATTAGATTACAAAAACTTTGCGAAATAACTAGTTACAAATAAACCTACAAATATGTTATGTGATAGCTAGTTATTTTGGGCCGACTTTGTATGTAGAAAGCAAAAAATAAAAAAAAATTCCTCTGCCGAGTTGTTTTCTATGTTTCTCACTACAGCCGCTTGCTCGATGCTCCATTAACATGTTGCTTTTTGTACTTTTGAGAACGGCTTTTTACAAAAAAATATAAATAAATGTCATTTTGAAAAAAATAAGCGGTATCCAGCAGGGCTCGAACCACGAACCCCCCGTTTGTTAATTGAACGCCCTAGACAATTGAACTATAACAAATCCAAATTGCTAAATCAAATAATGTGAATGATATTGAACACTCATTACCAAGTAATGTATGAAATAACTACTGGCTATTACCAAAAATTTCAGATTTTTTGCTGGGTCTTTTTGCAAATACTAATTTTTAACAAAAGGTTACAAGATGGATGACCACTTACAAAATACTTCAGTTAGAGACTTACGGTTTTATTCAAAATAATGAGATAAATTCAATTTCCCATAAAATTATATCAAGAATTGCAATGATCGAGTTGTTACTTCCAAATATATTTACAAAAGCAAAAAAAGAACTCCCAAAAAAGCGAAAAAGAAGTAGAATTTACTTTATGGTAAGTACTGAAAAAGACCTTCAGGCTTGTGATAGGAGGGATTTCCTTTTTATTTGATTCCAAATTCACTACTTTTGAAGTTATTCTCAAGAAGTAATTTTTATGTTCTTTGTTTGGAAGTAAAATTGTAGCATTATAGAATACAATTAATTCACTTCCACAGAAGGTAAAAAATTCACTTAGTGCTACTTTTGAAGTTATTCTTATAGAAGTACTTCGTTTTATTTTTACTGGGAATATATGTACGTGTGTTCACGTTACTTTCAATAAATGATTGTCAGAAAAATAGTGTAGGGTATTAAAGTAACAGTATTCCATTACACATACGCATTACTGGTAAACAGAAAATAAAAGGAATTCATTGATAATGGATGAATTTATATATTTTGTATATGTATATAAATATTCCTAGCGAAAAAACATCGAAGTACTTCACACAAAATTACATTTATCACCACTTCAAAAGTAGCACTAAGTGAATTTTTTAGCCTCTGTAAAAGTGAAAAAACCAAAAACAATTTCATTTTTTTAAAACTGAAGATATATTTTTTTTGTACTGACATTTCTTCGAGTTAAAATAAAATTATTTTGGGGTTTTATGTTAAATTCATTTATCTAGTAGATTTGGGAAGCACTAGTTGAAATCATTTAGATTTGCCATACATTTTTGACAGATCCAAATCTTTTTAATCTATTAGATTTGATGTAAAACATGTAAAACACGTCGAAAATGTATTACATATTTCAAACAAGATTTGCTTATACAACACTGCGTTGCGTCTAGGTTAAGTAAATGCAACTATCCATTCAAATTGA
Organism: Lucilia sericata; assembly: GCF_015586225.1. Classification (NCBI taxonomy): domain Eukaryota; kingdom Metazoa; phylum Arthropoda; class Insecta; order Diptera; family Calliphoridae; genus Lucilia; species Lucilia sericata. The sequence goes on along the minus strand of NW_023994107.1, from coordinate 426,868 downwards.
ATGTTTTCATCGAAAAAGTGACATTAAATTTCGTAAAGTAAAGTAAAAGAAAAACAAATTAAAATTTTTAAATTAGTGGCATTTATTTAATAAATAAATTCATTTACAACTTTTATAATTTACAACAATTTTTTATTTTAAATGTGTAGTTTTAAATAAAATTAACTTTGTTTGGAAATTCGAATATCAATAAGTAGGAGTATACCCACCATCAAACCGTATGCTGTAAATGGAATGCTCCCCTATAAATATTAGGGCGATTTTGCGCGTATGAGTAATTTTTCGAATGGGACCTTATACGCGTAAATTATGAACAGATACTTAAAAAATTGTGTACAGAACTTCTTTATGTCAAATTTCACCGCTATACACGTATTTTTAAATATGGAAAACTCGTATATTAATAACAAACCCCTTTATGAAGGGAACCTTTTATAGGAGCTAGATCAATCCTCATTAAATTCGGAATGAAGAATTATGATCAATTATTGACCGATCCTCATAACTTTTTGTAGACCGATTATGGTTCATTATTTATATTATTTATAATGTATTCGCAATTTTATGCCAGTATTAATCGTTAAAGTAATTTTCTGAAGGGTGTTTATAGGGGGTAACAAGATTCACGTTCTTACAAAAGTTTATTATGTCGAATTTCATAATTGTCGCATTTTTAAGCCAGCAATGATCGAATTTATTTATGTCGAATTTCATCGCTATACTCGTATTTTGCAAAAATTCGTATTTATGCAAAAATTCAGCTGTCTAGCTTCTCCCATGTGGTCCCTATCGTGAACTGTATACTAAAGTCAGATTTGAAACATATTTAGAAGTTTTCGATCTATCAAAAAATGTATCTCAAAATAGGTTTTTTGGCCGCAGATATGCAGATGAAGGAGTTGAAATTTTAACAAAATAATAAATAGTGCTGATGCAAAAGGTATGATATCACAATTTCAAAAATATCACGTGAAGCCTAATAAATATGTTAAGATGAATTGATACATTGCCTTTCTGTTTTACAACATGAACATAATGACAATGAGTTTTTGATTGCATAGAAATTTTTCATTTCATTTCATTTCGTTTTTTTTTTTTTTTTTTTTTTTTTGTCAAAATACACTTCACCACAACAACTACAAATACATCGTTTTTTTTAAATTTTCATGTATGTATCTTGTGTGTACGATGTTGTTCATCAATACATGTTAGGGTGCATAAGTTCAAACACACCTAAATATTTTCGAAAAAGACATGCATTCATGAGGGTGTCCGCACAACAAAAGAAAACAATTTTTGTATCTAAAATAATATATTACTTTTATTACTTTTAAGTACTCTAATAATGACTCACATGTAATCATATACATACATAAATACCAATTTAGAGTCTTGCCATATTATTTAATCGCTCGCTATCAACTTTTTTAAACACACACAGAATTAAAATAGTATTTCTGTGTGTACTTTTCTCGAACCGACATTCTTGAGTTATGGCAGACTTGTACTAACTGAGCAATATAGGAACAAGTAAGAAAGTATAGTCGGGCTTGGCCGACTATATGATACCCTACACCAGCTATTAATATTTAATGTGATTTATTTTTATACCACCATCGAAAAAGATGGGGGTATATTGTTTATGTCATTTCGTTTGTAACACATCGAAATATTTATCATAAAAGTATATATTCTGGATCCTTATTAAATTCTAAGACGATCTAGCTATGTCCGTCCGTCTGTCTATCTGTCGGTTTAAAACACGATAGAGTCCAAATGGAAGTAGCTGCGGGCTGAAATTTTGCACAGACATTGAAATTGGGCAATATTGGTCCACGAATTCGCCTAGCCCGCATATAAGGTTCCCTTCACAAAATGACTTTATCGCTCATAACTTGCTAAGAGAAGCATCAATAGCGGTGAAATTCGGCACAAACATGTTTTATGGAAATATAATTCTCTTCGTAGAATTTTATAAGGATCGGTCCATAATTGACCCTACCTCCCATATAAGGTCCCTTCAGAAAATGACTTTAAAGCTCATAACTGCCTTAAAGAAGTATCTATAGCGATGGAATTCGACATGAGCATATTTTATAGGAACCTTAATATGATTGTAAAATTTTATAAGGATCGGTTAATAATTCACCCTATCCCCCATTAAGGTCCCTTTCAGAGAATGAACTTAACGCTCATAACTGACTAAAAGAAGCAGCTATAGCGATGAAATTCGACATTAACATATTTGATAGCAACCTTAACACCTTCGTAAAATTTTATAAGGATCGGTCCATAATTGACCCTACCCCCCATATAAGGTGCCCTTCAGAAAATGACTTTAGCGCTCATAACTGTCTAAAAGAAGCATCTATAGCGATGTAATTTGACATGAACATATTTTACAGGAACCTAAATCGTTTTGTAAAATTTTATAAGGATCGGTTCATAATTGATCCTACCCCCATATAAAGCCTCCTTCAGAAAATGGCTTTGACGCTCATTACTGCCTAAACTAAAATCGTTCTAGAATATTTGACGAGGATCGGTCCATAATTGACCAAAAAAAGCAATTTATTGACGAAAAACTTATTTTCTAAATGAGGCTTTATATGGGGGATAGGAGCAAATGTGGACCGACCCCGATAAAAAGGGCTGGATAGATTTGTATTTATATAATATATTTAATATTTGTCTGTGCTAAACTTCATTACAATAACAGTGCTAATAAATGAATTGCGGATATTCAAGTCACATGAAATCAGATCATTTCGAAATTCGACAAGGTCATCAAGGCTTGTATAAAACTTAGTTGTGCGAACTTTCATCGAGATACATTTATATTATATATAATTATGAGCTCAAAAGACCTTTTCGGGGGTTCAGTTGTATGGGGGCTAGGTGAAATAATGGACCGATTTTAACCATTTTCAATAGGCTTAGTCCTTGGGTCAAAACAAACACGTATTCCACATTTCATCGAATTATCTTGAAAATTGCTACCTGTAATTTGATAACAACGTTTACATGGACACACGGATTGTCGGACGGACTGACGGACATTGTTAAATCGACTCAGTCAATTTAAAGTATACCGATCGACTCTGAGTCGATTGGTATACTTTAAGGTGGGTATAGTACTAATATTTTAATGCGTTACAAACATCAGCACAAACGCATAATACCCTTCCCACTATAGTGGTGTAGGGTATAAAAAAGAAACATCTGTTTCCATTCAACATTGTTATTATTTACACCAATGGTCTAAATCACTACTTTTCTCTTTTGTCATGCGGAAGGAATTTCATATTACTTCTCCATTACATTTTACATAAGTAAAGGTTTATCGTCTGTAGTGGCTTAAATAGTAGTGTTATGAGCACAACAGAGGACTAATTAATACAAGATCCAGGCTCCTATTATGCGTCGGCAAATTTTATTTTTAAGATGAATAGTAAAGTAGAGAAATTAAGTTGTATTAACTTTTGACTCATTACTTGTCCATGTATGTTTTTGATGGGTGATGAATGAAAATCTTGTATAATTTGAATGGGTTTTGAAAGGCTCTTTTAACGAAATGTATGTACATATAGGCAATTTCTGTAAAGTGAACCAACTCAAAAAATTGATTTGGATGAAATTTGCATCAAGGTCAAGAACTGCCAGACTGTTGGACATTTTGGTCATACAGGGTTACTTTTCACCCATTGGTCCTAGCAAAAAGTATCCACAGAAGATCAGATTTCTTCATTGTATTCAAAAAAAATTAATTTTTGAAGAATTTTGGGCCACCCTTATTTATATCCTCGTATATATGTACATACATTGAGATCGATGGAATATTTTGATAATAAATGCCATGTAGTAGAGGTTCCCTTCTGTTGTATACTGTTCTTTGACACTTGCTCTAACTTTAATACTTTTACACACTGGTAAACTAACATACCCCACCATTCATATATATAAATACATTCACACACATGTTTTCCTTTAAGTTCATGTTTCATTACTTTTCATTAGTTTATGTAGAGTAATTTTCTGTTCCCAACAAGCAGTAAGAATATGAAAGGGACTAGTGACTTCACAAGCGAATTACTTTCTTCAAATTTTATCATTTCTTCTTATAATGAATACACCAATCAATAATCCTGCGATCACTATGCACAATAATTAACATTATCAAAAAGTCTAAGAAAAACTACTTTTACTGTTGCAAATCCACATACATATGTGTATATGTACATCAGGGTGGCCCCAAAATTGCAGTTGCTGATGTTACCACCGAAAATGAAAATTTATTTCATTCTGAGATACCAATTCTCAAAATTTTTGAATTAAAAAAATTTTGAATTAAAAAAAAATTTTAGATTTTTAAAGTTTATTAAGGTATTGCAAAATTGTTTTAATTGAAATTTCAAATTATTATAGTTCTGACCCTATAGGAGTTAAATTGATAAAAAAATAAATCAAGATCAAGATCTAGCCGAGCACTGGACCATTTATGGGGTTAATTTTCACAAATAATAATAAATGTCAAAGCTATATCAACAAAATGTTCCATTGTGTGGTTATTATATTGAACAATGTTTTTTTGTTTTCTTCAGAAACTCTTTATCAATGTTTGTGTGTATGGTTAATATTTTGTCAAGGACGCACGTTGAAAACTATGCACAAATAAATAGGGATGTCTTTAAGCTTCCGTTTCCTTTAGCAGTAAATATATGAGTTTCGAGTAACATGACAGTTATGTTTTTTTATTCGCACACTTTCCTTCTTATAATATACATAGTTTGTTATTTTTTCTGTTGCATTGAAATGTTATTACGTACTTAGTCGTGATTTTTTTCCATCCTTAAAATGGTTCAAAGTTTTTTCGTAGAAGAAAAAAAAAACAATGTACAAAGAAATTTTATTTTATTATAATATTTATATTAACTTTTATAGCATATAAGGAATTTTCCCAAATCTAAAATAAAAACAAAATAAAAGTCCTAATTAGGAGCTATAGTTAAAAAACATTACTTTAACTATTAATTACACTAATGATTTAAAATTGTTCAATTTAAAACTTTTATTTTCACCTCCATAGAGCTTAAACAAATACTGTCATAATTATACGTTTCAACAAACTTTTATCACGGCATTAAATTTTACGCATATTGATTGATGGCTTCACATCTTTGTCACTTTTGTGTTATAATTATATGGATATAATCCATAAAATACCTAAATAATTTTACAAAGATTTGAAACTTATTTGAGTTGAATGTTGACCCATTTTCGGATGTGGGTCTTATACCTATGGGAGTAGTTATAACACCCAATTCGGAATCAATGCTATGTAACTTATTACATATTGTTCTTAACAAAATTTGTTCCAAATAGTTTAGAGAGCTATGTATATCTTTCTGTTTGCAAAATTAAATTTTTTTTTGACTTCTCTTCATTTATTTTTTTGCTCAAAAGAAAGATTTTATCCATTCCTTTAAGAACATTTTTGATGCTTAGTTTTGTACAGTAGGACTACCATTGGTTCAAATTTGAATCCGATCTGAAGACACCGGTTTCAAAAGTTGTGTCATTTGAAATTCCCCTTAGATCTTTATATCATCTTTTCTAAAATATACAAATACTTCAGATTATGATTTTAGGAAGTGTACCTTATATGGAAGTTTATCACTTACAAAATTCTTTATTCCAATTTAAAGTTATAACATAAGTTTTTTTTTCAAATATTTGTATTTTTATACCCTTCGACTTCGTAAGAAGGGTAACATAAGTTTGCCATTCCGTTTGTAATTTCTATAATATATTTTTTCGACCCTATAAAGTATATATGTATAATCCGAGTCCTTATAGAATGCGGAGTCGATTAAGCTATGTCCGTCCGTTTGTCTCTATGTTTGTTGAAATAAATTTTCTGAAGACCCCAGATATCTTCGGGATTCAAATTTTCTACAGTTCTGTCAAACATGCTTTCGGCAAGTTTCATATTTAAAATCAGCAAAATCGGTTCATATATGTATAACGGAGATATGAGCAAAGATATGAGGGGACTCTATATACTTTTTCGTTCTACAAAAAGTACTTTTTGAATTTTCTATAATATTGAACCTAGATACAGGAAATTTAGAATGTTGGGCCCACATTAGGTGAGAACCTACAAAAGGTACTTTTTGAAATTTCTTTAATATTGAACTGTTCTGTCAAACATGCTTTCGGGAAGTTTCTTATTTAAAATCAGCAAAATCGGTTCATAAATAACGGAGATATGAGCAAAGATATGAGGGGACTTTATACACTTTTTCGTTCTACAAAAAGTTATTTTTGAATTTTCTATAAATATTGAACCTAGACACAAGAAATTTAGAAATTAGGTGAGAACCTACAAAAGGTACATTTTGAAATTTCTATAATATTGAACACATAAAAGGGGACTTTCTGATACTTTTTTGTTCTTCAAAGGGTACTTTTTGAATTTTCTATAATAATGAACCTAGAAACATGAAATTAAGTAAGTAGAGCCCGGATTAGGTGAGAACTTTTAAAAGCGGACTTTTTTGTACTTTTTCGTTCTACAAAAGGTACTTTTTGAATCTTCTACTTTTCTATTCTATGACTGGTACACTCTTTAATTTGTATGCACATATGCAACACCCTGATTGAACGAAAATCTATAAAAGGGGACTTTCTGGTACTTTTTCGTTTTACATCGGGTATTTTTTTGATTTTTTGTAATACGTTTTTGTACTGACTATTTTTTTCAAACACATCGTGATGTATATAAGATTCGGCACAGCCGAATATAGAACTCCTACTTGTTTATACCCTCCACCACCATCAGTGGTGATATAGGGTATATTATAAGTTTTTCCAAGAAATATTCTTCTAAGACCCAACAAAGTATATATATTCTGGGTCCTTATCAAATTCTGAGTCGATTTAGCTATGTCCGTGTGTCCGTCTGTCTATGTAAAACACGCTCACGGTAAAACTAAGCCAAGGAAATCAACCAAATTCACCCAAAATATTATTATCCTAAGCAGTTTGGTATTGAAAATCAGCAAAATCGGTTCACCACGTAAAAAGTTATGAGTAAAAATTTTAGACTACCTCGAAAAAAATTACGTTTTTTTCATAATTCTTTTGAAGTTTTCTCAGAAACTACCAAAGATATTACGATGAATTTTGTCACACATATCAATTTTGTACATGCAAATATAATATTAACAGAATTCATACTGTCAACGTAGATCTCAGTCGGTCCACAATTGGTCATAGCTCTAGGCTTGCCAGATTTGAAATCTACAAAAAACGTACATCGTAGTTAAAAAAGCAGTACAATTGAATAAAAAAAGTACAATCGTTTATTTTCAAAAAAATTAAATTAAATTGTTCAAAAAACGCTATATTGACATTGGTTGCTATGATTTTTCACAAAAAAACTTATATAAAACTAATTTATGACAATAAAATTAATCCAATTACAAATCATTTTTTTAATATTAGTGTGCTATTAATTTATATATTTTCTTTAAAAAGTGTAAAATTCCCTAAATTTTAGTTTCGTTTGGTTTGTTTACATTTTCAAATATCAACCATTTGTTGTGAACATATGTTTGATATCTTTTTATGGAGAAAAAATGTCCAGTAAAATATAAAAATTCTCTATCTCTAACTGTTACAAAAACGTTACAACTTTTACTCTGTTATTCAAATTTGTCATTCTTCAAACATCCTCAGATACCTAATTTTCGAAAAATTAGCCACCCTGCTACGAAAAATAAGAATGGCAGTATAGTTTTTTAAACATCGTTCCACAGCGGGATTGGATAAAGCTATCGAATAGGTACCTACAGGACGGAGCATTATGCATTACATTTTAACATTCAAACATGTCCTTCACATTTGCAGTCTTTTTTATGCCGAAAATTCATTAAAAACTTTCATTACAGTGATATCTTAATCAAAATTTAACAACTTTAAAGCATTTTGAATAAACGCACTATTTTATGCATGACAAATGCATCGAAACCTCTTATAGTTGAATTTACATTTCTGAGCTTAGTAAATCCACTTTCAAACTATGTATCTCTGAAGTCCTTAAATAGAGATTCTATAGAATATTTGTATATAGTCATGATTACATCTATAAAATTATGGTAAAATTCAAAAAAGAAGTACAAAAAGAAGTACATTTGCGTACTTCTTTAGGGGTCATGCAGTTAAAAGTACAATTACTAAAAAGAAGTACGCGTACTGCTGAAAACAGTACGTCTGGAAGCCTACATAGCTCCCATATAAGGTCCACTTCCGAAAATCACCTAAACGCACATATTTCATAGATGAATAAAGCTATTGTGATAAAATTCAAGTTAAATATGTCTTGTGTACATACAAATCAGTCTATATTTTTTACGAATCGGTCCATTATTGGTCTTAGCTGCCATATAAGACCCACTTCCGAAAATCATTTAAAAGCTCATATTTCATTGTCAAATAAAGCTATCTTGATAAAATTCGACATAGATATGTTAAGTCTAAATTTTTTCCGAATAGGCCCATAATTGGTCATAGCTCCCATATAAAGTGCACTTCCGAAAATCACTTAAACGCATATATTTCATTTAATTATAAAGCTATCGGGATAAAATTCGACAGAAATCTGTTTTGTATACATACAAATCATTCTACAAATTCTTTTACGGATCGGTTCATTATTGGTCATAATTCCCATATAATAAAAACACATATTTCATTGTCAAATAAAGCTATAATGATAAAATTCGACATAAATATATTTTGTCTAACTATGAATCACTCTACTAAATTTTTTCCGAATAGGCCCATAATTGGTCATAGCTCCCATATAAGGTCCACTTCCGAAAGTCACTTAAACGCATATATTTCATTGACTTCTAAAGCTATTGGGATAAAATTGGAAAAAAAATATGTTTTGTGTACATTCAAATCATTCCACCAAATTTTTTACGGATCGGTCCATTATTGGTCATAGCTCCCATATAAGGCCCACTTCCGAAAATTACTTAAAAGCACATATCTCATTGTCAAATGATCTTGATAAAATTCGACACAAATAGGGTTTGTCTTTATATGAGTCACTCTACGAAAGTTTTTTTCTGGATAGGCTCATGATTGGTCATAGCTCCCATATAAAGTCCACTTCCGAAAATCACTTAAACGCATATATTTCATTAAATTCTAAAACTATAAGGATAAAATTCGACTTGAATATATTTTGTGTACATATACAGTGTCTCTCATAATTATTCGAATTTGGGTAAACTATAAAAAGAAACCAAATTTAATAATATATTTTGTGTGCAAAATAAATAAATTAATTTGTTATATTGTCTAGATAGTCCTTATGTTTGATATCACGCTTTTTAAAACTTGAAGAATTTGCATTGATTTAAATTAATTGTGCTTTTTTAAAAAAAGTCCATGAAATTGCCTCACAAAAGTATACGAATTTTTCCTGTATTTCATATTTGATCATATTATACGCAACACAAATTTTAGAATCGAATGGTTTTTATGCGTAATATTGTTTTAGAGGGTTACTATCCACGGAAAGGATATATTTTTGGCCCATTTGGTCCACAATTTTGCGGAATTTGTACCCTCTTTTCATGTAATATCATTAGAATGGCGATTTTTGGTCATAATTGTAAATTTTTCTTCTTTTTTCCAGAGATAAAACAAAAATTTGATATTGGGACTTAAAAGACCCTTTGGGGTATCTAAAAATAATATCTTTTGTTACAAGAATCTGTATTTAAAAGTTCCAAGATAAATTATTCGGATCATTCTTCTTTCGCTAATTCAATATATTGGAACTTAAGTCCATTTTTATAATACTAGGATCAACTATTTTCGGGGAAAGTTTTCTGGTATATATTCTTTTAGATATCAGCTTTTATACATTTTAAGTTTTCAATGTGTTGTGGAAGTGTACAACTCCAAAACATGCCTCGAAGAAACACCATTCAAAATAGTAAAATCATTATTTTTATATACCAATGGCCTCCATGCTGCATGGCACGATATTATTATGATCACATCAAAAATGTTGATATGTGTTTAAATATTATTTACTATGATCAAATTAAAACCAAAATTTAGGACTTACAGTGTTATTGTAACGGGCAACATAAGCGTGAAAGTTACGAGTAGTAAAAACTGAAATCTACTATATAGGATGACGTTTTGTTAAGGCATGTTTTGGGGTTGTATACCGCTATAATATATTGAAAATTTAAAATACATTAGTGCCAATATGTACATGAATATACACTAGACAACTTTGTCGAAAAATATCGTCCCTAGAGGTACGAAAAGGGACTTATGATCCAGATAACTCAATTAGAAACTGAAAAACGATACCAAAAATACATCTTGGAACGTTTAAGTACAGATCCTTATAACAAAAAATATTATTTTTAGATACCCTATGGGTTCTATTAAATTCCAATATTAAATTTTGGTTTTATTTCTGGAAAAAGGGTGAAAACATTACAAATATAGCCAAAAATCGCCATTTTAATGATATTACATGAAAAGAGGGTACAAATCCCCCAAAATTGTGGACCAAATGGGTCAAATATATATCCATGCGGTTGATAGTAACCCCTTAAAACCATATTAAGCATAAAACCATGCGATTCTAAAATTTGTGTATCGTATAATATGATCAAATATGAAATACAGGAAAAATTCGCATACTTTTGTGAAGTAGTTTCATGGACTTTTTTTAAAAAAGCACAACTAATTTAAGTAAATGTAAAGTTTCCAATTTTTAAGGGGCGTGATATCAAAACTAAGGACTATCTAGACAATATAACAAATTAATTTCTTTATTTTCCACACAAAATATATTATTAAATTTGGTTTCTTTTCATAGTTTACATAAATTCGAATACTTATGAGAGACACTGTAAATCATTTGACCACTTTTTGGTCATAGCTCCCATATAAGTCCCACTTCCGAAATTTGACACAAATATGTTTTGCTTTATATGAACCACTCGAATTTTTTTCCGGATAGGCTCTCATTGAGGGTCCACTTACGAAAATCAGTTAAACGCATATATTGCTTTGAATAATAAAGCTATCGGGATAAAGTTCGACTGGAATATGTTTTTCAACATAAAAATCATTCTACCCAATTTTTTTCCGGATTGGTACATATATGGTAATAGCCCCTATATAAGGTCCCATTCAAAAAAATCACTTAAACGCACATATTTCATTATCAAATAAAGATACCTTGATAAAATTGGACACAAATATGTTTTGTGTAAGGTCATAGCTCCATATTTCATTAATTAATAAATCTATTGTAGTAAAATTCGACTTGATTTTTTTTTGACATATAAATGATTATACGAAATTTTTTCCTTATCGGTCGATAATTGGTCACAACTCCCATATAAGGACCATTTCCGAAAATTACTCAAATGCACATTGACAATCAATGTGTATTTTGTATATATAAATCGTTCTACGGATTTTTTTTTCGGATCGGTCCATAGGTTGTCTTAGCTCCCATATAAGGTATACTTCTGAAAATCATTTAATACCACTTAATTCGTAATTAAATGTTTATATCCGGATAAAATTCTTAATGAGTATGTTCTGTGTACGGATAAATCATTATATTAAAATGTTTTCAAACTGGCCTATTAATGTACATTTTTCTCGACCTTATTAAAATTAGTTTGACATATGCATAACTTGTGTTATATATGTATTTTTATTTCATTGTTGCAATAACGAACGAATAAAAAATTTTTAATTTTGAACAAAGAATAATTCAAATAATTTTTGTCGATTATTAAAATATTCGAATAATATTTTAATGTTACTTTTTACGACGACATTTTTTATTATAGCATTAAACAAAAAATTACGTTAATATTTTATAAAACAAATACTAAATCTAAATTTCTTAAAAACATTCGCAAACTTGGAAAACGGTGCAAAACTAAAATCAATATGTTACCTGAAATATGTGTGTATTCCACTTTCTTAATTTGTTGAGAAATTTAAAATCGGTTGAGATTCAACTAAGTTACTGACTTAAAAGTACATTTTACCCATCTCCTAAGATTTGGGAGGTGTTTGTTAAATTTCAAAAACTGATTCTTGTAATACCCGGTAGCACCTTTCACTTCCCATTTACATATTATTATCGCATAGTGTTACTCAGTGTTATTTATAGTTTATTAAATTATTCTAGCAAAAACATTTATTCGTTCGAGCAATTGAATAATTTTTAAAATTTAATTGATTACTCGAATGAAAAAAAATAATGTTAATTTTATTCGAATAATTTTAAACACGAATAATTAAATTTATTACTATTAATTTTATAATTTAATGCGAATCTTAATCGCCAAACCTTAGTTTACATACATTTTAATCTCACTATCTTTACTAGTTTTTAAATAAGTAAATCAATAATTTCTTTCTAAATACATACATACATACATGCATACATACATACATACATACATACATACATACATACATACATACATACATAATCTACATAACATACATACATACATACATACATACATACATACATACATAACATACATACATACATACTACATACATACATACATACATACATACATACATACATACATACATACATACATACATACATACATACATACATACATACATACATACATACATACATACATACATACATACATACATACATACATACATACATACACATACATACATACATACATACATACATACATACATACATACATACAGACATACATACATACATACATACATACATACATACATACATACATACATACATACATACATACATACATACATACATACATACATACATACATACATACATACATCATACATACATACATACATACATACATACATACATACATACATACATACATACATACATACATACATACATACATACATACATAACATACATACATACATACATACATACATACATACATACATACATACATACAACATACATACATACATACATACAATACATAAATACATACATACATACATACATACATACATACATACATACATACATACATACATACATACATATACATACATACATTACATACATACATACATACATACATACATACATACATACATACATACATACATACATACATACATACATACATACATACATACATACATACATACATACATACATACTACATTCATACATACATACATACATACTACATACATACTACATACATACATACATACATACATACATACATACATACATACATACATACATACATACATACATACATACATACATACATACATACATACATACATACATACATCATACATACATACATACATACATACATACATACATACATACATACATACATACATACATACATACATACATACATACATCATACATACATACATACATACATACATACATACAGACATACATACATACATACATACATACATACATACATACATACATACATACATACACTACATACATACATACATACATACATACATACATACATACATACATACATACATACATACATACATACATACATACATACATACATAACTACATTTACTATTTTAGCTATTATGTTTTCTTCGTTTTCATTCAATAAAATTTTAAGTGATTAATTGTGTAAGGAAGTATTTCCATAAAATTTATTCTATGAGAAAGTATAAAGTGCATTCATTCATTGGTTTGTTCTTTCACTCAATGTGTCTGATTGCTTGCAACTGTCTGTCAAATTAAACATTATTAAAAATTTATGTTATTCTTAATTTTTTTAATTGCTACTGATTCATGCAAAAACAATGCTTCAACGACTGTTTCGGTAAAGTTTTTGTTGTTTTTTTGCATTCTTTATGCAACATTGCTTTTGGCACTTGTGTGTACTCTCGTCGTAGTACGTTATGTATAGTTAAGTACCATTTCAATAATGTACTTGTAGGATACATTATGTTGAGATTTAAGTATATGTGAGCGTTGTAGACATTACGACTGTTGTCGTTCGTTGGTTTATTAAAATACATACTTACGAGTGTATTCACGCAATACAGATATTTAAGGGGTTTCCGGTAAAATAGTATTTGAAAAATATGTACTACCTACTAATGTGAGGGTCTTCAGATTTTTAATCATCTATTGATAACTATATCATTAGTTGTTTTGCAAAACAATCCTCATATGGGTGAAATTGTTATTAATAGGCCGAACTTCAAAATATATGAAAATACAAAATATGAGAATGAAATCTTATATGTACACAAAAGAACAATTGTTAATCATTAATAAATCATTACCAAGTTTACATGCTTCATATCGACTCAAAAATTGGTTCAAATTCCGCACTACAGCAATATAAGTATACTATCATACCCTGGGTGCTTCGCTACCCTAACTTAAATTAAATACATTAAAAATTTTGTTTAATTTTATAGAAAATTAAAATTGATTAGACATTTTTTTAATATTTCAGTTTTAAACGTTCAATATCACGTGATTAAATTCGCATTCAGTAAGTAGCTTGAAACTAAAAAGTTTCATTCATTTAGCTTCCACATTATAGAAAATTTCGAAAGTAATATTTGAAAAAAGTGCCATAAAATACCTCTAATAGATCATCATTTAATAAAAAATTTTAGGTTTCTGTGTTCAATATTATATACAATTCAAAAAATATAATTTGATGAATGAAAAAGTACCAAAAGTCCCTTTCAGTAGATACTCATTCACTAAGGTACCTACATTTTAAATTTTATTTTCAATATCTATGTTCAATATCGTAAAAATATCAAAAAGTACCATCGGAAAAACGAAAAAGTACAAAAATCTCTCTCAATAAATTCTCATTTAATAAGGAACGTGTGTTCCAGTAAACCATTATAAAGAATCTAAAAGGTACCATTTGAAGAATAGAAAAGTACCAAATAGTTTCCACTTACAGAATATTATTCAGTCAAGACCATGTATGTTAAAATTAATGTTCCTAGGTTGAATATTTTAGAAAATTAAAAAAGTACAATTTATGATATAAAAAGTACTAAAAAGTTATCTCTTAAAGAATCTTATTCAATGAGGACCGTGTATGTTTAATAATCATGTTTTTTGAGTTCATATTAAAGAACATACAAAGAGTATCATTTGAAGGAAGAAAAAGTACCAAAAGTGGAATAAATTTTACCTAAGTGGAAAGTACTAATAAAAAGTGTACAATGTTTCCCCTTTTCGCTTAGAAATATACTATATATATCGAGAATTAAGTTTACAAAATGTTCCGTATTTAAATCTATATATCACAGATAAAACTCAAACGATTGAAATCTGCATTCATTTGTTCCAGAAAAATAGTGCTTTCAAAATGTACTAAACAATTTACTCGAATTTGGTCCTATATAGGCCTTAGTACTCGAATTCCAAAATAATATACCAACAGCTTATTTTGTGTGAGTAAATAAACTCCTTTTTCATATTTTATAAAAATTGACTCAATGAGTTTGAATAAAATTGAATTTCCCGTTTTTTCCCTTTTTGGTACTTTTTTCCCCAGTGAAATAGCAAAAATGTTTTTACAATAAATATTACAGAGTTAGTCCGTAATTTAATAGGAATAATTCAATAAACCGAAAAAGGTTTCTTAATGTGCTAAAAAAGTACCATAAATACAGTTTTCTCCCTTTTACACCCAAAAAAGACTGAATTTTAAAAAAGTAAGAAACAGGTGTCTCATAATTTTGGGAGATGTATCCGAAATATTTATAAAAAATTGATTATGTTAATTATTTCAAAAGTTATGAAGGGCCAAAATGGTACCAAAATCACCTTTGTTACACATTTTTACCCCTTAAAAGTACGAATTTCAAAAAAGTGCCAGACACCCATCTGCTCATTTTAAGAGTAGATGCAGATGCATTTCTTGTATTTTTATTTAATTACTTATTTTAGGCCTTTGGAATAAGCAATAAACATTTGAAAAATTATAACTTTAGCATCCGAAATATTCACTTTGTTTAATCACTAATCCAATAACATTTTCCTCTCACTCAATGAATCATCGCTAATTATTCACCATTTTTCAATAACGAACAAGTAAGAAATTATAGTCGGGCGAGGCCGACCATAAAATACCCTACACTTTTGACAAAAATATAATGTGATTTAGTTGCCATAATAAAGCATTTAAGTTAAATTGTACCTTGCCTTAGATATACATACTTAAGCCGTTTATTGTTAAATAAAATTGTGGATACTTAAGTGAAATTTTGATGGGGGCTTTTCATAGGGGCTAGGGTCATATGAGAACCTATTATTATGGAATTCGTGCGGGTCATCAAGTCTTGTATACAACTTGGTTTTTGCAGCTTTTTGTCGAGATATGAGTATATTAAATATAATTATGAACTTAAAAGCCCTATTCGGCGGGTTCAGTTGTATTGAGGCTAGGGGAAATAATGGACCGATGTATACTATTTTCAACAGGCTTCATCTACGGTACCATAAAAGATCATGTGCCAAATTTCATTGAATTATCTCCAAAATTGCGACCTGTAATTTGATTACAAGTTTTAAAAGCCCTATTCGGGGGTTCAGTTGTATGGGGGCCAGGTGAAATAATGGACCGATGGTAACCATTTTCAATAGGCTTCGTCTACGGTACCATAAAAGATCATGTGCCAAATTTCATTGTATTATCTTCAAAATTGCGACCTGTAGTTTGATTACAAGTTTTAAAAGCCCTATTCGGGGGTTCAGTTGTATGGGGGCTAGGTGAAATAATGGACCGATCTTAACCATTTTCAATAGGCTTAGTCTACGATACCATAAAAGATCATGTGCCAAATTTCATTGAATTATCTCCAAAATTGCGACCTGTAGTTTGATTACAAATTTTAAAAGCCCTATTCGAGGGATTCAGTTGTATGGGGGCTAGGTGAAATAATGGTCCGATGTAAACCATTTTCAACAGGCTTCATCTTCGGTACCATAAAAGATCATGTGCCAAATTTTATTGAATTATCTCCAAAATTGCGACCTGTAGTTTAATTACAAGTTTTAAAAGCCCTATTCGAGGGGTTCAGTTGTATGGGGGCTAGGTGAAATAATGGACCAATGTTAACCATTTTCAATAGGCTTTGTCCCTGGGACAATAGAAGATCATGTACCAAATTTCATTGAATTATCTTCAAAATTGCGACCTGTAGTTTGATTACAAGGATTACAAGCCCTATTGGGGGGTTCAGTTGTATGGGGGCTAGGTGAAATAATGGACCGATCTTAACCATTTTCAATAGGCTTCGTCCCTGGGACAATAGAAGATCATGTACCAAATTTCATTGAATTATCTTCAAAATTGCGACCTGTAGTTTGATTACAAGGTTTACATGGACGGACGGACGGACAGACGGACGGACCGACGGACAGACAGACGGACGGACATAGCTAAATCGACTCAGAAAATGATTCTGAGCCGATTGGTATACTTTAAGGTGGGTATAGGACCAATATTATTGTGCGTTACAAACATCAGCACAAACCCAATATACCCTCCCCACTAGAGTGGTGTAGGGTATAATAAATCCATTGAAAATCACTTCGGGTATGTACAATTGAACCCCTGAAGGTGTTTGTTGAGGTTTAAAAAATGGTTGCATACTCTAAATGCAAAATTTTATATGCAAAATAATGTTGACGGTGTATTTACAGTTGTAATATTATCACAGATGAATGCATAGAATATTGCGAATTTATATGTTCGAATCTTTAAACAGTCATATACAACAGAGTTGTCAATGTATTTTAACTTGTTGATTTAAATTTACTATTTCTGTGGTTAAATTAAATAGTTGGATACTACTTATTGCAGAATTTTTTTGTAAAATCATTCCTTTAGAGACTGCATCAGGCAGGAACAAAACTTTGCATGCAACAAGAATCCAAAATTGATGCAAAAAGTATTCAAAAACATACAATTTACGCGTGTAGCAAGTTTAACTTTTGCCATGTCGCAGCTGTTTGATTTTGTTTATGTTGAATTTCTGTGATTGTTTTGTTTTTAATTTTGCATTTTTATGGGCAGTCGAATATGTTAAGAAAACGGAGTGCCACAATTTGTAAGGTTAGCAATATATATATAATATCTGTATATAATTGATTGTTTTGTAAATCCGCCGGTATTATACCTTCAGGACCCGGTGATTTGTAGAGGTCGAAGCTGTTTATCGCCCAGTTGATCCTATCTTTATTGATGGATATTCTGGTATCATTGGGGAGATTTGTATACTGCATAACAATCCCGTTTTTCGGGTACTAACAGTCTGACCCTGATGAGAGCAAGACAAGAAATATTCTCAAAATGAGCAAGTCTGAAGTTAGTATGATGGTACGTGGTATGATTCTGAGTGGATACACAGTATTACAAGCACATCTATGCAAAATTGGAAGTGCGGATTCGGACGAATGTAGAGCATGTGGATACATCCTCCTATTAACCTAACCTAACAGCCTGGATAATGAGTGGCCATAAGAACATCTAAGGTTTCCAGGCTACTAGTCGTCCAACCGCTACATCTCCTTTTTTGTCTTTACGCAATAAGTGACATAGGCGTTCTGCTTGTCTGAGATTGTCCTCGTCAACTAACACTTCCCCTTTCTTAACCAACTTAGTGGTTGATTGACTCAGCGAAAGGTCAGTCTCGTTTCAAGACATATCGGCAGAATATTGTTCAAGATCGGGATCATCCTGTTCCAGCAAGACTCAAACCGTAGTAAACCTTCCCCTGTTTCTCACGAAGCGGCGCTAGCGACTCCCGATTCATAACATCCCAGCAAAAAATAATTGATGTCATACTTTATAAACGACATCTTAATCACATCTAAAAATGCGATTGTATACTTTTCGCTTTTATTAACCAAACATATCCTTACAAATGAAAACACAGTTAAAAATCAGGAAAGAGATGTAGAAAAGTCACTACAAACAACATATTCGAAGTACTTCAAATTTTGATGAAAAACCAATGAAATTTACATAAGCGTTTCATTGAAAGAATGTGGTTTATTTTTGACATACAAATATCCGATTTTTACAGCTTCTAAAGATAAGATTAGATGTAGTTTAAAGTTGTCAAAAATGAACAACATCCCTACAATGACACGCTAATGTAAAATTCATAGGTTTTTCACCTGAATTTGAAGCACTTCGGGTTACTAGTTGTGATGAAAATTCTACATCTTTTTCCACACTTTTTTTGCTGGGATTATAACTTAGGATCTGCGTGCCAAATATTGGTTCAAAACACATTAAAAATCAACAACTTGCTGTTTGGTGACAACAAGAAATCGTAAAATGCATACACATGTTGAATATTTTAAAATTTAAGTCTGTCTGTATGTGTATAAATCCTTTTTGAATACACACACCCACAAATATGAAAATGTCATTCATACTTTATTGCATAATGGGACCATGTTAACATTAATGTGCCTGTGAGTGTTTATAGGGGTATGTGCATCTGTTTATGTTAAAAGTTGATGTCAAATAATGTTAATACAAAACGAAAACATCAACTTTATATTAAAATTTTACCCAAAATTACAAATGAACATTTTATAACTAAAAAAGTCACACGTATACACAAAATGCCATTGGAAATTATGCAAAATTATCTTTTTTATTCCCATCCGAAAAAATATTTTTGCATCGCGAATATGACACACGCATAAACAACTTAAGTTAAAATAAAATAAACTTTAACGTTAAATATTTAACAAAAATAATTGTAAAAATAACTGCAAAAACTCGATCCCTTAAAAAAATAAATAAACACTATAAAACATAAAACTTCATTGCATCATGGAATAATAATAAAAAGTTAAACAACCCTCTGGGTTCTAACAAGAGAAAAAATTGGAATTAAAATTATGAAAAGTGAATTTTCCACATATGTATAACTTTATCTGCATGCTTGCATTCATACATATATACACATCTATAAGTACATATGTCTGTATAGATACATATTTATATATAAATAATCTGACAAAACTATTTTTACAGTTGGGGACCAGATATGAATGGATGAAAAGTCTTACTTAAAAATTCTATATTAGTAGTCATTAAAATGGCGTAATGGAATATAATTCAGTCCGTAAAACTAACATGACCGATCGACACTAAATGGACTAAATTATTTATGAATTATAAAATTTTTCTAATATTTCTTATACTTTAAATTTCAACAACATACTTTTCAATGAGTAGTAGTCATTGAAAAGTACCGTCTGTAAAGACTTACAAATAATTATATATGTATGTACATATGTACAGACATGTAAGAACGAGGACGTATCCTCGTACAATGACATAAACGTGTTAAAATAATGACATAAAATGCTATTGATAATGAAAGTTTTTGCTGGGTATGTTTTCTTTCTCACACAATTATCTCTAATAAAGATTCACAATCTACATAAAATGCTTTTTCTTCATAATAATTAAAATTAAATAAAGAAACAGCTTTTGTTTTTAAATAAAAAGTTCTACAGAAAATTTTAATATATTCATATTCAATTGGCCTGTCATTGTAGTTTTGAAATTGTATATTGTCCGAATGTTTTTCTATCCAGTTATAAGTTTTAAAATTGCCAACAGATGCTACACAAAAAAGCTAAAAAAATCAGCATAGTGTATACAATTAATACAATAATAAATTTTGGACACAATTCTAAAAAACAACCACATACTTTTGCATTTATGTATATTAATATACCTGTTGGAATTGACAGAAAAAAGAAATACCGAACCTCTGGAAATAATAGTAAGCCCATCACCATATAATTACTTTTTGAATTATGTATGTATAATCTTGTCTACGTTTGTAAATATATATTAATACCCAGCAAAAACTCGGTAATAGGTTGTACTTCCATAACCACTTACTTGTCAATGACTACTACTTACAATTACTTAGAACTTACCAAACTACTTATTTGTAAGAGAAATATCAAGTACTTCTTTAACTCCTTACTTGTAAGCGAGCGTGGAAGTACTTGCCTCCAATGACATCACCGTGTTAAAATAATGACTTAAAATGCTAATGAAAAAGTAGTGAAAAGACGTTTTATTAGCTTTTTAACTCATTACTTTTCAATGTAAGTTTTTCCTGGGTAACAATTCCAATTTGATAAAAAAGTAAAAAATTGATAAACAACATTTTTGTTCCCCGTACACAGGGCAACATGCCTTCTTTTTATGGAAAAGGTAGGTGAAAAAATTATTTTCGGTTTTTATACCCACCATCAAAAAAGATGGGGGGTATATTGATTTTGTCATTCCGTTTGTAACACATCGAAATATTGGTAATAGACCCACAAAAGTATATATATTCTGGGTCCTCATTAAATTCTAAGTCGATCTAGCCATGTCTGTCCGTCCGTCCGTCTGTCTGTCTGTCTGTTGAAAGCACGATAGAGTCCCAATGGAAAGAGCTAGAGGGTTGAAATTTTACATAAATATTTCTTATAGGTAAGGTTTGTTTGGTATTGAAAATGGGCAATATCGGTCCACATTTTCTGATAGCCCCCATACAAGTGGCCCCTCGAAAAGCAGCTTTAACAGCCATAACTTGTTTAAAAATACGAATATAGCGATAAAATTCGGCATATGGAAGTTTCTTATGATCCAAAATCATTATGCAAAATTTTATGAGGATCGGTTCATAATTGACCCTACCCCCCATATAAGGTCCCCTTCAGAAAATGACTTTAACGCTCATTACTGGCTTAAAAATACTAGTATATAGATGAAATTCGACATAAGTAAGTTTCATACGAGTCAAAATCTATCTAAAAAATTTTATGAGGATCGGTCCATGATTGACTCTACCCCCCATATAAGGTCCCCTTTAGAAAATGACTGCAACGCTCATTAATGGCTTAAAAATACGAGTGTAGCGATGAAATTCGACATAAATAAATTTAATACGAACCAAATTCTATCTACCAACTTATATTAGGATCGACCCATAATTGACCCTACCCCCTATATAAGGTCCCCTTCAGAAAATTACATTAACGCTTATAACTGGCCTAAAAAATACGAGTATATAGATGAAGTTCGACATAAGTAAGTTTCATTCGAGTCAAACGAGGTTTGATGGTGGGTATATAAGATTCGGCATTGCCGAATATAACACTCTTACTTGTTAATTTTCTGATCAACTCTCCTTTTGAAAGGACTTTAAAGTTTGATGGAAGATTAAGTCTAATTATCTTTCTTCTTTAATTTTATTTGATCTAAATTTTATTTGGGTTTTGAATAGTGTTTTTTTCAAGAATTCTGCAATTTTAATCCCGAATTACCGGAAAATTTTTCTTATTTTTATGTGATATTTTTGATAAAAAATGTTGTTTAAAATAAATATATTGATTTTAAATGTTAAATCCAGAGAAGATGTGTATATAAAAAGGTGGTAAACACTAGGAAACAAATTACTATTATTAATTTTAGCAATTTATTGGTGAAATCGTAAAATTTTATAATTTGTTCTAGGCGGAAATAACCAGGATCCCGGGAAATTTCAAAATGAATCCTGTTTTCCCGAGAAATGAGTAGGCCCGGTAAAAGAAATACACTAGTATAGAATGAATGCGGTGTATGCCAGTAATCTTACGAAGAAATTGGTTTTAAAATTTCAGAATAAAAACAAAAAATTCTTTCAAATATTCTTAAAATTTCATAATAAAATTTATAAAAATATATGGATAATTTCGTGTCAAGTGACCCAACTTAAAAAGTCGGTTTGGGTAAAATTTTAACTTGGATAGTACATACTAAAAATTTATTAATTTATTTATTGAGATAATTTATTGATAAGTAGGCCGCAGGGCAATGTTTCGGACTTTGATTTATCCTGGTTATTGGGGAGGTCCTTTCGGGGTGCAAGTGGTGGATGTGGTTTAAAACCAAATTTGCGGGAAAAGAATGTTGGTTAAAAGACTAATACGTGGTAAAGCCTATAATTCTGAATAAGTTCGGTGCTGTTTCCGAAACAACAGATACTCCACAAAGGAATCAATGTGGGACTGGAAACGAATTGTTGTCAACTGTTTAAGATACTGGTTAGATCTATACGGGCCTTATCCACTCATATACCTAGAGTGAGCGTGTCAAATGGTTTTCTCATGAGTGTGTCGGATGAGAAGTGTTCTGGTAGGGTGGGTCGAAAAAAAAAGTTGAGTCAGTCACCCCCTACGATTAAAGATATGTTAATAACATTTCCAAAAATATAACAAATATTTTTTTGCCACGCCTAGAAATACCGCCCTTTTTGTTTTTTATATATAACGTCGCCATTTTAAGTCCGATCGTAACATATGATATATCAATATTTATGGCTTGACTGTAGCTATATTTCACTCTTAGAACATTTTTTAATTCGACGTCATATTCTATGCGCGACTTCTGATATCTCGAATCCTTCCCCAAAATCGAAAATTGTGGCTATACTGGAATAGAGTACATTGAATTATTTGAACTATTAGCTTTTAAAATGCTCACTTTTATGCATAAACACCTATTTTACAGGTATTTAAAAATACCTGTATAGTTCTAACTACAAACAATTAATTTGCTAGGGATATGGTCGAAAACAATTTTTTCAAATTAATTTACAATACACAAATTTCATTCTGCCCTTATCTTAACACAAGGAATATAATTTTATTCGGCATTTAATTTTATTAATTAATAACAAAATCACGTAGGTACATAAAAACTAAACATTTTATTTTATAAAAATATTTCTTGTTTTTACCATACTTGCATGTCTCTTGCATGTCTCTTGCTTCTTTTTTAAACAATTTTCAAAAATGTTTATACTAATTTTTATAAAATGTAATAAATTTATTTAATGATAGATTAACTTTTCTTAAATAGTTATATATTTTTAAAGAAGTTCTTGAAATAAAAACTAATAAAAAAATATTAGTCGGGAATGGCCGACCATATGATACCAGTTATGAGTATATCTAAAACATGATTTCTTTTTTAATAAAGCATTTATATTGAAATTTGTCCATTACTTTTTAAGCAATTTATTGATGAAAAACTAATTTCCTGAAAGAGCCTATATATGGGAGCTAGGATCAATTATAGACCGATCCTATCAAAATTTGGTGGATGGATTTATGTTCATATAGGAGTTAGATATGCAGAATTTCATCATAATGGAAATGTTTAAGAGGGAAATAACGACAAGCCTGGGAAATTGCGACTTGTAGTTTGATTACAAGATTTAAATGGATGGACAGCCGGACGGACATAGCAAAACCACTATATTGCTGTATTGATATATAGTACATACATAGTTAACTTTCTGCTATTTTGAAAGGAAGTAGGATCTGAAGTGGTTTGTAACTGAAAAAATAAAACGGATTTCTGTTATATATAGTTCATTTTAAAAAAATTTCGACTGTTTTTCCTGGCAAATTAATTGTTTGTTATGGGAACGGTTGATAAATACTTGAACATTTTTAAATATCTATAAAATAGGTGTTTATGCATAAAAGTGAGCATTTTAAAAGCTAATAGTTCATATAATTCAATGTACTTTATTCCAGTATAGCCACAATTTTCGATTTTGGGGAAAGATCCGAGATATCAGAAGTCACGCATAGAATATGACGTCGAATTAAAAAATTTTTTAAGAGTGAAATATAGCTACAGTCAAGCCATAAATATTGATATATCATATGTTACGATCGGACTTAAAATGGCGACGTTATATATAAAAAACAAAAAGGGCGGTATTTCTAGGCGTGGCAAAAAAATATTTTTTATATTTTTGGAAATGTTATTAACATATCTTTAATCCTAGGGGGTGACTGACACAACTTTTTTTTGTCCATAGAGACCGACCCACTCTAGTGTTCTGGGTTTAATGTTATGGATGTAAAGTATTTTATACAAGTGATACCATTGAATTTTCCTTCCTTGTCTGGGAATCTTCAGAGTTTACTTTGTTCATACCAGATTTACTACAGTAAATTCTCTGTGAGCAAGAATAAGTCCACGACATATTTGATTGATTCGGTCTACCGATTAAGTCTCTAGGTGCAGTTGCCGACTCAACAGAGGCTATTCCATCTGCGTGGTTGTAAACGGAAGTTCAAGCAACGTGTCAGTTTAAGCAAATGGTCATTCTCTCTCATTTAAACTAATGTTTTTAATTAAATCAAAAGTTAAATATTTATTTATTTACTTTTCCACCAATTTAGTTTTAAAACTAAACTTTAATTGTGGATTAGTTATTGGGTGCGCTTACATACATTTGTACTATATGTGTGCAATTACTTATTTGTTTAACTTTATTTAATTTACTTTTAATTACTACTTTATGCGAATTTATTTATTTCATACCACAAAAGTTAGTGTGCTGCAAAAAAAAAAAAAAATATTTCCAAATTTGAAAAAATATATTACATACGTACTTATAAACTTAGTGCGTAAGTGATACCTTTTCTATATAATAAAGTAGTTTAAAAGTCATTCCTCTTAATAAAATAAAAACTTAAGAAAGAAAAACTAAACAATTTTAAATGAAAAAGATAATAATAATTAAGTCAATTTCTACTTAATTAGCTAGAAAAAAGTCGAATAATAACTTTAATTAGTAAATGTAATTAAAATATATTAACATTTCAATAAGTTGTCATTGTCTTGACATCGATTAAATCAATTTATTGATTTTCTGTTTTCTCAAACTTTTTTTTTGTTAAATAAACTGTGTATTTTTATACCCTACTCCACAAAAGTGGGAGGGTATTATGTGTTTATGGTGATGTTTGTAACGCACCAAAAATTTAACCTACAGCACCCTTCTGTCGGTCTATCTGTCCATACCTGTTTTTCAGCCCAAGGACTAAGCGCAATGAAAATGTGTGAAATTGGTCCATTATTTCACTTAGCCCCCCTATAACCGAATCTTCCGCTTTGAGCTTTTATGCCCATAACTATGGCAAATATATTAACATCTCTTCAGATATCGACAGAACTAAGTTTTATAAAAGCCTAAATCACACTGCCCATTACTTAAATATGTCGGAACCAAAGTAACATTCAGCAAAATTTTTTATTATGAAAAATAAATCACATTTAATATTCATAACTCTGGTCACAACACAAATTGATTCGGTCTATATTTAGACTTAAAAAATATAACAGAAATCACTTCAATGTGAATAATTATCATTGGTATTCCCATAAAATTCAAAACATTTACTGAAATAAATTGTTCGAAATTTCGGTGTACTTATATGTACAAGCCTGTAACAGAAAGTTTATTATTTTTTAGTAAATACAAATAAAAATAGCAAAAATATTTTAATTCCACATTCCATTTTAAAATCCGAATTGTTACCGTTTTATTTTTCTGTAAGAATGAATAATTTAATGTTCTATCAGAATGGAACACTGACAGATATGATAATTAGCCATAGCTATTATGTAACAAACGAACATCACTTATATCATGTAATTTAGTGGATGGGTCCCTGATAGATTCAACATAGGGACTACCTACTACTTATATGTTGATGTAGGCTAACATATTTTCGAACTTGATCAACTATAATTTCTTTTTTATTTTAATTGTCTTTTACTTTTCAAATTAAAAAGTAATAAAATTTGTAAGTATGCTTATGTTCTTTTTCATTCTACTTAAAATACCATAATTGACAGTTGACACATTTGCAACATCCTTAAAGTATTTTATAGTTTTGAAAACGATAATAAAAGTTAGAGGGAAAATATATACTTCATTGTAATTAATATCATCTAGAATTAAGAAAATCCCTGCAAAACAAGACGTACAAAAAAGTAGTAAATGCATGAGTTCAACTGATAATGAACTGGTTCATATTTGGGTGAAACATGCTTGATTTTAACATTAGTGTGTTATTGGCGTGAATGGGTTCGTATTTGGAAAATTGTTTGGCATTAAAATGAGTGCTTACAATCAATGAACATTCAATGATTCCCAAGCGAACTTTTATTGGTGCACTATATTTATTTTAAAATGCATTATTGAAGGTACTATGAATTAATTTTTAATATTTAAATTATTTTTTTAGTGTGATATAGATAAAAATTATGTATGATAACAAAATAAAACATTAATAACTGATTTTGAATTGCATTAAAATTCATTTAGAGTAAAATTATCCAATATATTCCTTCACTTATTAAGTAAGATTTTAAAATAGACTTTATATTACTAATTTTAACACTTTTACTTTTCTTTTAAATCCTAAGAGAATACCAAATTACAATGAAATATTACAATTCCTATAGTAGAGTTACATTAGTAATTTGGATGCAATTTTTCATGCGTTCATTTATGACAAATTAATTAGAATATAGGAATGTATTTACAACGCATTAAATTGTATACGTACTAGAAATCATGAAAATATCCATTCTTCTGGATCAACTTAAAATTTTTTTTTGCTGGGACCTAGTGAATGAGTAAATAGAGAAATATTTATATATATCTGATTGTTGGTCGAAGAAAATGTCTTTGTCTAGGCCATCTACTAGGAAATTTATGTTATCGGAGCCAAATAAATTTTATTTACTCACGACGTGACATAAGACCTTAACCCGCTGATCACTTGACCAATGCTGATACGTTTCGTAAAATAAGGGAACTCGTTTTTGTTGATCCTACTAATGAGTGGATCCTTCGTAAAATGTTTTCCAAGGAAATTGCACTTTATTAAACCATCCGCGAGGAATAAGAAATACAATATGCTCATTTGTGAAAGTGGAAACGTCCACTGTCATCTTTCGTAAGCCGATTTTGAACAATTTAATCACCTGACGGTCTTTAAGAGTAGTAATTTTCCATGGATGACCACTATCTGTTTCCTTTCCACTCTTTTTCTTCAGTAAAATCGTGATTCAGAGCGATTTACGCCAAATTTTTCACTCAAAAGAGGTAACCAATTTCAAGCATGGCTTCTTATCCTCCAGAGCTTTAATAATAGTTCTTTTTTTGTTAGATGATAATTATTACTATTATAATACTCGTATTGTATAATTTCATTAAGAATCTTTCATTAAAAACACAATAAAAATCATAAATTTATTGTTATTACATTGTGTTGCATTTTTGTGCTCGGGGAAAAAGTTCGCTTTTTCAGCAAATATTCTATTATTGTGTAATAGAAATTCTAACAAAATATTGCTTATTTGAAAGCTTTAATTTAAAAGAATAAACAGCAAAAAAAAAAAAAGAGATGGATTCATTGCCGTTATCTCAAAACAGACGAAATCGGACATCATATCGTCACGCGTTGTATAATTTCTGTAGATGTATAATTTCCCATATAAACGAATTTTAGTATCTTATACGCCCACTATATTTAATACTTCCACTTCCTAAATATTTATATTTATTCGAATATACTCTACCGATTTTAATTTCTCAACGGATTTAGAAAGCAGAAGTTGAGGGCTTTATAATGACATAAATAATATACAGGTCCCATAAAAGTCTAGATCCTTATTAGATCCTAAGTCCGTCTGTCTGATTAAACAACGATAGAGTCCAAACGGACGAGCTAGAGATTTGAAATTTTGCACACATATTTTTAGTTGATGCTGCTTTTTTGGTATTGAAAATGGGCAATATAGGGCCCTTTCCAAAAAAAAAAATTTTACTCGTATTTAGTATGGACAGTAATACGCATCATTTGACAGGTTTTCCTACAAAGAACCAGTACGAATTTATAGTCGTGCATGGCCGACCATATAATACCCTACACCACTGATAATGTTAAACATGCTTTTATTTAATAATGTATTTTATTTAATAATAATTTAATAATAAATAATTGAATTTTATTTTTACCTTAATTCCGAAATATTTTAACAATTTGTTGACAAAAAAGGGGATTTTCTAAATGGTCTAACCTTATAAGTTTTTGTAGAGGGATTTACGTCTACATTAGTTATTTATGCAGAATATCATCATGATATATCATCATGATATTTATAAGTGAATTTTGACTATCAAGTCATTTTCTAAAGGGGACAAGGGATAGGGTCAAATGAGGCCCGATCAGTGCGAAAATCAGCAGTATCAGTAAGATATTAAGCATTTTCAATAGGCTTCGTCCTTGGGTCAAAAGAAGAGTATGTGCCAAATTTCATCCAATTTATATAAGGTTTACATGAACAAACAGACGGACATATGCTTTAAGGTAAGTGTATGTCCAATATTTTTGGGTGTCGCAAACATCACCACTATAGTGGTGTAGGATATATAAAGTGGTCTACGGTACACTCTAATGTATATATATGTATATATATATATATATATATATATATATATATATATATATATATATATATATATATATATACATATGTATGTGGAAAAGATCATGTTAAGCTACTGTATCGTTGTTGGCACAATAGAGTCTATAATTAAGGGACTACGAAATCAAACCTTTAAAAATATATTTTATTGATCAGTAATATTTAGTATTGAATTTTGATAAATAGTTTAATCATGTTATTAACGATTATGACTTTGAATATGTATTCATATGGAATACTAGAAATTATTTTATTATCAGACAGTTTATGTGTAAATCGAATTTTCAAGTGTGTATGTAAATATGGGTGGACTTGTATCAAAGAACACTTCCTTCAAACAAATCTACATACTTACCTTACAAGTACATCCTTGAAAACTGCATTGAAAGACAAATACTATGTAACACTATACTTACCATTATACTGTATACTTCTGTTCTTATATATAATTCTATGACAACTCCCTACTCCCCCACTTCTAACGATTTCTTATACAAAAACACATTTACATGAATACAAAACGAGTATAAATTTATAAAATTACATAAACTGTAGAAATATTGTCCCAAAACTGTAAAGCTTTTATTTTACTTTTTCCCTACCACATTATAGTAGTAGTTGGTCGTTATTGTTTTTGTTCATTTTTAGTTCAACATTCTTTTACGCCCTTTACGCTTAAAACTTGTTAACCAAAATGCAACACATCAAAGAAATTTTTGAACCAAAACACAAACTGAAAAGAAATCAGACACTCACTAAGAAAATAAAGCTAATTATTAGTGGATAAAGTAACAGTTAAGAAACAATAAAAGAAAACCCAAAAAAGTGAGACTAACAAATAATTTTCCCCTTAAGACTATTCAGGATAATATTCCATATTATCCTTTCCAATCAGCTTTCCAGTACTCAGGCATGCGCCATAAATGAGAAGAGAGCCAAAATACTGGTTTGTTTTTAGCCAGGACTTTTTACAGAAAAAAATCTGGGTATTATATTAGTAACCCACAAAAGGTATCATCATGGATATGTAGTATTTAGTTGAGAGCAGCAACAGGCTAAATGAAAATATTTTATTTGTACTCGTACAGCCAACATTAAAAGACGATTTTTTACATACATATTTAAAATTTAATTTGTTATATTTTATTAAAAACATTTATGTTGATTTCTAGCTTTCAATATAAATATGTATTTCAGAAAATTTTCTTCATAAAAGTTGGCAGACAAAATTTGAAAAAAGTCGAAACCCTAAAACCGATTATACTTTTCTAAAGGATTGAGACGCGCTAAATCTAAATTTTACATGACGACCATATGATACCATACTCTACCTACTTAGTAAAAATATGCAATTTATTGATAAAACAAGTAAGAAATTATAGTCGGGCGGGGCCGACCATATGATACCCTACACCAGTTATGAATATTAAATGTGATTTATTTTTCATAATAAAGCATTTATCTTCAATATTCCCTTGTTCCGATACATTTAAGCAATTTATGGATGAAAAACTAATTTTCTGAAAGAGGCTTTATATGGGGGCTAGGGGCAAATATGGACCAAGCCCGATAAAATTTTGTGAATATATTTATATTGACATAATATTTTATTGTGCTGAATTTCATCGCGATATTTGTGTTTATAAGCTAATTTGGGACATTCAAGTAATTTTCTGAAGGGGACTTTGTATGGGAGCTAGGGTCAAATGAGTCCCGATCTTTATGAAATTTGGCAGGGTCATCAAGACTTCTATAAAACTTAGTTGTGCCGTATTTTACCGATATATCTGTATATTTAACATAATTATGAGCTCAGAAGCCCTTTTCGGGGGGTTCTGTTCTATGGGGGCTAGGTGAAATAATGGACCGATTTTAACCATTTTCAATTAACCATTTTAGGTCAAATAAAACGTGCGTGCCAAATTTCATCCAATTATCTTGAAAATTGCGACCTGTACCTTGCGCACAAGGTTTACATGGACAGCCAGCCAGCCAGACGGACGGACGGACATAGCTTAATCGACTCAGAAAACGATTCTAAGCCGATTGGTATACTTTAAGGTGGGTCTAGGACGAATATTTTTGTATGTTACAAACATCAGCACAAATCCAATATACCCTCCCCACTAAAGTGGTGTAGGGTATAAAAACTAGTTAAAAAAGCCTTTATATGGGTGTTATGGTCGAATATGGGCTGACACTCACGAACATTTGTTACACAATACTAATGGTTATAAGTTAATTATGGACATTTAAGAAATTTTGTAATGAGGAGTTTTTATAGGGGATAAGGGATAATTACCGATTATTATAAAAATCGACACATATGTAAAACTAACATAGATAGTTTTGCCGATTTTTAAAAGATCCTATTATATTTGACGAAGGCCGAAATCGTAAGGTCCGTTTGTATGAGCCAAATTTCATAAAAAATACCTTGAAAATTGCGGGATATACCTTGAGCACAAGGTTTCATGGACAGACAGCCGGACATCAAAATTTATCCAAATTAAAATTCGGAGTATGTTGTTTTAATTTAAGATTAATATAGGAGAGCAACATTTTTGTTGTTTAATAATATCAGTGTAGTATGTAAATACATATTGTTCTATTTTAATTTTGAAGATGTGGTAAATGGCATATATGTACATAAATAGAAAAAAATCATATTTGCTAAAAATAATTTGTTTGCAAAACGTATGTGATAATAACTGTTTTTCAATTGACACAAACTAGTAGATTCGTCATAGACTAGTTAATAAACATTTTCATATACATTCATAGTTACAGTTTCTCTTCAATGCCGGAAGGAAAGAACTACGCATAATAAAATTTTACTTTTTGTATTCAATGCACAAAAATTATTTGCTTTTCTTCTCGTGTCAGTAGTAATGCCTTTGTGTTTAAGTGTTGATGTGAGTGTGTTTTTTATGTTTTATTTGATTAAAGTTCTAAACTTTATCATGCAATTTACCTTTTTACCAACTACTATCTTCTATGTTTTTTTTTTATTTTTTTTTTTCTAATTTCCATTTTGCT
This sequence comes from Lucilia sericata, assembly GCF_015586225.1. Taxonomy (NCBI): domain Eukaryota; kingdom Metazoa; phylum Arthropoda; class Insecta; order Diptera; family Calliphoridae; genus Lucilia; species Lucilia sericata. The sequence goes on along the minus strand of NW_023994107.1, from coordinate 394,349 downwards.
TACTTTACTTAGTTACGAGTACACATATTCGACTTTTTTTTAGTTAAGTTGTGCAACGATGTCCGGACACTTATTTCCTCTTTTATATGAATGTTTCTAGTTGTAGCAAGTAGAGAAAAAGTTATTTACGATTTACGAATGAACGCACAACTTACTTTTGTCCAGTTACATATTTTGTTATATTAACCATTAAACGTTTTTTTAAAGCTATTTGTTTTTATTTCAACATTTCAATATCCTCGCTAAATTTTGTTCAAATGCAATATTAGCGGCATCTGGACAATTAAAACAAATTTTCAGAAATTAATTGTATAAATTATTATAATAAATAATTAACTCAACTTCCTAGTATGTATATATGTAAGTATTTACGTCATTTACTGGCCATTTTCATAACAAGTAATACTTTTGTACATATGTACACATATGCATGTACATATGTATACATATATCGAGTTGTCTTCATGATAGCATTAGACTATTTTTGAACATTCGAGGGTTAACTCCAATGCACTTACATTTTCCTGTATTGAATAATATGTTTTTAAAACTTTCTTATTTAGATAAAAAATAATAATAAAAACAGTAATAAAATTTGTGTCTTAAGAAAATTTCTATAGAATGATATTGACTGATTCCATAGAATATGCTACTAGATGTAAAAGAGAAAATTCGAAATAAATTTGATTTTAACAGATAATCCACATTGAGTGAAATAAATATACACTTTTCTCACACATACATATGTAGTACTTCTAAAGGAATTACTTTTATCACCACTTCAAAAGTAGCAATTAGTGAATTTTTTTACCTTCTGTGCAAGTGATGTTTAATGACTTCCGAAGAAGCGAAAATAATTCTATTTCTTCAATGCTGTAGATATTTTTTGCGTTCTTACATTTTCGTGAGATTGGAAGTCTTTAAACATCACTTCCTCAGAAGGTAAAAAATTCAATTAGTGCTACTTTTGAAATGGTGATAAATGTTATTCTTTTGTAAATTGATTTAGGTAAGGCCGTAAAAGCGGGCCGTTGAGTTGGCAATTATATGACGATTAATAATCAGATTAGTTAATATAAAAACAAATTAAATCTGATGTTAATCCTCTTTGATGTTTCTGAGTACAAATTTAAACTTCGCAGTATTGCCATACAAAACAGCAGAAAACCACTCCAAGAGCCAATCTTTAGGCAAACGATTAGCGATTAAATTAAAATTAATCCTCGAATGTTGATTTCGAGTACTCAGTTAGTTAATTTTGTTTGCTGGTAAAAGAGGACATTGGTTTAAACTTGAGCAAGAAATGCGACATTTTTTAAAAAATAGGCATTAAAGTCTCACGAAAATTGACATTGAATAGTAATGAGTTAAAAAGCTAAAAAAAACCTTTTTTTACTACATATTCATTAGAATTTTAAGTCATTATTTTAACACTGTAATTTCATTGGTGCCAAGTTCTTCCACGCTCGCTTACAAATAGGGAGTTAAAGAAGTACTTGTAATTTCTCTTACAAAAAAGTTATTTAGTAAGTTTTGTTTTTTAAAAAGAGCCAGATAGAATATGAACCAGGGACTTCGGTTCGATAAACAAAATTTTCAATGAAGCCAAAATCTCTCTATCAAACTTTATATGGATCGGTCCATAATTAACCCTACTCCATAAAAGGTGCCCTATAAAAAATTACTTAAACGATCATTACTGGCTTAAAAATACCAGAAAAGCGATGAAATTGGACACATATATGTTTTATACGAGTTAAATTCTCTCTACCAAATGTATTGAGGATCGGTCCATTACAAAATTACTTTAACGATCTTTGGTGACTTAAAAATACGTGAACAGTTATGAAATTTTATATAAGAAACATTTATAGGAACGTAAATATTCCTACCGAATTTTATGCGGAAAGTGTCGATATAAAGATGTTTTGTATAAACCAAAATTGGTCCAAAGGTCCTCTTCAGTTAATTTGATGAGTAATATCACTCTGATGTTTATAAGGGAGCATTCCTTTTAAGGCATACGGTTTGACGGTGGGTGTATGAGATTCTGCACAGCCGAATATAACACTCTCACTTGTTTTTATACCCCACACCACTTTAGTGGGCTGGGTATATTGGGTTTGTGCTGATGTTTGTAACGCACAATAATATTGGTCCTATACCCACCTTAAAGTTTATCAATCGGCTTATAATAATTTTCTGAGTCGATATAGCTATGTCCGTCCGTCCATGTAAACCTTGTAATCAAATTACAGGTCACAATTTTAAAGATAATTCAATGAAATTCGGTACATGATCTTTTATTGTCCCAGGGACAGGACAAAGCCTATTGAAAATGGTTAACATCGGTCCATTATTTCACGTAGCCCCCATACAACTAAACCCCTGAATAGGGCTTGTTAACCTTGTAATCAAACTACAGGTCGCAATTTTGAAGATAATTCAATGAAATTTGGCACATGATCTTCTATGTTACCGGAGACGAAGCCTATCGAAAATGATTAATCCAAAAAATGATTAGTCCATTATTTCACCTAGCCGCATAAAACTGAAGTCGACGAATAGGGCTTTCAAGTTCATAATTATGTTTAATATAATCGTATCTCGACAAAAAGCTACAAAACCAAGTTCTATGCTAGCCTTGATGACTCTCATGAATTTTTGTAATTATAGGATCTGATTTGGCCATAGCCCCTATACAAAGCCCCCTTCAAAATTTGACTTAAATGTCCACAATAAATGGCTTAAGTATATCTGAGACAAGGTACAATTCAACTTAAATGCTTTATTAGTTTATTTCTTCATTTATTATAATCGAGCCTTTTAGGCAATATATAGTTATAAAAAGCTACTACAACAATAATTATAATACATTTTTATTTATTATGAAAACTAAATCACATTTTATTTTTGTAACAGGTGTAGGGTATTATATGGTCGGCCTCACCCGACTATAATTTCTTACTTGTTTTTTATTGTAAAACACAATTCTTTGTATTTTTTTTTTTTTTGCAAACAAAATGACAAAACCGAAAATAAAATACTTATATATTAGATTATAAGAAAGACATTAGTAGGGTACTCATAAGTAATGCAGACAGTAAGTAGTAGTCATTGAAAAGTAAGTGGTTTTGAGAGTACAACCCATTACCGAGTTTTTGCTGGGATGTTTTAACTCTGGATTAGTATAAATTATGGGAGACTTCGAAATATAAATTTTTTGTTAACTTAACTTTTCTTTATTAGGAGGATCTTAGTATAGATTTCGACTACAAAAATTCCTGCATATATTGTACCTTGGTTCTTGAACAGGACGATATCAGTCAGCAACCGACGTAGAAGTTAACGTTGATTGGAAAGTAAATAACACATAAAGGATAGAACCAATAAAGGTTAGCGATGTTGGGAGCTACGTAGAAGAACCATAGTCCCAAAATGGGTACATTTGCGTTCTTTTTAGGGGTTATGCAGTCAAAAGTACAATTACTAAAAAAAGTATGCAAACTTCTGAAAACATTATGTCTGACAAGCCTCACTAAATACAAGAAGAATAAAAAATATATTTTTTTAAAGGCCCAGCGTTTTTCGAAAAGATTGTTGACAATTATTTTTCCCTTAATCAGCTCAAAACTAAGGAATTTTTGAGATCATTTCGAAAGGGTTGTAGAAAAAATATATTTAAAAATACGCATTGATCGAGAGGTAGTTCTACATGAAGTTCTTAAACAGGCGGTTCCTCTAACGCACAATAGTTGGCTGACATGTATTTTTCGGATCGTTTAACCTGACCTAACCCATAAATTGTTTTCTTATCATCTTATATTTTAATTTTTAAAATTTTCTGAAGAATTTTCTCAATTTCGATAGAAAAAAATTGTATTATGTTTTGGAAGATTTTAGAAAACGGATATTGTGCCTGAGGTTTTTGATTCGTAACGGGCGGAAAAGGTGTTTTCGTAAATAAAACAATATTGGCTATCGTGTGGTGATAGGGCAAACATTTGATTATACCCCTAATGTACATACATGTATCTTGATACTTTTTTTAGACATTTTCATACTCTTTTTAAAGTATGTTTTCTTAAATAGTCCCCAATGATATGTTCAAAATGATGAAGGGTATTAATGGAAAATCTGTTCAACTATGAGACAAATCAACAAAATATTTTTATAACCAGCGATGCAAAACTGCCATGAATCTCTGAAATAGACAAATGTTTATAACTAGTTACGTCTTTGAGTTTTTATATGTATAAATTTTTATTTTTTTGGCTCAAGACGATGCTGTGCATACGTTCTAATCACCGTCATTGTTAAAATTTCAAATGTTCAACACAAATTGTGGCACAATTGTAAACCCACCAATGGTTTAGCATCAAAGTGCAACAACGTCAAAAGCTACAGCTTAAAAAGTTTAACAACAAGAAAATTATAGAAACAAAAAAATTCGCAAATAAAAGTACTCGAGGAATAAAGGGTATACCAATATAAATTTCTTAATTTTGAATACAAAATAATTTAAAGAATGTTTTAAAGATAATTTCAAGACGTTATCGTAAAGTTTTGTATACGAACATTCTTTTAGAGAATGAATTCAAAATGCTGCGTAAAGAAAGCTATGTTTGCAAACCTTAATGGATTATTAGAGTAGTTTTAACGATATCTGTCCAGTCGAGTGTCCATATAAACTTTGTTGTTAAAATATCTTTTAGTGGCAGGATTACTTAATGAAATTTGATACATTTCACCTAGCTCATATACAACGGGAACCTCGGATTTTTTTAGCTAATATAAAAAGTTAGTTTATTAAATTTAAATTCTAAATTTATTTTATTTCGCTAGACCCTTTACCGTTGCAATGATGCTGTTGCATTTTCATGTTCTCGTATTTGGTTAATGGTCTTTTATGGTTTCATGATGATCATCATCAGCATCGCTATGATAAAAGGTTTTTGTTGTTTTTGATGTGGTTGTTTTTGTACTTCCTTTCACATCCAGATATGCATAAAAATATGATGCTGACGACTTTGTGGATGATACTGATACAACGATGACTGTTGCGCTTGTTTCTATTGCATTTTCTACTTGCCACACAAGATAACTAGAGTACAAACCGAAATGTTGTACATTTTTCGTTGTCACATTAATCAAACTCATTTTCGTTTTTTATGCACATTACCTACACTGACAGTAAATTTTTAGTGAATTATTCAACAAATTTATCATGTCTGCTCTGTAAATCGATTCGTTTTCAAAAACGAGAAGCTTTTAAAACCGTATTTGGTGTTCTGCAAATCGAATTTTTATTTTATTTAAACGTAAAATTCAAAAAAATAAACATATTTTAATGAAAAAGAGTTTAAAATACCCATAGCTATAATCTATGCCCATAGCATTTATATATATATAATTTAACTCACTATACCCAGTGTGCTTTGCTACCCTAAAAGCAATATGTATAAATTAAAAACTCACTTAACGATTTTGAAGATTCTAACTACAATAGTTTTCCAGATTTACAATATGTTACATATGACAGATGTCAAGCAAATTATTGCAAGTTCGCCTGTTTTTATCTATCGCCAATTTCTATCTATCTATGAAAAATTTTAAGAATATAAGAGTTTACAAGATACACGAAATTTTGTAATTAATTCATATATGTGGTGCCAAGCCACCCATTGAAAGTCCGCCCGTTATTCTCTAAATGTTCCCATGAGTGTCAAAGTTCTTCATGTAAAATTTGAAGATTCTAGTTTCTCAGTGGGAGCTTCAAGCTCCCCAGATGAAAGCCCGCACTTTATCCTCAAAATGGTCAGATGAATATAAAAGTAAATTGTGCAAAATTTTAAGAATCAATTTCTATTAGTTTCAAAGATAAACGAAATTTTATATTTTATTTATATGGGAGGTGCAAAGTTCCCCATTGAAAGTCCGCCCGTTATACTCTTAATGTTCAGATGAATGTCAAAATTCTTCAAGTAAAATTTGAAGATTCTAGCTCTAATATTTTCTCAGATATACGAATTTTTCTATTTAATTCATATGGGGGCTTCAAGCCCCAGGTGAATGTCCGCTTTTTTCCTCCAAAATGTTCAGATGAATATTTAAGTTCTTTTAATTTCCCAGATAAACGAATTTTTGTCCCCTACCTCATGGGTAGTCCGCCAATTTATTACCCAAAATGTTTAAATGGATGTTAAAGTTATTCGTATAAAATGTTAAGATTCTAACTGTAATAGTTTCCAAGATAAACTTTTTGTCTTAAATAATCATATTGACACTAAAGTGGCTCCGACAAAATTTGAGGACTCTAACTGTTATATTATCTCAAATATACGGATTTAATATTTTCTTAATATGGGCGTGGCTCCCCGCCCACTTGGAATTTCAAAATAAAAAGTAGCCTATTCCAGACATGCAGGAATACGCTGTGAAAATTTGAAGAAAATCGGTTTAGCCGTTTAGTAGTCTATAACGTTCAAACATATAAACATACAAACAAACACACATTCATTTATATAAATATAGATAGAAGATAGATAGATTTATTAGAATAAGATTAAATTCGATTTACTTTCGATAAGATTTAAGTACTCGATTTTGAAACGAGAAAAATTATGAGAACTCGTTTTTAAAAGAGAAATTTACTCGGTTTCGGTTTATAGAACAGACAGGTATAATAACTTAGAAGTGTGCTATTTCGATCTGAAAACCTTAATACTCACATTAAGTACTTACAAGCACTTAACATAATATTTCAATTATATCTCTTTAAACTCGTTTAACAACTATAATAGCCAATAAATGTCTCTGGAATCTATTATATTATATTTAAAAAATTTGCAAAGTGTATTTGCAAAATACAAAAATGACTGTTTGATATGTTCGTATGATGCGTCCATATGAACATGGGGTTCCATAAGCAGTAACATGTTTGTGTCATTTGAAATGTCAAGGCAACTAAGTAAGGAAACGTAGATTCTTTAGCATAATTCAAAATTAACTTCCTACAATCATTTGAAATCATTCTGTGTATTGAATTCCGTTGTTCTGTAAGAGTTTTATATATATTAGCTTTTATTTTTACTACTAAAAAAACAATATAAGTAAAATCCATTTTCTATATCTAATAATATTATATAGGTATATTATACCTTTTTAGGTAATATTTGTGGAATATTTCATCCTGACTACTTTTGAGCGCCTATGAGTAATATTTAGATAGGTATCTCATCTCTTTTAATGGTGGGAACAAAAAGGGCATTTGACTATTAGATTTTTATATAAAACATTTTTTGATATTAATTATGCCATTAAAGAATATTTAGCATTAGACAGACATTCAGCGAAGATCCCCATTATCCCGCTTTTTAAAGGTTGATCCCGACTTAGATTTTTATTGTAATCAATTTGGAATTTATTATTTAAAAGTTTAAAATTTAAACTTGGAAAGAAACATTCTAGTATTTTTAATAACTTTTCAAAATGTTTGTTTAAATAAAATGTTTCAATTCGATTTTAAATAAAAATGTTTCAATTCGATTTGTAAAGTACATGATCTTTTTAAAAGGTCATATTGCTTTAAGTGACAAGTGAAAATTAACTTTTTGGACCCGTGACTTTTAACTTATAAAGCTGTGCTTTTTTCCGAGTTAGTTACCAGAAAAATATCAATCCAACTTTATGACCAGTATTTTTAGTCCCCGACTAAATAGAGTATTCAGTTTATCCTCATATAAAGTGACTGCATATCTGACCCTCAGAGCCCACTTAACAATCAGGAGAACTAAGTATTTCCGTTTGTGTTCCCATTTTTTTGTTTTATTTTTTAACTGATATTTCAGGGTTATTTTATCGAATCTTCCGTATATAGTGGGTTTTCATTTAAATGTTCAAAACCCTCGCACCTGATGTATCTTATTGTGGGTTAATTTAAAATAAAATTAAAACAAGTAAGAGTACTATATTCGGCTGTGCCGAATCTTATATACCCACCATCACCGTATGCCGTAAAAAGAATGCTCCCCTATAAACATCAGGGTGATATCACTCATCATATAAGAGGTAGGGTGAATTATTGACCATTTTTTATATACATTTTTTAGACCGATTTTGGTTCATATAATACATGTTTACATCGAATATCAATTCCTCACACTTTCCGCATTGAAATTCGGTATGATGCCTTACTTTCCTATAAAAGTTTCTTAGGTTTTGGATAGTAAGAAACTTACTTATTCAAAATTTCATCTCTATACTCGTACTATTATGTCAGTAATGAGCGCTAAAGTAATTTTCTAAAGGAAACCTTATATGGGGGGTAGGGTTAATTATGGACCGTTTTTCATTAAATTTAGTAGAGAGTATTTTGCTCGTAAGAGATTTACTTATGTCAAATTTAATTGCTATACTTGTATTTTTAAGACAGTAATTAGTGTTAAAGTAATTTTCTGAAGGGGACCTTATATGGGCGATAGGGTCAATTATGGACCGATCCGCATAAAATTTGCTATAGAGGTTTTGGCTCGTAAGAGACATACTTATGTCAAATTTCATAGCTATAATCGTATTTTTAAGCTATTAATGAGGGTTAATGTCATTTTCTGAAGGGGACCTTATATGGGGGGTAGGGTCAATTATTGACCGATCCATATAAAATTTGGTAGAAAGATTTTGACTTACATGAAACTTAAGTGTGTCGAATTTCATCGCTATATTTAAATTTTTAAGCCAGTAATGGGCGTTATAGCCATTTTCTGAAGGGGACTTTATATGGGGGTTAGGGTTAATTATGGATCGATCCTCATAAAATTTGGTAGGAAAATTTTAGATCATATGAAACTTATTTATGTCGAATTTCGCTATACTTGTACTTTTCAAATAGATATACCCGTTAAATCTTTTTTTCAAGGGTCCACTTGTATGGGGGCTATCCGAAAACGTGGACCGATATTGCCCATTTTCAATACCAAACAAATTTTATCTATAGAGAATATTTGTGAAAAATTTCAACCCTCTAGTTCATTCCGTTCGGACTCTATCGTGCTTTCAACAGACAGACGGAAGGACGGACATTGCTAGATCGTCTTAGAATTTAATAAGGACCCAGAATATATATAAACATTAGTGAGTCTTGACCAATATTTAGATGTGTTACAAACGGAATGACAACATCAATATACCACCCATCTTTTTTGATGGTGGGTATAAAAAAGAAATTTTGGAAATGCGATTTTTGGCCTGTACTGGGTACAGCGGGACATTATGGGTATAAATACAAATAAATAAAAAAGTTTTGAAACCAATTTTTATTATTTTTTTAATATTTTGGTACTTTCCTACATAAAAAATCGAATCAATTAGTATTGCGAATTCTTCTATTATTATTATAGTTATGAAATGTATTGAAATTTTCTGAGAATTGCCGTATTTAGCGCACTTTTTCGGCACTTGACATTTGTGCTAAAATAAATTAATTAAAATTAATCAAATGGGATGGATTTATTCGTCACTGGCACTACTGTCATACAATTCCCATTCACCAAAAATTTTTCTGATAGATCCTCCAGTAATTAACTGTGTTCATCAATTCATTTTTCATAAATTTCTTGGAAATATTTTAAAAAATAATGAAAAAATTTTAATGTGAAAAGAAATATAAAGAAATATAAAGAAATATAAAAAAATATAAAAAAATATAATTAAGACATATGACAAAATAGGCATGGGTAGTCATGTGAGTACAACAATTTTTAAGCTTATAAAAATAAACTAAAAAGCTACAGTTTATTTTTCAGTAAAATTCTAATTCATTCAACAAAAACCTAAGTAATATGGATAATTTACCATTATAAAACCGGTTGTTTTTTGTACCCAAGCGAGTACAGTAGAAACGAATGGGTTAATCGAATTCAATCCTTAAGACCTTGGTCTTGACCAGATTTTTTTTTTAAATAAAATAAATAAATTTCAAAATAATTATTGACATTTGATTCCAAACTTTACAAACTTATAGATCTGAGTATATTAATATTTTTCCGACATCTATTCATTAAGATTAATTATGAATATTTCAACGGAATTTTCAATAATTTTGTGACAAGAAAACCATTGTTTCAGTGTTTTAACACCAATAAAATTTTTATATAAAAAATAACTAAAACTTTTCTTCCATAACAGATCATCTTCGGAAAATCACCCAGATGCTCATATTATAATCGATATATGTATGTATAATAACGTTTTGATTGTAGGCGTATAAGATTCGTCTTAGTCGAATATAATACTTTTAGTTGTTTTGATATTAGGTTTTATAAATATCGTCTTTTTCAAAATATTTTCTTCCAAATTTTGCTTTTTAATCACTCGGATCTCGCTTTTATTCAAAAAACATCTTTTTACGTTATTCATACATAACTTAATGCACATAAATAAGTATACTTTATTCCCATACGTACATTTTATTCCTTGTTATATACATAAATGTTTTTCCGTGTACTCTTTTCTTTACGTCAAACATCATTTTCTGTTTCGAAATGTGAAGAAACTCTTGTTCATCATTTATCAGCAGGATATTGTGTAGTGTCTTTTGTTTCAATTGTTTTTTGTTATTGCTATCTTGGTTTCTTTGTTATGTTATAGTAAACTTAAACATACAAAGTATAAAATAAACCACATCATTTTAACTACCTTTCGATCCATTAGTAATTGTATGAAAAATACAAAGATATAAAATCAGTTAAATTTGTATATTAGGATGGGTCGAAAATAGTTTTTTTTCGCTCGGATCAAATTCTAATATGAAATTATATTGTAGTTTAACGATAAATAAAAGTATGCAAAATATCATTAAATTATTTTTAGGGTAAGAGCCCGCGCATCGAGACACTGTGGAACATTTTTTGATATTTCGGCCAAAAACCATTTTTTATGGTCAGCGATTTCAAAGTTAGATTACTTGTTTAAGTAAATACTAGTAAACCTCGGGAGCAGTGATCGATCTAACATGAAATATCGTTCATTTTGCTTATTTTAAAATTTTCTTACATTTTTAAATAATTTAATTGAAAGTGATAAAAATATTGTAAAATTACTCAGTAAAAATAAAACGAAATACTTATGTACTTCCAAAAAAAAATGATAATAATAACGTTTATCACCACTTCAAAAGTAGCACTAAGTGAATTTTTTACCTTCTGAGGAAGTGATGTTTAAAGACTTCCGAAGAATAATTCTATTTTTTTTAATCAAATAAAACGTATATCCCTCCTATGACAAGTCTGTGTTAAAACCATGACTTCTTCAGGTCTTTTTCAGTACATCCATGGAATAAATTCTACTTCTTTTTCGCTTCTTTGGAAGTTCCTTTTTTGCTAGGTATCTGAATTCAAGATTATTACTTTTAGAAAAAAGTCTTTCTGTATTTTAGAACATTTTAAGAATTTTTTTAAATGTCCAAATTTCCCAAAAAGTTAATAGAACCTACCTCCTAGGGAAGAAAAAATTCCTACACTGTGCTGTAGTCCGACCCCTCCCCTACATGTATATACTCCATTATATGTATATTAGAGTGACCCGGGGAACAGCCCTTTGAAGAATTTTATGTATGTAGGATTATTTCTCAATCGATGCATATTAATGTACTGAACACGAGAAAATTTTTTTTCGAATGGGCCTCAGTTCCCTACCAGCGATTGAAAATCCTGACCTCAGGACTTTGAAAAATAAAATATCTAAGGTTTTTTTGAAACGAGTCTCAAAAATTCCGTAATTTTGAGCTGATTACGGGAAAAATACAAATAAATCGTGTTGATAGAAACAAACTTTTTAGTTTCAATAGTTTTTTGCTTCTCCTGTAAAATTTAAAAAATGTTAGATAGGGCCGTTTGCTTTTTAGGTGACGATATGTATATTCTGGGTCCTTATTAAATTCTAAGACGATCTAGCCATGTCCGTCCGTCTGTCTGTTGAGATCACGATAATAAATATTCTTTATTACTAAGGTTTGTTTGGTATTGAAAATGGGCAATATCGGTCCACGTTTTCGGATAGCCCCCATATAAGTGGACCTTGTCCCATATTAATCAAATATGTACTTTAATTCGTATATATGGGAAACTATAAGAGCTAGTGTGGTCAAATTTTGTACTACACCATTTACAGTTGTATTTCAGAATTTTCTAGTTCTATTTCAGAAATTTCCATTTATATTTCAGAATTTTCCAATTATGTTTCAAAAATTTCTAATTATATTTCAGAAATTTCCAATTATATATCAGAAAATTCCAATTATTTTTCAGAATTGTTTTTAATATTTCAGAAATTTCTACTTATATTTCATAAATGTACACTTATATTTCAGAAATTTCCATTTATATTTCAGAAATTTCTAATAATATTTCAGAAATTTCTAATTATATATCAGAAAATTCCAATTATATATCAGAAATTTCTAATTATATTTCAGAATTGTTTTTTATATTTCAGAATTGTTTTTTATATTTCAGAAATTTCCAATAATGTTTCAGAAATTTCTAATTATATTTCAGAAATTTCCAATTATGTTTCAGAAATTTCTAATTATATTTCAGAAATTTCTAATTATATATCAGAAAATTCTAATTATATATCAGAAGTTTCCAATTGTATTTCAGAATTTTTAAATTGTATTTCAGAATTTTCAAATTGTATTTCAGAAGTTTCCAGTTGTATTTCAGAATTTTCAAATTGTATTTCAAAAAATTCCAATTGTATTTCAGAAATTATATTTTTATACAAAAATATTTATGTAACATTATATGTAGTTATTTTGCGACTATAAAACAATCTACATACAATCGATAATATTTTTCATGTTTTACCAACTACAACCTCCCCTTTGTCCTTTTGAATAATGTTTAAACTCAAATTCCTGAGTTGTTTAGCTAACTACGACTTATATTGAATTGAACACATGTATTTATAAATTATTAACGATTCGTATTTTATTTTCGATATTAGAGCCCTGCATGAGTAACTCTATTTGCTACACACAATGAGTGACTCATTGCTTTGCACTCAACTCATTGTTTGTTTAGAATAGTATTTACAAAGTTTTGTTATACTCAAACGTTGTGAGTACTATCAAGTGAATGTGCAACTACATTCAAATCGAGCGAGTAAACAATTTGTTTATGTTAAAACAATACAAAATAGATTGTTTGAATCGAATGAATCGATTCAAACTTTTTCTTGAATAAATGGTGAAAATTTTGAATGCTGTTAAAACTAGTTCCTGTGGCCCGAATTCGCTGAAATTTGGTAGTCTTGAGTACAATTGATGACAAGATAATATTATGTTCGAATATTCGAAATTAAGTTCGAAAATTCGAAGTTATGTTCGAAAAATTTTTTATGCTTTTAAATTATTCTTTGAGTCCAAAAAACTAAAAAAAAAATTTTCGAAAATTCGAACTCATGTTCGAAAAAAATTTAAAGCTGATAAAACCAGTTTCCATGGACCAAATTGGCTGAAATTTGGCAGTGTTAAGTACAGTTGATGACGCTACTATATTATCTTCGACTATTCGAAATTAAGTTCGAAAATTCGAAGTAATATTCAAAAAATCTGTTAATTTGTCGAACTTAAAAATTGTTTTGCTTTCACTCGATTCACTCACTGTATACTACTTGAATTGAATCACACAAACACTCTCATTACTTGTTTCGTTTGAATTGAGTATTGACTAACATTCCTTATTTTCAAATATACTATTCATTTCATTCATAAAACAATGAGTGAGTGAAACACAGTGTTTGAAAAAAATCAAATGTTTTAATTTATTATTTAAGTCACTCATGCAGGGCTCTATTCGATATACAATTTATGTATAAATAAGTAATAAGCAGAAATAAAAAATTATAAAACAGAACAGAACTATGTATCCATATACATTTAAAATTAAAATATGTATATGTAGATTATTCGTCCTAAAATTACTACATACAATGTTACATAAATATTTTTGTATAAAAAAATAATTTCTGAAATACAATTGGAATACAATTTGAAAACTCTGAAATACAACCGAAAACTTCTGAAATACAATTTGAAAATTGTGAAATACAATTGGAAACTTCTGATATATAATTATAATTTTCTGATATACATATAATTAGAAATTTCTGAAATATAATTCGAAATTTCTGAAATATAATTAGAAATTTCTGAAACATAATTGGAAATTTCTGAAATATAAAAAACAATTCTGATATATAATTAGAATTTTCTGATATATAATTAGAAATTTCTGAAACATAATTGGAATTTTTTGATATATAATTAGAAATTTCTGAAATATAATTAGAAATTTCTAATATATAAATGGAAATTTTTGAAATATAAGTGGACAATTATGAAATATAAGTAGAAATTTCTGAAATATAAAAAACAATTCTGAAATATAATTGGAATTTTCTGATATATAATTGGAAATTTCTGAAACTAAATATAAAGATTTAGTTTAAAATTGTCATTTTGCGAAATATTATGAATTACTTAATAAGATATTTGCATTTTTTACATTAATATATCATAGGAAAACAAACTTATACAGATTTGAAGATATTATTGATTCGTTAGTTGCCATAGGAGGGATAAATTGACCTTTGAATATATAATGCATCTTTATCAATAAAAAATATTATGTCCAGGACTCAGGCCCAGGCTCGCGACGATTCATCGGGAGCGGGAGTAGTCGACGACTGTCTTGACATAGACATTGAGCACCTGCTTTAATTGTGACCTCCCTCCGCTCGATACGCCTGTGGTTTTTCAAATTACTGTGAATGACGCTTAGGAATATTGACAGGTGTCATTCTGACTTCCTGTCAATCAACCTAAGCGCCATTACAGTTTGTGAAAAACCCCAGCAGCATAAATTCTCGGACAGCGACAATAAGCCTTATGCTTTGATAAATAAGGTCCGTTTTGAGAACGTTTGAGAAACTTCTCGATTTTTATTATACTCACGCAGTAAACAAGTAAGTGCATCCTGCATTTTATCATCAAAGTTATTTATTCGTCTTAATAAATAACAAATTTCTTCATATAATGGTTGGAATTTGTTTAAATAGTTAATTTTTTGTTGGTTTAAATGCCAACTTTTTACTAATTTCCTGATTGTCTGAAATTGTAAATGTAAAATTTTTAAAAATGACAATAAAAATTCCAAGAAAACATACAATTTTGTACTAAAAATTAAATTTTTTGAAACCGGTTAACCAAGACTTAAAAACCGGACAACCCGGTTAACCGAAAACTAATGTTAAAAAAAAACCGGCTTGAACACTAACACATAAACCCAATCGTGCTTTCAACAGACAGACAGGCGGACGTGGTCAGATCGTCTTAGAATTTATTAAGGACCCAGAATTTGTGGTCAATATATTTATGAGTTACAAACAGAGTGACAAAGTCAATATACTCCCATATAAAAAAGTAATTTCTTGAGATTTTTATGATTTTTCTATATTTCTTGCAAAGAAAATGTACGCAAATTTGATATCATATGAATAATATTTGAAAAGTCTTTGAAAGGCACTCTAAAACATTAATTTGAAATTACAAAATTTAGTAACGAATTTTCGGATTTTTTTTTTTTAAATTTGTACGTGGAATTATTAAATGGAAATAATAACTGAATTTATTATCTTTTAATTTTCAGAAACTCAGTTTCGTGTACGTAATTCCTAATAATTTTCCAATCAGTGTTCTTGAGGAATATTATATCCGGAATAGTATCACTTCCAAGATATTTGGATCTAACTTCGACGAATGCCTGACAGTGGCAAAGAAAACGTTTCAGAGTTTCACTATCCTCTCGACATGCTCTACATTCGTCTGAATCCGCACGTACAATTATGTATAGCTGTGTGTCCACTCAGAATGCGCACCATCATACTAACCTCAGACTTGCTCATTTTGAAGAGATGTCTACTCTTGTTCCTTCTGTTGCCGACTACTCTCGAGCGGCCTGGTAAACCTTACCTCTGGGAAAGTATTCAGTTAAAGCTTTCTTACAATCCGATGCGGTCTTAGATTTACCTTGATCACCTAATATTGCCTATGGGAGCCATATTTATTCGAATCCGATTTAGGCATTCCGTGTTTGTCTTGTGATTAGGTAACAAACTAACTAACAGTATGTTAATAAGCAAGAAACGATATTTTAAAATGTATTAAATTTTCATTTTCGGTGGGAACATCAGTACCTATTTTGTTCTCCATACATACGGTGCAACACTAATGTTCAAGGATATTTAACACGAATGGTCACCATAGTTACAAAATGCTTTACCATAGAACTTACTAACACATATTTAATAGAAAAACATTTATTTGTTATCACTTTTCTGTATAAATTTATTTGTATTATCTTTTATATCATTGTTTTCTTTTAATATGTTTACAAATTTTTTTCCAAAAAAAAAAAAAAATAATAAAAAAAATACACACGTGCGAATAAAATATCACTTGGAATTATAAAACGGTTGACAATTTGTATACAGCCCATCCTTAAGGAATTCATTTTTTATAAAATGACATATTTGTGATGCATCATTTTTATGTTGCTAAAATACAAAAAACAAAATTTGAAAATAACATTTACATTTATTTTCTAATATGTAAATATTTAAAAGTAAAATAAAACACTACGTAACGATGGAAAACCTATCAAGGGTGAAAATCGACTAGACAAAAATGTAGTAATTGGTTTAACAATGAGAAAATTATAACTTTATGAAAGGAAGGAGGTAGATATAATACATACTATGTAATGGTTCAAAATACTTTGATATTATTAACTACATAATTGTATAATGATTTATAAAAAATTATTAAGGCTGGCGAGTCTAGCTAATTCCTAGTCTATACAAATTACAGTTAAGAAATAATATTGGTCAATGTGAAATAGCATGTACATATATTTAAAGGGCGTTATGTTAGTTTTCAGTATTTTTGCTTTTTATACCCACCATCAAAAAATATGGGTGGTATATTGATTTTGTCATTCCGTTTGTAACACATCGAAATATTATTCATAGACCCACAAAAGTACATATATTCTGGGT
Organism: Lucilia sericata; assembly: GCF_015586225.1. NCBI lineage: Eukaryota > Metazoa > Arthropoda > Insecta > Diptera > Calliphoridae > Lucilia > Lucilia sericata. Next base: position 377,231 of record NW_023994107.1, on the reverse strand, counting down.
CCTTATTAAATTCTAAGATGATCTAGCCATGTCTGTCCGTCCGTCTGTTGAAAGCACGATAGAGTCCGAACGGAACGAGATAGAGGATTGAAATTTACCACAAATATTCTCTATAGGTAAGGTTTGTTTGGTATTGAAATTGTGAAATATCGGTCCATGTTTTCGGATAGCCCCCATACAAGTGGATCCGTGAAAAACAGCTTAAATGGGCATATCTGTTTCAAAAGTACGAGTATAGCGATGAAATTTGACATAAATAAGTTATAATCAATAATCTCCCTATCAAATTGTATAAGGATCGGTCCATAATTGACCCTACCCCCCATATAAGGCCCCCTTAAAAAAATTAGTTTAACGCTCATTACTGGCTTAAAAATACTAGTACAACAATGAAATTTGACATAAATAAGTCTTTTATGATCCAAAACCTCTCTACCAAATTTTATGTTAATCGGTCCATAATTGACCCTACCCCCCATATAAGGTCTCCTTCAGAAAATTACTTTAACTCTCGTTACTGGGTTAAAAATACGAATATAGTGATAAAATTTAACACACATAAGTTTCATATGATTCAAAATCGTCCCACCTAAAATTGTTGATCGGTCCATAATTGACCCTACCCCCCATATAAGGTCCCCTTCAGAATATGACTTTAACGCTCATTACTGGCTTAAAAATACGAGTATAGTGATGAAATTCGACACACATAAGTTTAATAAAATCTCTCTATCAAACTTTATGTGGATCGGTCCATAATTGACCCTACTCCTCATATAAGGTGCCCTTTAAAAAATTACTTAAACGATCATTACTGGCTTAAAAATACAGAATATAGAAAAGCGATGAATTTCGACACATATTTTTTATACGATTTAAAACCTCTCTAACAAATGTATTTAGGATCGATCCATTAGAAAATTACTTTTACGATCTTTGCTGACTTAATAATACGTGAACAGAAATTTTATATAAGAAACATTTATAGGAACATAAATCTTCCTATCGAATTAAATGCGGAAATTGTCGTGAAGTGATATTCGATGTAAACCATTTTTTGTATGAACCAAAATTGGTCTACAAAAATTTTATGAAAAACGGTAAATTATTAACCCTATCTCTCATATAAGGTTTTCTTCAGTTAATTTGATGAGTAATATCACCCTGATGTTTATAAGGTAGCATTCCTTTTAAGGCATACGGTTTGATGGTGGGTATATGAGATTCGGCATAGCCGAATATAATACTCTCACTTGTTTATACTTACTTGCTTAAAAAAATCTTATCAGAATAATATTCAAATCGTATTGAAACAATGTATAATTTTTTTAATAAAATGCATAAAACTATAGATTTTATTTAAATAATATTTTCGAGATTAGCTTATTTTTATCGTTTTATTATATTACTACTATATTTATAAAAAGAAATTAATATAAAATAAATTTAGAAAATATTTTAGATAATTTTATAAAATTCAAAATTCATTACAAAAAATTTAAACATTTTAATTTTATTCGTAAGCTTGTTTTAAATTTATTTTTTTTTTATTTAAGATGTATGTTTTCGTTTATATATTTTTAAAATTTTAACCTTAAATATTACAACAATTGTGCACAGGATACAATTTAATAATTTTAAATACATTTATTTATATAGAGGTTTTTTATTACTTTTCTTTCATATATGTATAATTATTGTACTAAACACTAAAAAGGTTAAAAAAACTACCTTAATTAAGGACATTTTTTATTTAGGGAGTATAGGGCAAAAAACACATAAAGAAAAGGATCTAGAAATGAATTAAAATACATTTAATTAAACGGAATGATTAAAACAATATTATACTGTGTATTTTTGTTGTTATTAAGCCAATTATAAAAAATATCAATAGTTTTAACAAATATTTAGTCGTATTGTGTAATTAACGAGATATTACTTTAATTGTTTAATTAAAAGTTTTAAAATTATTCAAATATTATTGTTCTTAATTTTACCTGTTTTTATATTAAATAAAAACTTTTTGAGGAGAAACCGGCTGGCTGATGATGATGATTGGGATTTAGATATTTTTTTATTGATTTTTCTACAAAAAATTAAAATTAGAAAAAAATAAAGAAATAATTTTGCAAATAAAATAATTATAAATAAATATGTATAAAAATTTAAGCCAAACAAATATTTTATTTAAATAAATAAATGAAATTTTGTTTTGCCACATAAAAGTTCAATGATGCATTTCGGGATTTTCTTCCGGTTTTAAATTCAAACGAATTGAAAAAACAAATTCCTTTTTTTACTAGTTTTTGCTTAATATTTTTTTTTTCAAATAATGCAGTAAATACTTAAATGGGTTTTAAATTAAAATCGTTTATGGTTTCTATAAATATGTATGATATTAAATAATAAATAAACAAACAATTAATTTTTATATAAAAAATGTATTATTAGTTACAAATGCAATAAATGTACGATTATAAAAATGATTTAATAAAATAAAGACAAAAAAACATAAAAAACACATTGAAATTTAAACTAAATAGGGGGTATAAATGCACATGATTTTAATTAAATGTATAATTAATTTATTTGTATTTAATAAATATTTTTATTGTTTTATTAATAAATAAAGTCATTTAATTTTAAATAAATATTTGAAATATTTGTTTTTATCGGTAAATTCTCACAAACAATGAATAAGTGGTGGGCAAAAAAGAAAAAATACAATAGTAGTCGTAATATTAGCATAACAATTTCTTTGAAATGTCTTTCCTTTATAATATATCGAAACTTTACTATGATTAACACTCATTTACATAACAACTGGTTTCATATCAATACATATACTCGGTTATAACATTTCCAATAAAAATTTTAATTCTAAACATTTAAACAAAATATACATATAAGTTATGTACATGCGATATTCAATATTAATATTATTACTCATATGGTTAGGTTAGGCTGATAGGAGGATGTGAACTACATCAAATCCGAAGAAATTCACCTAAAACACTATCGGGCCTGTTGAGCTGAATGTATTATGTATGAATAATGTATTATTTTTCAATGTTCAGAAACTCAGTTTCCTGGACGTAATTCCTAAGAATCTTCCAATCAGTGTTAGTCAGGAATTTATTTCCGTAATAACATCACTTCCAAGATACTTGAATCTAATTTCGACGAATGCCTGACAGTGGCAAAGAAAATGCTGCAGAGTTTCACTATCCTCTCCACAAGCCCTACATTCGTCTGTATATGGTTGCTATAATCATACAGAGCTTTAATCGTCCCGAGGAGTTAACAGCAACTATTATTTCAACTATGTTCAATGCTTATTTTTAGATATACTGCATTTTATCACTATGGACCAAGTTTTTATTTAATCATTTTTGAGAGTTACTAGCATCGGTACAGAAATACATATGAAGCCATGAAAACTTTCAAAATGTCGATTAATGTGCATTGAATTCTTCAGAATTTCTCAATAATATCATAAAAGTTACTTCACGCTGTAATAAAGTCTCAAATATGATCAAAAACGAGGATTTTTAAACTTTAGTATAGAATAAATCTAAGGCAGGCTTGGGAGGTAATGATTACATTTGAAGTAATTGTAATTGAAGTTTTACCAAATACAATTACTTGTAATTTAACTGTTTTGTTTAATTGAACAAGTAATCATAATTGAAGAATTTCTAATTACAATTACTTATAATTCAATTTCAAATAATTGTAATTGATTATTGATCAATTACACTTAACAAGTGTGTAATTGTAATTGACCATGTAATGAATTACTTTATGTAATAATTTTCCCCTCGGCCTAATCTAAAGCCTTTAGAAGTTTATACTGGGTAAAAAAAATGTTTGTCCTGAGTTTTTTTTAAAGATTTTTTAGTTAATTTCTGTATCTCTGTGAAAAATTTAACACTGGCGGAGATTATATTTAGTTAGTGAAGAGTTTCGGTTGGTGAAAACATCACATTTTCAATTTGTATGATCTCTTTCCTTGTTTTTGCCGATATATTATATATATGTGTTTATTCGCTTGAAATAAATACATTCAATCGGACTACTCTGAAAAAATCTGGTTCATGCTAATTTTTAACTCATAACTATTTTTAAACAAATATTCATTTTTCCCACAAATCAAAATTGAAAAATTAAAACGCATACATGCATTAATTTCCGCTAATTGTTCATTAAGTAGAAACTTTAATTAAACTGTTTGTTTAATAAACGATTATTTTTTAAGAATTAAAAAAATCAATATTTTTATTCAACGAAAAAAAAAAAAATAATTATTCATTTGTGAGAACAAAATGATATAATTTAATTTAAAATTGACAACAACCCATTATCAATCAATATGAATCTATATGGGCAGTAAATTAAATGGTTTTCAGAAACTTTTACTTTTTAATGAAGGAGTAAAATCAATAAAATTAACTAAATTTTGACGTTAATTTTTTTGGATTTTATTAATCTATAAATCAGGAGTACTTTTGAGAAATTCAAACCGATTATAGGCAGAGCTATATAGGACAAAATGAGTGTGTTGTATTCAGTTCCATTCTCCATTTGATGTATTTAGTAGGGTTGTCATTCGAATAAAAATTATTCGATTAATCGAGGAAAAAAATTTGTTTTTCTTCGAACGAATAAAAAATTTCCAATTTAGAATAAAGAATAATTCGAGCAATTTTTGTCGATTAATCGAATATTCGAATAATATTTGAATGTTACTTTTTACGAATATTTTATTATACATAGCATTGAAATTATGTTAATATTTTGTAAAACAAATCTAAATATAAAGATATGTTATAATTGAAACAAAACTTTTACTACTTTTTGCAGTTTATAAAAATTTTTGTTTTGCAATGTTAAAAATAAAATGGTTCTAGTTTTAAAAGTGATATTCTTAAATTTTTTTAATGTTTGCAATAAGTGAAACAGATAAACAATAATTAATATGGTTTTTTCAGTATCTGTCTTTTTACAAGAAAGACAACAATTTCTAAATATACTGAACCCTGTTTCCTGGGCGATATGTAGGAGAACTATAGGCATGAAATGGGGTCTTAGTCCTACTATAAAACATTGGTTTTATTAAAGAGTAATTAGACTAATTCTAGCTTATGATTCAATAATCGGGTTGACTTCTTTGGACAAAAAGTGTAATATATAACTACAACAGGGAGTTCATAACTTTAGGTGAAATGTCCAAAATCAGTTATAGGACACGCCATCAATGTATATTGGACACATTGGAAAGCTATAAACAATCAGAAACTTTGAAACACTGAGCCCAGATAGAATGTCTTGATCAAGCGGAACATTTCTCTCGAACACTGATTGAGAAATTCTTAGGAATTACGGCCAGGAAACTGAGTTTCAGAACATTGAAAGATAATACATTCAGTCGACACTATGTTGTTTTTTTACCAAAAAACCTTTTTCTTCCATGAAAAGCAGCGCACAACGGGCCCGATAGTGGCATGTTTCTAATACATTAATAAATAGTACGATTTTCTTATATAAAACAGTTTGTAAAAATGTCTGCAAAACGGGTAGCTAAACATCGTATATATCATTATAAAGGCCTCAGCTTCCACTTTTAAATCCGTTGAATAGGTTGAGATTCAGCTAAGTTACTGATTTATAAGCGTAGGTACGAAAACCGTTTTATTTTAAGATTTTGAAGGTGTTTTGCAAATTTTATTTATATTTTATTAAATTATTCGAATAAAAACATTTATTCGTTATTCGTTCGAATAATCGAATAATTTTTAAAATTTAATCGACTACTCGAATAAAAAAATATAGTACATTTTTATTCGAATAATTTTAAACACGAATAATTGACAACCCTAGTATTTAGTCACCTTAATCGATGTGATCGGTAAATACAGTGTTACGCCTAAAATAGGAAACACACCTTTAGGAAGAAAATCCTTTTTTATGGATGAAGGCAATTTAAAAAAGCGAGCTCGCGATTTTGAAATCACATTGACCGGCCGATAATCGGTTATTCAAATTATATTCATTTGCGAGACAGAAAATAATAGAAGTAATATAAACTACCAATTTTTTAACATTAATTTAATTTCAAATATTTATATCATCAAAATGTATATAGTTATACCAATTTTATGATGTTTCCTTAATCACATACATAATTTTTAGATTAATATTCCCTTAAACAAACTGTATATGTGTATGTATATAAAATAATTTTAATTTTACTTACTATAAATATCGTAAAACTAAAAATTTACGAACATACAACTTATGACAAACACAGCAAATGTTTTTTAATTAAAAACCCAAAATTGAAACAAAAAACACATTTAAACACAAACCAGGAACTAAAAAGGAAGAAATAAAATCCCTAATACTGAAATCCCGTACCATCATCACCATCATCTTGTTTCCACCAGGGGTTGAAGGTAATTTGTAGTGCGTGTCATGGGTGTTGCTGGGATGGGCTGGGCACACTACAGATAAAAAGGAAGGCACAACCATAAACCGTTATATATAAAATTTTTTATGCCTCTCCATCATTATCTCTATCTCTATGGTCGTCGGCGTCGTCAACGTCTTTATTGCTATTATATTTTTTATTTGTTTGAGTTTTAACTACCTTTTCGACGTGTTTCGTTGTGCGTGGTATGCCACTAGTTGCAACATTTGATATGGTTGTTGTGGTGGTCGTTATGATTGTACCGTTGTCTTCGGTACAGGTGGTTGTGGAACTGGTTATGGTCTCATCGGTTTCTAGGTCGAACATTTGTTTGCGTGAACCACCAGCTTGTAATAAACGATTGAAAATTTCTTCTCCCGTTTCAGTGTCATCGGTGTGTTGCTTCATGGGTTTGGATTTTGATGATTTCTTTGTTACCATTACTCTTTTCGTTTTCGGTTTTTGTTGGGGTTCTTCCCTAGCTAAGGTTTCTGTGGTTGTTGTAATGGTAGAGGTGGTGGCCTGCGGTTCACGCTCGTCATCATCGTCTATTAATAAATTTTCTACGGATTTTCGTAATTGTTTTGAAATTTCAGCATATTTTTGCTGCTCGGCCAATAATTTTTCTAAAGTTATATGAGTATCTTCTTCTAGGGTTTGATGAGATTCTGTTGGTTTTTCTTGTACAGATGTTTGGCTTTCTTCAGGCTCTTCAGCCATGGCCTCAGCTGCCTCTTTCATTGTATTGTAAGTTTGAGATTTTTGCAATTTCATGGGAGTATTTGTATTGAAATTTTCAATAACTTTGGCACCATCAACAAAAGTTATATGTATGGTTTCGTCATCGTCGTCGTCTTCATCATCATCACTATCACTACTTTCACTTTCTTCAGTTTCTTCCGAATCGTCATCTTCTTCTTCGGCTACTTCGTATTCATCTTCATCGTCTTCATCTTCATCATCATCTTCTTCTACGTCGTCATCATCGTCATCTTCATTAGTTTGGCTTTGTAATTGACTTTGTAGTTTTTGCAATGTGTTTTTATTACTGTCTCTAATTAAGGCATTTAAAACATGACGATTTCCATTATTATCCCTTGAAGTTTCTTTGACAGAGAAGTCAACTTCATCTTTTGTTCGTTCGTCATCGTCATCAGTTTCTCCATAAGCTGGCTTAGTAGTTTCTTCATTATTGGCTTGTTCTTCAAGGCTTTTTTGCAAATTGTATTTCACACGTTCATTTTCCAACAATTCTTCTAAAACATTTTTCATTTTCGCATTCAAAGAAAGTTCTTCACGTCCTTTGGAAGGTGGTAAAACAAAAGTTTCACTGCGCAAAACTTGCAGCGAAGCAGGCAACTTTTCAAAATCTTCCTCATCATCATCATCTTCATCGTTATCAAATGAGGGATAGTCACTATGATGGGAACGACTGAAAGCGATGCGTTGAACCTGACCCTCACCCGTGATTAAAGGATTTACAACTTCAACTATACTTTGAGTTCTTGTTGTCATTGTAGTGGTTGTTGTGGCTGGTGTTAATGACGTTGTATGGGCTGCATTGTATTCATCGTCATAGTCATCATCATCATCATCGTATTCCTTGTCGTCCCTTCCTTGATATGCTTTTGAACGAGTGGTCTTCATGGTAGTCGTAATCTTTGTAGTTGTCGGTAAAACCACTTCTTTTGCCAGTGTTTGATGCATTGTTATGGTCGAAGGTTTTATACTCACTTTTGTAGACGAGCCTATACTGTCCAGGGAAGAAGGTCCAAATATACCACCACTACTTAAACTGTCTAATTCAATTGAAGGAAACTCGTCATCATCGTTACGCAAAAATAGTTTTTCGGTATTCTGTTGCACTGTTACAATAGAAGCAGAATCTGTTTCCTCCTCTTCCTCATCATCATAAATATCTTCTCTTTCTTCTGCTCCATCATCAGTATCATCATTAAGATTTTCCAAGTACTCCTGGTGTTCTTTTTCCATTTCTTTGTTATTACTGTCGTTAGTATTTTCAAATTTCTGGGTAATGTGCAACTTTTCTACTGTTTCCACTAATGTTCTATCCGTTACTCCAGGCAATTGTAGTTTTTCTTTACTTTTCTCGTGCTTGTCATCTTCTGACACCTGCGTCTGCATATACTGTGGTACCTGTTGTTGTGGCATCATCTGCTCTTGATTATGTTGTTCATTTACTGCAGCCACTTGTCGTCCCTTGTCCTCTTCCTCATCACCTACTTTTCTTTTTACGTCCTCATGCTGTGTTATGAAGTCTATTGATGCGTTTGGTGTATCGCTCTTTTCTGGGTCCTGCAACTCTAATGAGATTATCTTCTCTCGACTAGTTTCCACCTGATTGAAGTTGTAAGTAGATGTAAATTTTTTTGTTGCATTCACGTATTGTTTTTTGTGTGAAAATAATAAGAAGGGAAGTAAAATGGAATGTACAAAAATTTTAAATGTAGTTGTAGTAATTGCAAATGGTGTAGTTTTACTATTTCATTTTTTCATACATATTTGTTTTCGTGTGAGTGAATTTGTTTAAAGAATATTTAAATTAAATTTTAAACTTTTTTTCAAAATAATGCAGAGAAAATGTACAATGTGAAAGAAAATATTTAAAGTTAGTTAAAGAAGAAAGAAAAAAGCTAAAATATTAAAACAAGTGTTTCGTCTTGTAAGCTTCAGCCCAGTTCACATGTATCTACATGTTTACAGTGTGACAAATATTAGGCAAAATATACATTGTATTGTTAAAAAGGCTGAACAAATACGATTAAGTTAATTTTGTCAACAATTTCCATGCTTCAAGTTCTTTTATATGTTGATCAAAATATAGCAGTTAGGTTCATACATATGTATGTATCTATATTCGAAACTATTTATAAATTAAGATACATTTTTTTCTTAGATCTATCCTAGTGTATCAATGTATATTTTTCATATTGCGCCCCATAAACACTATAAACCATATTTATATTACAAATTTAAATTAAATTTAACAGATATATAAACATATTGCATATTTTATCTCTGTAGTCATGCTAATAAAAATTATTCAAATAAAGTATATAATATAATTCTTACAAATATTGCACCACAACCTTAATACCGAGTTACAAATTTTAATATATCATGCAATTCTACGAAATACAAATACTAAAAATAAAGGCTTAAAAAACAATGCAGTTTTGCTTTCGGCATATGATTATTTCTTTCTTTTTTTAGCTGGAAAAGTATAAAATATATTTGGCATTATTGCATATTTACACAGAAAATAAACCTGCGTAGTTGAAAAGCATAAAAATGTATTATTTAAACACAGCTGAGAAGTTTTTCATTAAAATTTCTATAAACTTTTACATACATGCTAAAAATATGTTCAAATTAAATCTCCCAACTATATCTGTTTTTAACTTTTAATTAATTCGTAGAAAGCGTTGGTAATGCAAACTTTAACTATAAACGATATCGGCATTCAAAAAATTAATCTGATTAAAAGGTCGATCACCATCAGATTTTGCATATTTGACTTTTTGTTATTTCGAGAAGAGATTTGTTTTAAAGATTTTAAATGGAAATCTCAACATCAGGGATGGCAAAATTTTTTTGATACTATTTGATGTTTAAAAGTACCGTGATGCTTTGAATCGTATTGGATACTCCCAAAGTATCTTTAAAGCATATTATTGAAACTCTAATGATACAATTTAAATCTGTTATAAAACGATATGTTTTAAAATTAAATGTTTTAAGCGAAGATAATATAAGAAGTTTTTGGTCAAAAATATTTGAACTTTAAAGTAAATTACACTAGTTTACAACGATTTTGCTCATCATATAAAATCTATATGAATTTCATTATTTTGACCATCTAAGTCTAGCAAAAGGTATAAAAAAAATCTAGGACGTAAAATTTTTGAATTCTTCATAAAGAAAAAAAAATTAAATCTTCCTTTAAAGAAAAATATAAAAAAACAAGTAAGAAACTATAGTCGGGCGTGGCCGACCATATGATACCCTACACCAGTTATGAATATTAAATGTGATTTATTTTTCATAATAAAGCATTTATCTTCAATATTCTCTTGTTCCGATACATTTAAGCAATTTATGGATGAAAAACTAATTTTCTGAAAGAGGCTTTATATGGGAGCTAGGGGCAAATATGGACCAAGCCCGATAACATTTTGTGAATATATTTATATTTACATAATATTTTATTGTGCAGAATTTCATCGCGATATTTGTGTTTATAAGTTAATTTGGGACATTCAAGTAATTTTCTGAAGCGGACTTTGTATGGGAGCTAGAGTCAAATGTGGCCCGATCTTTATGAAATTTGGCAGGGTCATCAAGACTTCTATAAAACTTAGTTGTGCCGTATTTTATCGATATATCTGAATATTTAACATAATTATGAGCTCAGAAGCCCTTTTCGGGGGGTTCTGTTCTATAGGGGCTAGGTGAAATAATGGACTGATTTTAACCATTTTCAATAGGCTTCATCAAACAAAACGTGCGTGCCTGTAGCTTGCGCACAAAATTTACATGGACAGCCAGACGGACGGACATAGCTTAATCGACTCAGAAAACGATTCTAAGCCGATTGGTATACTTTAAGGTCTAGGACGAATATTTTTGTATGTTACTAAAGTGGTGTAGGGTATAAATATATATATTTTTGCAGACCAGTGTAAAAGGGACAACAAAAGTTTGTTAACAAATTTACAACTCACATTTAACATACATACATACATTATATTTCTGTGGACTATTTTCATTTAATGATGAAACTATTAAACTAAAAGGTGTAAATTGTAATAATTTGCCAAAAATGAAACATATTTGATTTAATATGTTGTCATTTATCATATAATTCTTCGTAAATCCTTCTTTAAAGAGGACACATGAAAAAAGTTCCGGTAAGGCCACTTAAATACACACTAATATGAACAAAAGGATCTTGTGTGTTTAACTATAAACTCTATGATTTCACACACGTATGTGTATAAATATTAAGGTAAAATAGTTGTAGTGCTTTCTACAAATGACATTATTTATGATAATGTATGTGTTTGTCTTTGTGCTTCTAAAGTCTCAAAGACACATTATGCCCGTAACTAAAACTAAAGACAAAGTAATGAATGTGGGTCAATAAAGACAACAACTATGTTTTATGTTTGTTACGTACTTATGTTCCCATATAAAGGGGCACACACACGCAAATAGTATCTTAGTTAAATGCAACAACGACCACTATTAGACACACAATAAAGAGATCCAAATACGAGATCTGTTTGAAAAGTTTGTTTGACCAAAGTCGAATTAAAAGAGAATACTCGGTTTTCAAACTTTAAGACTTCCATGATGGTATTTTTCAACCACAGCTAGGTGAGCTAGAGACGACAACTTGTGGTCCCTAAGGGACAAACAGTTTGCCTGAATACTTCAGCTATCTAATCTCTAATCATCGCTGCCCCGTTGCATAACTTCGGTAATGCTTCAGAAGTATTACTTCCGTTTATAACCAAGCAGATGGAATGGCCTCTGCTGAATAGTAATCGAGACTTAACCGGTGGACATACCAAAGGATGTGAAGAATGTGACTATGGAAAGTAAGTAATCCCACAAAACCACATATAGTTTAAAAATTAGCTTTAGTATTTTCAGGAGAACTTCACGACTAGAGACTAAAATTAAGAAATGCTACAGCAAACTTTAGTTCCGGTATTGGACAATTTTGTTAGAAGCTGATATATTCATCAAATGAAATGTATTAGAACTTATGTAGATATATAGCTATTTTCTATTGCTCTGACAAGACTTTTCAATCTCATCTCGTGCAATGGCACACATTTTGACAGACTTCTAACAACTCACATTAAATAAATGAAAGAAAAAGTTCTTAAACTTTTTAAGGTCCCATAAAACATTTTTCTTTTTTTATTCTTTTCTATTTTTTCATTTAAGTTTCGTTTTGATTTTATTTTACTTTTTCCTCATTGTCGTTGTCCTTAGCCAACATACATATACAAAAATGTTGAGGAAGAATGAAATAAAGACAAAAAACATGGCTAAATTTTTTTTGTAGTTTTCATAGAAATGTTTAAAGACCCCTTAACTTGTACAAGTTTGTTAGCTGTTATGTATGTAGTTATGTGTAGAAAAAATTATATAGAAAAAAGAGAAGAAATTTAAGAAGAAAAAACAAAAATCTAAAGACAAGTCTCACGGTCCTGAGGCTACAAACTTGTCGCTTTAACAACCATTGAAAACAACAAAATCTTCAACAACATTTTTTCTCCTTCTTGCTCATTTTTATACTATGTGTAAGTGTGTATTAGAGTTTTTTCTATAGAAACCCGAGACAACAGCAACAAAATTATTTGAGACCGGAAGCAACACAAGTACGTTATATTAAAAAGAAGAAGAAGCAAACAAAAAAAATCGTATTAAATACATACATATAGTTGTTGCTTCTATAGTGCTATCGTTGTTGCTGTTGTTGTTTTTTTTAAATCCTTCCGTGGTGGCTGCTTAACAAATACTGTATAATTTGTTGCAACACAATACAAACACACACTGCCTGCACTTGCATCATACAAATAAACTATTGTGATGTTGACATTCTTCTGCTCCAATTTGTTTTCTTTCAATGCATTTTCACCACAAAAACAACAACAGCAAACAACAAAGACAAGTTGACGATACAACACATTATAATGCGTATAAATGGCAAATAGAATGACAAAACAATTTTTAAAACAACTTCTGAGGTTTAAAAAAAAAACATCCAACAAAACAACCGAACAGCATGTTACACCATTGACAACAACAAAAGCAACAAGGTATTTTAAAATTATTTTTCCAACAAAATGATTTTGTAAATGAGAGATGTTTTGAAAAAAAATTACGGATAACATTGTGTTTACGTAGTTTGAGGCCAAGTCAAGAATGTTTACCAAGTTAAGATGTGCAACAATCTAACTATTGCTTCAAAGAAATAATATGCTTTCGATTTCTAGATTCTTCCAATGACTTCAAATAAAACAAGTAAGAAATTATAGTCGGGCGTGGCCGACCATATGATACCCTACACCAGTTATGAATATTAAATGTGATTTATTTTTCATAATAAAGTATTTATTTTCAATACAACCTTGTTTCCGGTACATTTATGGAAAAACTGATTTTCTGAAAAATGGTTTATATGGGGGCTTGGGCCAAATATTTTGTGAATAGATTTATATAATATTTATTTGTGCTGGATTTCATAGCGATAATAGTGTTTATATGTGAATTTCGGACATTCAAGTCATTTTCTCAAGGCGACTTTGTACGGGATCTAGAGTCAAATAAGGCCCGTTTTTTATGAAATTTGGCAGGATCATCATCGTGTACCAAATTTCATCGAATTATATTGAAAATTGCGACCTGTATCTTGCGCACAAGGTTTACCTGGACAGCCAGTCAGACGGACATAGCTTAAAAAACTCAGAAAATGATTCTAAGCCGATGGGTATTAGAGTGGGTCGGTCTCTATGGACAAAAAAAAAGTTGTGTCAGTCACCCCCTAGGATTAAAGATATGTTAATAACATTTCCAAAAATATAAAAAATATTTTTTTGCCACGCCTAGAAATACCGCCCTTTTAGTTTTTTATATATTACGCCGACATTTTAAGTCCGATCGTAACATGTCATATATCAATATTTATGGCTTGATTGTAGCTATATTTCACTCTTAGAAAATTTTTTAATTCGACGTCATATTCTATGCGCGACTTCTGATATCTCGGATCCTTCCCCAAAATCGAAAATTGTGGCTATACTGGAATAAATTACATTGAATTATATGAACTATTAGCTTTTAAAATGCTCACTTTTATGCATAAACACCTATTTAATAGATATTTAAAAATGTTCAAGTATTTATCAACCGTTCTCATAACAAACAATTAATTTGCCAGGAAAAACAGTCGACATTTTTTTTTAGTGAACTATATATAACCGAAATCCATTTTATTTTTTCAGTTACAAACCATTTCAGATCCTACTTCCTTTCAAAATAACAGAAAGTTAACTATGTATGTATTATATATCAATACAGCAATATAGTGGTTTTGCTATGTCCGTCCATTTAAACCTTGTAATCAAACTACAAGTCGCAATTTTCCAGATAATTTGACGAAAATAGGCTCAAATATTTGTTGTTGTTTGAAAATGGATTAAATCGGAGCTCTTAATTGTGGTTTGTCGTTATTTCCCTCTTAAACACTTCCATTATGATGAAATTCTGCATATCTAATTCCTATATGAACATAAATCCCTTTACCAAATTTTGATAGGATCGGTCTATATATAGGCTCTTTCAGAAAATTTGTTTTTCATCAATAAATTGCTTAAAAAGTAATGGACAAATTTCAATATAAATGCTTTATTAAAAAGGAAATTATATTTTAGATATACTCATAACTGGCCATTCCCGACTAATATTTTTTTTATTAGTTTTTATTTCAAGAACTTCTTTAAAAATATATAACTATTTAAGAAAAGTTAATCTATCATTGAATAAATTTATTACATTTTATAAAAATTAGTATAAACATTTTTGAAATTTGTTTAAAAAAGAACCAAGAAACATGCAAGTAATTGTATGGTAAAAACAAGAAATATTTTTATGAAGCATAACTCTTTAGTTTTGCATAGATTTTTATAAAATAAAATGTTTAGTTTTTATGTACCTACGTGATTTTGTTATTTATTAATAAAATTAAATGCCGAATAAAATTATCTTTCTTGTGTTAAGATAAGGGCAGAATGAAATTTGTGTATTGTAAATTAATTTGAAAAAATAGTTTTCGACCATATCCCTAGCAAATTAATTGTTTGTAGTTAGAACTATACAGGTATTTTTAAATACCTGTAAAATAGGTGTTTATGCATAAAAGTGAGCATTTTAAAAGCTAATAGTTCATATAATTCAATGTACTTTATTCCAGTATAGCCACAATTTTCGATTTTGGGGAAGGATCCGAGATATCAGAAGTCGCGCACAGGATATGACGTCGAATTAAAAAAATTTCTAAGAGTGAAATATAGCTACAGTCAAGCCATAAATATTGATATATTACATGTTACGATCGGACTTAAAATGGCGACGTTATATATAAAAAACAAAAAGGGCGGTATTTCTAGGCGTGGCAAAAAAATATTTTTTATATTTTTGGAAATTTTATTAACATATCTTTAATCGTAGGGGGTGACTGACTCAACTTTTTTTTTCGACCCACCCTAATGGGTATACTTTAAGGTGGGTATAGAACAAATATTTTTATGTGTTACACACATCAGCACAAATCCAATATACCCTCCTCACTAAAGTAGTGTTATGTTTATAAAAGTTATAATTTTAACAACTATAGAAAACCATAAAACTATATGTTAGATTTTTGACGGAACTACAATTTTGTTGAAAACGAGTCAGTGAACTCTATTTGGTCCTCAACAAATAGGTATTAAAACATAAATACTTCATGAAAGTTAATAAATAAAAAAGATTTCCTTTCGCAAAAAGAAAATATATTACAAAACAAAAGAATATTTTAAACTTAAATATTCCTTCTTCACAATTGCTGTACAATTGGCTTAAACCAGTGAATTAAATGTTTTGTCAATATTTGCCAACCGAGCGACGCAAAAAAGACCTTAAACAATTAAATAAAATAACAATAAAAATCTGTAAAACAAAGAAATATAATTTAACTACATAATGCGAATACAATATAACAAAACGAAACGAATAAATAAATAAATGAACGAATGAATGAGTATTTTACTCCAGTCTAGACAATTGAAATCCTGAAAAAATCTCCAAATAAATATTTGTACAAAGTTGTGTTTTTGTTTGTTTGTTTATTTGTTCTTATTTATTTGTTTATAGAGAAAAACAAATAAACTAAAACTAAAGTAATTTTTTTCTTTAAATCCTGTAACAACTACACGTAGAAATTAAATAAAACACAATGAACAACAATAACATAGCATCATCAGCAACAACATCAACCGACTAAATGTAACAATAACAATAGTGATTGTGTTGCTACGTTGTTAAAATATCATAAACAAATTTACTTTGAAATAGAGAAAAAGATAGTGTGTACAAATGTACATACATTAAAGGTACCCAAAAAAAATATCGATTTTGTTATTATGGGTCATATTTTTATTTATTAGTATCTAAAACTTACTTCTGTAAAATTTTATCCCAATTGGATAACGAAAACATGTGCCGAAAACCGATTGAAATGTGTAAAATTGGGGAAATAATAGGACTTTTTTGGATTGCATTACAAATGATGCCATTAATTATATTTTCTTAAACTTTCTACCAAATCTTATATTCTAGAGAAAATTCCCATCAAAACTCATATCTTTTGGGGCCCTCTAATGTACAAATGTGTGTGGTCATTTTCATATGGGAAGCTATGTTATTCAGACATTTAAAACATACTGACTGGAATGGTGTTGAAGATTTCAGATCGAGGGTCTGTTCAATAACTAAAAGTTGTTACTAATTGTTACTAATATTCACAAAAATATTTCAAATTTGTATTGAAATACAAAAACAATTTGTGATAATTTGTAACAATTATTTGTTATTGAACATACATCGAGTTTGTTTGAATTAACAAAACATTTATTTTTAAAAACAAAATATTTTTGTATGATATAGACAGTGTGGTCAATTATGGATTAGTTTTGTATAGAACTTGTTTATGTCGAATATCATCGATATACTCGATATACTGAAGGGAACTTTATATAGGGTCAGTTATAGAGTAATTCTTATTAAATTCGGAATGGTGAATTATGTTTCTAAGTAATCGTAATTTTTTGAATACTACTCATCAAATTTACTGAAGAAGACTTTGTATGAGGTGTATGGTCAATTGTTCACCGATCCTCATAACATTTTGTTGACCTATTTTGGTTCATATACAACTTATTTACATCTAATATAATCGCTGTACTTGCATTTTTATTCCAGTAATTAGCTTTAAAGTAATTTTCTGAAGGGGACCTTAGATGTGGGTGTTAAAGAAATGAGCGTTAAAGTGATTTTCTGAAGGTGGCCTTATACAGGAGGTAGGGTCAATTATGGACCGATCCACATAAAATTTGGAAGAGAGATTTTGGCTCGCAATAAATTTACATGTGTAGAACTTCATTGCTAAACTCGTAATGAGTAATGAGCGTTAAAGTAATTTTCTGAAGGGGCCTTATATGGGGGTATGGTCACTTACTAACCGATCCACATAAAATTTGGTATAGATATAGAATTTCAGCGCTATACTCGTATTTTTAAGCCAGTAATGAGCGTTAAAGTAATTTTCTGAAGGGACCTTATATTAGGGGTAGGGTAATTTATGGACCGATCCTCTAAACAATTAGTAGGGAGATTTTATCTCGCATAAAGCTGATGTGTGTCGAATTTCTTCCCAATATTCGTAATTTTATGCCAGTAATGAGCATTTTCTATAGCGTACCTTATATAGGAGGTAGGGTCAATTATGGACCGATCCTCATAAAATTTGGTAGAGTGATTTTTGCTCGCGAGAAACTTGCTTATGTCGAATTTTATCGCTGTACTCGTACTTTTAAGTCAGTAATGAGCGTTAAATTATCTGTAGGGGACTTTATATGAGGGGTAGGGTCAATTACGAACCTACCCACATAAAATTTGGTAGAGATGTCGGCTTGTCAAAAACTTACTTGCGTAGAATTTCATCGCTATACTCGTATTTTAAAGCCAGTAATGAGCGTTAAAGTAATTTTCTGAAGGAACCTTATAGGGGGGGTAAGGTAATTTATGAGCCGATCCGCAAGAAAATTGGTATGTATGTACCGAATTTCATCACAATTTTCGTAATTTTATGATATTAATGAGCGTTATAGTCATTTTCTGAATGGGACCTTATATCGGGGAGAGGGTCAATTATGAAGCGATCCTCAAAAAATTTGGTAGAGAGATTTTGGCTCATATAAAACTTATTTATGTTGAATATCATCGGTATACTCGTATTTTTAAAACAGTTATGCCCGTTGAAGCAATTTTTTCTTGTATGGGGGTTATCCGAAAACGTGGACCGATATTGAAATTCGTTCTTTTAAGGGGCGAAAATGTGTATCAAAGGGGATTTTTGTACATTTTTGTGGCCCTTTATAACTTATTAACAAATAAACTTAATAAAATTTTTGTAAATAATTTGAATATATCTTCCAAAAATATGAGACACCTGTTTCGTACTTTTTAAAAATTCAGTCCCTTTTTGGGTGTAAAAGGGAAAAACAGAATTTTTGGTACTTTTTTAGCACATTAAGAAGACTTTTTCGATTTATTGAAGTACATATTAATTACGGACTAACTTTGTAATATTTATTGAAACAAAATGTTTGCTATTTCACTGGGGAAAAAAGTACCAAAAAGGGCAAAATGGGAAATTTTATTTATTCAATTTGATTTTTTGTAAAATTTGAAAAAATACATATTTGGTACTTTTTGAAACCACAATTTTTCTGGAACGAATGAATGCAGATTTGAATCGTTTGAGTTTGATATATATATTTAAACTTAATTTTCTAAAAAGTCTATTCCTAGCCGAAAGGGGAAAAAATGTTAAACATTTTATTAGTGCTTTCCACAAAGGTAGAATTTATTCCACTTTTGGTAGTTTTTCTTCCTTCAATTGATACTCTTTGTATGTTCTATAATATTAATCTAAAACACACGATTAGTAAACATAGACCGTCCTTAAGAAACATAAATTTGAACTTATACACGTTCCTGAATGAATAATAATCTGTAATTGGGACCTCTTTGGTACTTTTCCATTCATCAAATAGTGCCTTTGTATTTTCTATAATGGGGAACCGGAAAACATGACTCACGGTTTTTTTTAATGAGAATTTATTTAGAGAGAGGTTTTTGTACTTTTTAATTTTTCAGGTGACAATTTTTGATTTTTTCTTTTTTGATATTGAATATAGATATCTAAAATTTAATATGTAGGAACTAAGTGAATGATAATCTAATGAAAAGGACTTTTGGTACATTTTCGTTCATCAAATTATAGTTTTTGAATTTTCTATCATATTGAACATTTGATTCAGTGAAAATTTCAAAAAGGTATTTTATAGAAGGTTTTCAAATTCTAACGTTTTCAAATCTAAACGAATAAAATAAAAATACACGCTCCTTACTGAATGCGAATTTATTCACTTGATTTCAATAATATTGAACGTAAATTTTTAACCAATTAAAATTTTCTATAAAAGTAATCAAAATTTGTTATGTATTTAATTTTGTTAGAGTGGCGTATGCAAGTAGAAACATGCAAGTAGAAACATAAAATTTAACATGGCTGAATAAGAATCTTTGTTACTTTTTCCTTCTTAAAATGGTACTTTTTGTATGTTCTCTAATATGAAACTAAAACACAAGATTTTAGCTTCATTTAGCAAAAAAATTATATTTTCGCAATATTAATATTAAAATTTCAGAACCGGTGCAGAACAACTTTGATTAAGCATTTTAAAAAATACGTTCAGCGTTTCTGACAAATATTTCTCAATCGTCGATATAATTACTTCCCAAAATTAACCAACATCATATCAACAATAAAGCCTTAAATGTTTTTATTACAATTTTATAGCAGTTTAAATATTTTTAATGTTATTGCTTTTACCCATAATTGAATAACCAAATGTGTACGTTGTGTGTGTATGTGTGTTTAAAACATTTGTATGGACGTGCTAAAGTACTTTTACAATACTCACTTCGAATGATAAATTAACTTTGTGTGCACTTGTTTGTGATGTTTGGTGATTGCAATGGCGGTGTTGTGGGTGGATATAAGTGGGAGTGGTAGCGGTAGTGCAAGAAAGAGAGTGAGTGTAAAATAAATTTGAACAGTTAAAGAGTATAAATATTCATTTGTACATGTACGTATTTTTACAATACGATACATACGAATACGTTAAGTGCTTTTTATGATGATGGTATTGGTGGTAAATTGTTTGTTCACTCTAAGATGGCGATAATTATCATTGTATTTACTACTACAACAGCAACACTACTATTACAAGAACAAAGTGCACATAAAAAAAGGATAAACAAAAGTTGTGCATTTAAAGATAAAAAACAAACGAAACCTTTTTACTAAACACAACAATACTTTTCAACATCATTTACAGCCTCAATTTATTAAGACAAAGGTCACAAAAAAATACAAATCAATGTCTTTCTACTGAAATTAAGGAAATAATAAAAACCATTTTATAAAATGTTGCCCTTTTTAAGTGTTTTTATTTTATAAATAATTTATGAACAAAATAAACCTGTCTTCAAGAATTTGCCATTTATTCCAACAAATTTTTATACAAAGAAAAGTACTTAATAATGAAAAAATAACAACACTACAAAAAGAAATTTAAAAAAAAAATACAATAAATAACAACAAAAACAATTTCAAGAGCGACTATTTACCATGTATTTGCTTGCAGAAAAAAAAAAAACAAAACAACCGAAAAGGAAAGGGTGCTATTATTAACAAAAGTATACGAAAAAAAAACATTAAGCTTAAGTTTAAAAAACAATACAGAATATTCAAATTTTGAAATTAAAAAACCAATTACGTGTTTTTGTGTAATTGTTTATAATCTAACCTCAGTTTCGATGATCTTTTCTATGTACTCGACCGTACGCAATTGAGGTCGTCCTGTTATGGGACACGGCACCTCTTCGGTACGTCGTACAATTTTTTCATCAAGTATTTTTTCTCGTTCACGTATTATGACCGGACCATCACTAGACTTAATGGCAATTTTTGGAAAAACAATCTTTTTTGCCTGCTTTATAAAGTAAAATACATAAAAATATAAATTAATTGAAAATATTACAAAACGTTTTGTTTTTTTTTATTTTTAGGCTTTAAAAACGATAGAAAAAATGAATATAATCTAAACACAAGTCGTACAATGTTTAAACTTTAAATTTCGAGTATTTGAACCTATAAAGAGAAAGAAACAGACTGCTTTTGCCAAATTTATAAAAATTTAACATAAACATTAATTTGCATATTAAAATCAAATTTTCGTCTACTAAACAACTTTCATTAATTAATGTAAAAGTTTTCTTTATGAGGAAAAATAAGAAAAGAAAAATTTGTAAAATGTATTAACAAAAGAAGACCTCTTCTGACATTGTCTCAATTTTTGTTTATTATTTAATTACAAATTGTTTAAAATTTAAAAATAAACTGATTCAAAGTTATTTAAATAAAAAATGTAAATCTGTTATTAAAAATCATTTACAAGTTTACACTATTATTAACTGATTAATACTTTCAAGATTTTCGGTATTAATAATCCATAAAATTCTATTACAAAATTGTTTTTAATAAATCTAACCTAAATTTCGTTAAAGAAACCAGCTGAAGAAAAGGTAAACTTAACCGCATTTTGATGTATTGCAAAGCAAAGCTTTAAGTTACATTGAATTTTTAAAACTTCTCATATCCTTATTTTGTTAATAAAAATCTACCATTTGACATTTTATTATACGTTTTCTATAAAAGTCAATCAATAAACGTATTAATATCCTTTAATATTTAGTTCAACCATAATTCGAACTAATAAATGACATTAAAAAAGAAAATAAAACTGACTGGTCATGTGCAGAGCTGTAAATGAATTCATTGTTTCATTAGATAGATAAAAAGAATGAAGAATGCAAAAAATGTATTTCCCATTTATCAATTTATGAGAAAAGTTCAATTATAAAAGAAAACCTTTTCTGACCGAAATCACTAGGGGGACATCATTGCGCAGTCGAAAACAGAATAAGAATATCATATAAATTCCCTGAGGAAGATAAATACTTAGGGATCATTCTTAACAAACCCCAAAATTGGAAATCGCATGTATCCAGTACGATCAATAGAGCCATTAGGGCATTATTTGTCTGCCAAAGGCTTTTTGGGAATACATGGGGTTTAAAACTGAAAATGATCTCATGGACTTTTAATATCATAATAAAGCCCATTCCGACGTATGCTGCCTTAGTCTGGTGGAGAAAAGTGGAACAGGGCTTCTCTGGACAAACTTTACCGTCTCGTCGGCGTCTCTCTTAATAAGTATAATAATAATTGAATAATTCATCAATGACCCATATATCCGCGTCCATGATTGTGGGTCACCAACATTGGTTTTTGATACCTTATACCTTATGATACCTGAAAAGAACAAATGAGCCAATCAAACATTGATCAGGCATTTGTGGTCCTAACTTCCAGAAGGCAATCTCCATGGGAAAACATCCCACGACCTTTCGGCGGAAATCTACGCCATCTTCATCTGTGCTAGAGAGCGCGTGAGGAGAAGGTTAAGGGGTCTGAGAATTTACATAATGTCAGATAGCCAAGTAGCACTCAAGACCTTACTTATGTATGAAATTAGGTCGGGTGTTGTGATGGACTGTCTGTCCTCATTGAACGAACTGGGTAAGCACAACAAATAGTTGGGTACCCAGCCATGAAGGTCATTCTGGCAACGAACGGGCGGACTGCTTAGCAAATAGATATATTAGAAATATTATCCTTAACCATTATTGGGTATCCCACATGGTTACGTCAGACAAAGATGTGTATCGTGGGTCGAATCGGAATTTGTTTGCCACTGGGAAGCAACAATCACGCTATCAAGAGGAAAATCCCAAAAGTTGTTATCGCTTAACAAAAGTGATCTCCAAATACTAACGGGACTATTCACGGGACACTGTGGTCTCAGATATCATCTATTCATCCTAGGAAACGCCATATCGAAGCTATGCAGATTTTGTGGTTGTCAGGAGGAAACCTAAGAACACTTATTGTGGAAATGTCCAACACTAAAGAAATTTAGGTGCGGCAATACTAACCCCGAAGGATATATGCAACCTTTCAATTAAACCTGTTATTTTCATACGTGAATTAAACCTGTTAAGGTGAACCCATGGGATGCACAAAAGATCCAAAACAGGGTCGCAGTGCTTAAAACTCTCTCTAATCTAATCTAAACTAATTTATTAGGTCAACAAAAAATAAAAAATGCGAAACCAGAGACCCAGATATATATTTCTAAAGGATTGAGCTTAGCCGAATCTTAAGGTTTTCGATATATCGTCTGGTCCAATCAGTGTTCGTGAGAAATGTTATATCCGGAATAATATCGCAACCGAAATATGTGCATCTAATTTTGACGAAAGCCTAAAAATCATAAAGAAAGTGTGCCAGTGGTTGTACAGTTGTGCCCTATACGTAATGTCATATTAACCTCAGATTTGTTCATTTGAAATAGGCTTTTCGTCTCGTTAGGGCCTTTGTGTTTCTACCTACCAAGAGGTCTTATGCGATTCTCTCGTCCATATTTTCAATTCATCACTCGTTGCATCGAATGGGTTTGCGTTCGATAAGTTAACTAAATGGAGCTCTTTCGTTTAAAGATTTCTTACAATCCAATACAATCTTAGATTTAACTTTATCACTTGATATCGCCTAATTGACCCCTGGCTGTCGGTAAATATGTTAACCCCGTTGGCTCCATATTCATTCCAATCCAATTAAGGCATTCCGTTTAGCTGGACTCTAGTATATTCCCGTTTCTGAGTCTTCAATATAGATCTCAGGCCCGTTTTTTCTCCCAATTTTAATGACACAATATCTCTAGAAACTAATGTGATGACGAAAATCTGAGACCAGATTAAGGATTTAAAACTTCTCAATCCTTTAGAAAATAATTCTTTGGTTTCGAGGTTAAAAATTTGTTGATCAAAACCATTTAAAGCTCTGTTCACATGTCAACATAAAAACTAAATGAAAATTAAATCAAAAACAATACAGTTTCCCCTAAAGAATTTGATTTAATAGAGGAAAATATGGAACAATCAAAAAATATAAAGTTACAAAAATGACAAAAAAAAGTTGATAGTTGGTTAGTAGCATTAAGCATTATATAGCACAAATAATAAATTATATTATTGTTTTCTGTTTTATTTTAGTAGATTTGATTAAAAATACGATTATTGGATATAAATGTTAAAAAATATAAACTAAACTAAAAAATATTTGACACACAAACACGGAGGAGTATAAGTTGAAAAATGCTTTAATGGGGAAGGGACACAATAAAAGACACAAAACAGACAGTTAGTAAATACACACAAGTAAGAAGTACTCAAGGGACAACTGTGGACTTGTTATGGTAAATATTATATTATTTCTAAGCATTTTCAAATTAACAAAAAGGAAAAGTCATACTAACCTCAGTGGGTAGAGTTTCAGTCAAAAGATCATCGGCTATTTTGGTCATATTTTGTATGACAGTTTGGGCTTCGACAGCACCCTTTTCCAAAGAACGCAAACGGGCAGCACGCCATGAAGCACGTTTCTCAGCACTATATTATTAAATGAAACATAAAATAGAGGGTGTTAATATACATATGTTGTTAAGTTGTATTTGTAAAGTAAACAATTTGAAATGAAAAGAAAATTTTACCAAAACCATTAATTAAAGTTTTATTTTATAAACTGTAATTATAGAAATTAAAGTATTTACAAAAAAGTATAAACGAATACTAAGTGTGGCATACAACAAAATACTCGTACATACAAAATTTTTAATTTACTTTAGCTTAACTAACACCTTTAAAGAAAATTTTTAACTTAAATTTGTACAGGAAATCAAAGTGTCGTGTAGTTGGTGTGAGTGAAAGAGAAAAAAAAATTTTAAAAGAACGAACTGAAAACTAAACTTATAAACCGCATAATTACAAAAAAGTACATCAACAAATGTACATAGAGATTTGCGTGCCAATCTTACATTTTGGTAGATACATTTATATTGACTTTATAAGCAAATTGCTACAAATTTTTTATAGCAATTTTAGTATAAAATAAGCTTAAAATTTTTCACAAGACATCTAATATGTACTTCTTACATGTACGAATTGAGTTAGTGGGTAGAGGGGATACAATATTTGTAGCTACTACTACCCACCTACGTAGTACGTATCTCATCTGTAATTGCCTCTGCATTGGTATACGGTTCACAAGATTCAACTACGCTTACACATAGCACACACATATACATAGATATTAAAAAAAATAATATGCTTACCCTTGGATTAGAAATTATACGAACGAGAGTATCTGCGGGACTAGTCTGTGTTTCTACAAGTTTTATTAAAATGGCAAGATATCACAGTGTATGGTTAAGCTTAATTCGATTGTTCTTTAATAATTTTTTTTAGTACAGCAATACGTAAAAATATCGATTTCATGTACTAAATTTAAACTTTCTAAGTCAATTTGTTTAGCCTTTTACATTTAAAATAGACAAGATGACAACCTGAAATCAGAGTTTGTATTACACAATTCAAAATATCCAAATTTGGTTTAAATTCCAAATGTTAGATGTGTTTTAATTCATACCACTGTAAAATCCTGCCATCGAATATAAATTTTCAGTTTAAAAATAATACTATTTCATACATTAAACTGTCTAGAATATTATTTTCCTTATCTAACGAATGTTGTTGCATGAGGCGTATGGGAGTGTTACAGAAACAATTACGTCGTACAACCACTTTTCATAAAGTTTCGTGTTTGCAATTTATAGTATGATTTGGGGAGGGGGAAGTTGTGGTGATACAATTTTGGAAAGAATGAGGACGGACTTGATTAAACATCATATATAATGAAAGGGTTTATTTTTTCTTGTTTACCGGTACACATGCAGAACTTACTTTATCATAGCTTTGCTTTTTTTCAAATTAGAGGTAGATGAGGGAGAAGGGTTCGTCTCTTCGTAGGAAGATGTGATGCCTGCCAATAAGGCGCGTTTTTCAGCATTTGCTGTACGCACTGGTATACGACTAGTGGGTGAAACAGCAACTTCCGGTTCATGTTCTTCATCAACATTGTATAGCAGTTCTTGCTCGTCTGTAACGTCTACATCTTGTTCGAATTGTTGCTCCTGTTGATGAGAATGCTCCAGTTGTTGTGGTTGTTGTTGCTGCTGCTGTTGCTTTTGTAATAGAGCTGGTGGTATTACAACTTTAACCTTTGGTTTTGGTAACAATGAAGGTTTCTTTGTTTGTTCTAGTGCTGGTGTTGATGAGGTTGTTGTTGTTGCTGTTGTTTCTGATGGCACCTGTGTTACTTGGGGCTTAATACGAAGAATTTTCTTAGATTCTTTTTCATCTCTAGTCACAGCTATTGCCGTCGTCGTCGTTGTTGTTGGTATAGCTGTTGCCTTGGTAGTTGTTGTGATTGTTGTTTTTGGTTTTACTATTACCTTTTTAGTTGTCTTACTCGTTATCGACGATTCTAATTTTAAATTTTCCTTAGGTTCATCCTTTACTTTGATATCTTTTATTCTTACAGTTGGTGCTTTTAATTTAGAACCCTTGCTGGTAGTGTTGGTGCTTGTTGTTGCTGTTGGCTTTAAGTTCTTAGCCGGATTTATAACTTTACTGCTTTTTAGGTGCCAGTGTTGTAAATGTGCATTAAATTTAATTTAGATGATATAGAGTTGTGCATACAAAACATTTAATTTATTTGTTATTGTAGCAACAACAAAGTTGTTGTCATTGTTTTAAATGTTGCATTGAATTGTTGTTTATTGTTTTTGATTTTAGAAATAATAAAGAAATAAAAAATCATAAAATAATAAAATTTTAATATTCAGAGTCTAAGTATTTGAAGGATCTTTGTTTTTTGGTGGAGTTAGAAACATTTGATGTCTGATTATTTTCTTTACTTTATATCGGTGGTGCATGGTGATGATGAAGATTGAATTAGTCACAAATTAATCAGATCCATTATAAAGTGCGGTATATATTGATGTTTTTAAAAAGATATATATAAATATATGTATGTATTATATATAAAGGAGCATTCCCTACAATTATTACTGTTATATTTATTTGGTATTGGTTTTACATAAACATACACATACACATTTTATTATAAAAAAGCATATTAGTTGTAGAGATTTGAATTGTAATTGTTAAGAAATTTAATCACATTTTAATAACATTTTTAACTAAATGGTTTTCAACAAGACAGATGTTTATGAGTAAATCACAACCAATTCCCACATTAAATTGTACATATGGTAAAATTAATATTTGCTTAACAATTCCAGAGTAAAAGAATACATTAAACTAAGCTTAAACAATAATAATTAATAAACTTTAAACTTCAGTTGACTTAACATTATGTATTTAAAAAAGCATTACATACATTCAGAAATAATTGTTTAAGACGGTTGAAAAACGAACTTGTCGCCATCATTTCTGAAAAAAAGTCTTAACTAGTTTCCTAAAAAATTTTGAATTCATTTTAATCTAATTTTGTGACAGTATTTTTATATCGAAATTTAGAACATGTTTGCGTTGGTTAGTTCAGGGAACTATCAAGCAATAGATTCCAGTTGACAATCTTCAAGGGGAATATTCCTACATAAAAACAGACAAGTGTGGCAATAGCTTTGTGTAGTTATGTTAAATTTGAAAATATTTTATAAGTGCGACGTGGTATCATAAATAATTAAACTGTTTAACAGACCACATATTCATATTTTCAAATACTGAAAAGTAATTAAATCTGCAACAATACAACCCATATGTTGCTCATTTGTTAATGATAAATAAATGAAAATTTATTAAAATTCAGTACCAACGACAAAAATTGTTAAAAGATGTTGCTCATATGTTAACGAGAACGTTAAATACAGAATTGGAAAATATTACACAATAATAATTTGCGCTTCTAAAACATTGAAACAATAAAATAAAAATACATAATGCTTTTCGGAACACATTATCCTTATATTTAGGTAGAAGATATCCATGTATTTTACAAACGTTTCAGATATGTTTCTAACCCAAATTTTGCAGAAATATATATACAAATTAAAAATTTATACAAATATCTGTTTTTAATCTTCCATCTCTGGTAAATTGTGTCTGGAAATAAATATGTATTTATACATGTATAAAATACGTTGTCTCAAAGTTTAAATTAATTAAACAAACATAATTATATTAAAAAAAAGAATACAATAAAGAAAACGAAATGATTTAAACTGACAATCGTTTAAAAAATCGTCTCGTAATGGAAAGTAAATATATTTTGTTTAATAATTTATGCTGTAATGAATCCAGATAGAACCTATTACCGATATACATATGTAACGTGTTATGAGTAACGGGTGTACTATAGATTCAAATTCTATGTACTCGAACATTTTATAAAAACATTTATTTAAATTACGTAGTCCTGTATGTCTGGAATAGGTAATAGGCTACTTTTTATTTTGAAATTCTAAGTGGGCGAGGAGCCATGTCCATATTAAGAAAATATTAAATCCGTATATTTGAGATCATATAACAGAGTCCTCAAATTTTGTCGGAGCAACTTTAGTGTCAATATGATTATTTAGGACAAAAAGTAGGAGGAATATAATTAGGGGCGTGGCACCTCCCATATAAATTAAATACAAGAATTAGTTTATCTTGGAAACTATTACAGCTAGAATCTTCAAATTTTGCAGGAATAACTTTCTCAAACCCCCATATGAGTTAAATAGAAAATTTCGTATATCTCAGAAACTATTAGAGCTAGAATCTTCAAATTACTTGAAGAATCTTGACATTCATCTGAACATTTAGAGTATAACGGGCGGACTTTTAATGGGGAACTTGGCACCTCCCATATGAATTATATATAAAATTTCGTTTATCTTGGAAACTAATAGAACTTGATTTTTAAAATTTTGCACAATATTCATTTGAACATTTGGAGGAAAAATGAATCAAATAGAAAAATTCGTATATCGTATAACTTCAAATTTTACATGAACAACCTTGACATTCATCTGAACATTTAGAGCATAACGGGCGGACTTTCAATGAGTGGCTTGGCACAACACATAAATACAAAATTTCGTGTATCTTGGAAACTCTTATATTATTCAAATTTTTCATAGATAGATAGAAACTTGCGAATTTGCAATAATTTGCTTGACATCTCTCATATGTAACATATTATAAATCTGGAAAACTAATGTAGTTAGAATCTTCAAAATCGTTAAGTGGGTTTTTTATCTACACATATTGCTTTTAGGGTAGCAAGCACACTGGGTATAGCTAGTAAAACTATAAAATAGAGCTTTTTTCGAATTTTTCAACTTATATTTTTATACCCTACACCACTTTAGTGGGGAGGGTATATTGGGTTTGTGCTGATGTTTATAACATACAAAAATATTCGTCCTATACCCATCTTAAAGAATACCAATCGGCTTAGAATCGTTTTCTGAGTCGATTAAGCTATGTCCGTCTGGTTGGCTGGCTAGCTGGCTGTCCATGTAAACCTTGTGCGCAAGGTACAGGTCGCAATTTTCAAGATAATTGGATGAAATTTGGCACACTCCTTTTTCGACCCAAGGACGAAGCCTATTGAAAATGGTTAAAATCGTTCCATTATTTCA
Source organism: Lucilia sericata (assembly GCF_015586225.1). Taxonomy (NCBI): domain Eukaryota; kingdom Metazoa; phylum Arthropoda; class Insecta; order Diptera; family Calliphoridae; genus Lucilia; species Lucilia sericata. Next base: position 347,159 of record NW_023994107.1, on the reverse strand, counting down.
CCTAGCCCCCATACAACAGGTATGTTAAATATACCTGTATATTGATAAAAAGCGGCACAACTAAAATTATACAAGCCTTGATGACCTTGCCAAATTTCATAGAGATCGGGCCTCATTTAACCCTAGCTCCCATACAAAGTCCCCTTCAGAAAATTACTTGAATGTCCAAAATTAACTTATAAACACAAATATCGCGATGAAATTCAGCACAATAAAATATTATGTAAATATAAATATATTCACAAAATTTTATCAGGCTTGGTCCATATTTGCCTCTAGCCCCCATAAAAAGCTTCTTTCAGAAAATTAGTTTTTCATCCATAAATTGCTTAAATGTATCGGAACAAGGTAATAGAAGATAAATGCTTTATTATGAAAAATAAATCACATTTAATATTGGTGTAGGGTATAATATGGTCGGTCACGCCCGACTATACTTTCTTACTTGTTATTAATTAGATCTAAGTGGATCCGTTGAAAAATATTATGAAAAAAGCTGTATTTTGACCATATCCAAAATGCGGCCGTTATTCGCATTCATGCTTCATATATTAAATAATTGTTTTTAATTACTTTCTCTGCTGTCATTTTAACAACAATTAAATGTGTATATAATTTGTTTTTTGCTTTAATTCAAATTCATAAAAATTATTTAACACTCTTACAAATTGCGTAAAGTGGAAGTGAAATAATGCTTCAGTAAAAAAAAATTGAAGGACAAACAAAAATTATAGAAATTTTTTTGGTATAGTTCGACTTGTGTACAACTCATGATTCTTATTATCTTAGGTCTTTAAGGCCCTATTCATAACCAAATTTTTATTTTATCAATGATTTTTATCTTGTGTGAATTTTGTTTTATAAACCTTTTATAAAATAAAACTTTGTTTTTGATTGGCTATAATAAGCTTTCTGCTTACAAATTAAAACTAACTCATTATATCGATATTTTCTAAGAAGTAGAACATACAATCTATAGACTTTAAGTAAATGTAACAAACGACGACAAATATATATATGTATGAAAAACAAATTCTGAATTAAAAAAAAAACCTAAATAAAAATTCACTTGAAAAGTTTACAAGTGAAACAACATGAAGTGCCAGACAACTATGTTGGACTTCGCTAAAGAGACCGAGAGAATGAGAGAGAGATTTCGTACTTAGGTGCGTTTATTTTACAGAAAAGTAATACATACAGAAACAAATTTCTTATATTTTTTTCTTATTTTCGTTGGCACAAGAAAAACTTTATAAAATAACGTGAAAATTGGAAAACATAAATCACTCAGGCAGAACTTAAACTTTATTTTAACTAAAACAAAATTCTTTTTCTACTTTTTGTTTCATTTCGTAAATACTTTTTGGAAACTGCCAGGCATAGTTAGAGGGAACACCACAATGAAAAAGGAAGAGCGACAAAAAAAGTAGAAAAACAAACCGTGAAACAAATTTAAATTTTATACAATTTGTAAATTTATTTCATTGTTTACTGTTTTCTTTTGTAAATAACTCTTTTGGTTGCAGTCTTTAGCTTAAATATTTACGGCTGTATTTATAAAAACTTATTTTAGGTTTATTAAACAATTTTAGGCAAAATTCAGGAAAATCGTATTTATAAACGTGAAATAGCTTAAAACACCTTCAATAAACCATTGACAATTAGAAGAATTTTATTGTAGGCTCGACCCTTCTTTAAGCCAACAATAACTTGATTTTTAACAATTTTTTTCTCAAATAAGGATTTTTCCGGTAATTTTAGGTTGATTGCGAAAAGTAATTATGGTTTCTTTTAAAATAAAATCTAAAAATTCTAATTTTAACGTTTACAAATTTGTAAATAAAATCCCAGAAAATTTTTAAACGCTTATATTTTGAGGAAAAAACTCAAATCTAGGCATTATTGGATTAATGCATGAATATATGACAATATTCCAATTGTCCAGCACTATTTTTAGGCAATTTGGAAACGCCCGTCTGTCAACCAAATGATGGACAAAATCATTTGATTTGGCTTTTTCAAAGTTTGTTGGTTAAATATAATGCCATAAAGTATACATGGTTAATTACTTTATGGCATTATATTTAATTATATTGATTAGTGTTATACTAATGCAAAATATATTCGCTGGCATTAAAATTAGTCAAATATCAAAGAAATTTATCAATATTTGCAAAAATTTATCAAAAATTACAAGGAAAATAAGTAAAAATAAGAAAATGTGTCATAGTGATGTATATTTTGTCGCAAAATATCCGTTATTCGGATACTTTTAATAATAATTAGAAATTATATGTTATATTTATACATCTGAACTAAATAGACATTTATTAAAGCCATATATATATATATTTATTTTTCTTAAAAGTTTGTTTTTATTGTCAAAAATCTATTATAAACAAAAATATGAAATTAAGAAAACCGAATCAACGAATATTTTATCCTAATTGTACGCAACACTAACACATAAAATGACAGCCATATTGTACAGTGCTGCCAACTTAAACATAAATCAGCACAATAGTTAATATACGTTTATTATTTGTTTATAAATATCATAATTTTATTAATGGTTTTTAAGGCTAAAGTGTGCTTTAACTATTGAGTGCATTAAAAGAAAAATAAGATTTTTTTATAAATACAAGCGTTAAACTGCAGCACTGCATTTTCCTATATAAAACTTAAAGCTGTTTGTAATAGTAAAAACTTTAATTTGTTTATTAATAATTTTTCATATTTAAAAAAAAATTTCCCAGCAAAACTTTAATTATAAAGTAATAAGTTAAAATGCTAAAATTTACTTAAACAATAGCAGCTTAAGACATTATTTTAACATGGTGATGTCAATGCAGGCACTTACTACAATCGCTTACAAGTAATTCGAAAAATTAACCAATGTAAATCGTATGACAGCTTCTATAGCTTCATGGCGAAGATGACTAATGATATAGAAAGTTTTTATATAACACATTATAAGATGTTTTTAGACTACTTCTATGTAATTAGGACGATATGTAGCAGTCATTGAAAGTATTTGTAAGTGCATACAATTGAAAGTCATTAATATAATACTTTGTCATTTCAATATACATACTTCGGAAATGGTTTCTATACTTCTGTAGTGCAACAGTATAACAATCGATGTCCTCTAAAATATTTTATAAACTACTAAACATTGTTTGTTAATAAGCCATGAAATTGCAACAATACTTTATTCCATTAAAAACAAATTTTCCTATTAAGTCTTCAGATAGTTTATATCTGAGTTCATTGTACATATTACGAATTCTGTTTTGATTTAGACAAAAGCATTCATTATTCAATCTGAGAAGTGGTTGATTAACCTGAAGGAAAACTATTTTAAATGTTAGTTCTGAAATCTCAAACATGAACTTTTATATTCATGTCAAGGCCATCTAGCTGTCCTGAAAATTTCAATCCAAAACAGACTTTCATATGCATATTATATTTAAATAACACAGTGTAAAATTTGTATGCTTAGGTTATTTCGTTCGAAAGCTATTATTTAACGTTTCCGTCGAACAAGAACACTTTAAATTATTGATTATTTTTTGTAGTAATATAAAGTTAACAGATAACCTAAATATCAAAATTAATAAAAAACAAGCAAGAAAGTATAGTCGGGCATGACCGACCATATCATACCCTACACCAGTTATGAATATTAAATGTGATTTATTTTTCATAATAAAGCATTTATCTTCTATTACCTTGTTCCGATACATGTAAGCAATTTATGAATGAAAAACTAATTTTCTGAAAGAGGCTTTATATGGTGGCTAGGGGCAAATATGGACCAAGCCCGATAAAATTTTGTGAATATATTTATATTTACATAATATTTTATTGTGCTGAATTTCATCGCTATATTTGTGTTTATAAGTTAATTTTGAACATTCAAGTAATTTTCTGAAGGGGACTTTGTAGGGGAGCTAGGGTCAAATCAGGCCCGATCTCTATAAAATTTGGCAAAGTCATCAAGGCTTGTATAAAACTTAGTTATAGAACTTGTTTTGCAGCTTTTTGTTGAGATACAAGTATATTGAACATAATTATGAACTTAAAAGCCATACTCGGGGGGTTCAGTTGTATGGGGGCTAGGTCAAATATTGGACCGATGTTACCCATTTTTAATAGGATTCGTCTATAGTACAATAGAAGACCACGGGCAAAATTTCATTGAATTATCTTCATAACCATTTTCAATAGGCTTCGTCACTGAGACAACTGAAGATCATGTACCACAATACATTGAATTATCTTCAAAAATGCGACCTGTACTTTTATTACAAGGTTTACATGGACGGGCGGACATAGCTAATCGATTCTAAGCCCATTGGTATACTATATGACCAATATTATGTGCGTTACAAACATCAGCACAAAAACAATATACCCTCCCCACTAAAGTGGTGTAGGGTATAAATAGTTTTCCTTTAAGTCTTGAGATAATTTATTGAACAAAATTTAATAAAACTGCAATTGACTGTGAAAAGTTAAAAAAAAAAAATAATAATTTGTAAAACAAAACAAAAAAACTTCTGCAAAACGTTGTTTAAATACAAAACTACAGCCTTCATCATTTTGTTCTTGAAACTTTATTTTAGAAATAATTATTTTTGTTCATTTATTTATTTTGAATAGTTTTACAAAATACACCTAAACTATAGCAAAGATAGTAAATTTACCATAACAAATATTTATGTTTTTAAGTGAAAAACTAAATTGAATCAAATTTAAATTTACACACAAAGAAGGAAACAGGAAATAAAAACAAAAACAATGTTGCATTTGCTGTTCTTGTTGTTGTTAACAATAGTAGTGTTCTTACAGTTACTGAGAGTGTAAATATAAAAGATATTTTTTTGTTTTAGTTTGCTTTTTGTTGTTGTTTTTTTATATTAAATATTATTATTCTTAACAATTATGCACGTGTATATACTAGATTATTAAGTTTTTTTTTCTTCATAAATACAAATTTCATTTAATTTACTTAAAAACTACTTTTGTTGCATTAAAACCTAGAGAAATTGAGTGCGAGAGAGAAAATGTAATAGAAAGAGTATTTGTTTAGTAATGGCGTGTTACTCTTGTTGTTATTTGTTTTTGTTGCTATATAAGTGTGAGTTTGCACTTAGTTTAAATTAGTATGAGAGGAAATGGAAGTAGATTTAAGAACCGGAAGTTTAGTATTTTGATTATACAAGTGTACGCGATAATAAGTTTTATTTTTTCCATTACTATAGTATAGTGTATAAAGTTTAGTATAGTTTTTTTTATATTTTATTATATCTTGTTCTTTCTATAGTTATAAAGGTAATTTAATTTTTATAATACGTAGTAGTTTGTTTATTTTGTTATTAAATGCTTATTGTTCTTTTTTTCTTGGCACTTTAGTTTTAATAGGGAAATTATTAACAAAACGTATAATAATAAAATACAATTATATAACTTTATTAATGAAATTAAGAAAATGTAAAAATAGCAAACTAAATATGTTCATAAATGCAAAGAAAAATCAAATGTCAACTAAATGTTCAAACACAATATATATTTCAATATGTAATAAAAACTAAAGAAGCTGCCTCATAAATCTTAAAAATTATAATGATTATTATCTGGTTATTAGATACAAAATTTTATCTTTTCAAAAATCTATTATAATATGTATGTTCAATAACAAATATTTGTTACAAATTATCATAAATTGTTTTTGTATTTCAATACAAATTTGAAATATTTTTGTGAAAATTAGTAACAACTTTTAGTTATTGAACAGACCCATTACCAGCAAGTCCCAACTAAGTGTTCCCATAATTTATTATGTTAATAATAATTTAAATTATACTTAAATTTAATGTTTTAAATTTAAATTAAAACTACTAATGAAAAATTCAACTGCAAGAGATATATGTACATTTAAAAATAAATTTGCATAAATGGTTAATACTTAATACAATATATATTCAATTATCCATATTTAATAATAGCAAATAATTATTAAAAATAAAATACTATCCTTTCATCCATAGCATATAAAAAGTCAGAAATAACAGGACATACATACATACATACATACATACATATAATACAATATGATTAATAATAATAAACAAACAATTTATTTGTTTTAAATACGAACAATAAAAAATATTAAATACTTATGTATATGTACATACATACATATGTATCTTTCAATTACACTGGTCTGTAAACAAATACATTTTCTTTCGCTTCTTTGAATTTTAGTGCATGAACCCAGCAAAAATAAAACGAAGTACTTCTAAAAGAATAACATTTATCACGATATGTGAAAGATATCGACCTAATTTCTTTACTATTTTATTTCCTTCTTTATTGTCCATAAGTCACATGGAGATTTTCCCAAAATTTTAAGATTTGCTTAACAAAATTGCTAAAAGCTTGAAACTATATTTTAGAAACTGCCGTCTTAAGGGGTTTCCATTTATGACAATACCCCAAATACGGTTTACACTATCTAATGGGGATAAAAACTTACATTTAAGTTAATATGAATGTATTTAACGTAATGACATGGTTTTATTAGAATATTTCGCAAATTTTTTTAATTTTTTTAAGTGTTTTGGGTCACTAAGTGATCGGAGGAATTTGTAATAACTTTTAATATTTTTAACCGATTTTTGTGTTTTATATCTTATTAGAACGATAATTGAATATATATTTCAATTATTTTCTCTTAAAATAAAAAAATTTAAATAAAGTGGTAACATTATTACAAAAAACATTTTCCACTTCAGAGCCGTTGCGCCACTAGTTAACGTAGTCTTATAGCCTGAATTTTTTCATCATTATTTTTTTTATCTTTAAGTGTAGGTCTAGAGGCAGCCACTATTCGAAAACCCTGAAAAAATACAAAATTTTATATTTGGGACTCAAGTATACAGTCAGAAGGACTGAAAGATGAAAATGTGGAAAATTGGTGGGTGATACGACTTTTTTTGGTAGATTTTTTTGAATTGTTTGGTATTTTATAAATAAAACCATATAAAATGCTAATTTTGTAGTAATTTAGAGCCACTTAGAGCCATGCTGGAGGATTACAAAGGAGCAAAGAAAACTATAATGTGGACTTTTTGTGAACATTATAACTAGTAATACAGTGGTTCTAAAGGACCCAATTGGTACTACTAATTTTTCAAACACATAGGAAAGTTGGGAACTAGTATTTGTACTAGTAAAATACAAGTTTGGTAGTAGTTCCATTTCCTACAGGGAGGTTTTTATTTACTTGAGCATATAATGATTAAACATATATAACTTTTTTTTTAATATTTACAGCAGCACTGTTAAATTAAATATGCAAAGAAATCATATCTAAACAAATATTAAATTTATATTATTACAAATTTATTTAAATTGTTTTAGATTACTTTCTGTGGCTTCATTCAGTCATAATATTATTAAAATATAAAAATATATGTAAAATTTAAATAATACTTAATTATTTGCAAATCAAAATTGGCCTCATAAATAGATATTAATTTGTTTAGGTCAAAATTTTATTGACAATAATAAAAATAATAATAAAATCAATAAACCTATATAAAAGATTTAATTCGAATGCTTATTGTTTAATTTATGTTGTTTTTCTTAAATACTTAATTATTAGTTTTACAAACATTTTCCAATATGTATTTTAGTACTTGTAGTCAAATTGAGTTGAAATAACGAAAACAAAAAAAAAATTTTTTTTTATTACTTCTTTAAACATTAATAATGTGGTCTGTGAAAACCGTGGAACGAATAGTTATTGAGGTCAAAACTATTTAACTTCTAAATACAGCTTCAATTTCTGCTAAAGGATTCCTGCAGCGTTATCATTAGTATTATGCAACAAGCAGTTTGGTGTGAGGAGAAATATAAAAAAATAAATATTTACAAAATTTACAAGAATTATGCAAAAAAGTTAAGTGAATCTGTAAATGCAATCAAATACTTAGAAGATTTTTTCAAGTGAAAGTAAATTTGTATAAGAGAAATAATGAAGACAACATTTTATTCGCGAAAGTAGTCACGAAAGATGACATAAAAATGAAGATAATAATCAAAGGGTTTTCATATTATTTGGCTGGTGGTACACTTATAGAATTGCAATTCATACAAACTTTAACATTAACAAGTAACAGCGCTATATTCGGCTGTGCCGAATCTTATATACCCACCATCAAATCATGTGTCCTAAATTTCAAGTGAATTTCGGAAAATGGACCTAGCTATACTGTATAAATGGATGTTTTTGCTACCATAATTTAAGCTTTTATTAGATTTTTTCTGAACTGATTTATCATATATAAGTAATAATATTGTCAGGGTGATGCGTAGTACTTATTTTATCATATTTAATAAATTTTTTAATGATTTTATTTCCTGTAAATTTACTTATGTTCAATTTTAGACCGATCCTCCGAAGATTTTGGTTCCAGTAAAACTTGTTATATCGAATATCAATGCTTTCTAAGCCTTATATGAGGCTTTGATACAATATGGCCCGATGCTCATAATATTTGACAGAAAGATTTTAGATCCTATGAAACTATTTCATGACAAATTTTATCGATATACTGGTATTTTGGAGCCAGTTAAGGCCGCTAATGTCATACAATGATAAAGTCAATCATGGACCGATCCTCAAAAAACAGTTGGAACAATATTTCTTTAAAACTTGTTTATGTCGAATTTCATTGCTTTACTATAATTTTGAAGAAGTTGTTTATGTCGAATTTTGTAATTTCATAAAACATGGTTATGTCAATTTCGTTGATATACTGAAATTTTAAAGCATATTATGAACTTTAAAGTAATTTTCTGAGAGGAACCTTATATGATGGGTAAGGTTAATTATGGGCCGATCTCCATAAAATTTGGCAGAGAGGTTTTAGTTCTCCGAAAACTTGTTTACGTAGAATTTCGTTGCTTTACTATAATTTTGCAACAAGTTATGAGCGTTATTGTTATTTTAAGAGGGTAGCTTATATCGGGGTAGGTCAATTATAAACCGATATAATTTGACAGAGAAATTTTAGTTCCTTTAAAACTTATTTATATTGACTTTCGTTGATTTACTGGGATTTTGAACAAATATATATATGGGGCGTAGGGTCAAATATGGGGAGATATTTTAGTTCCTCAAAAACTTGTTTACGTTGAATTTCGTTGCTTAACTATCATTTTGAAGCAAGTTCTAAGAATTAGTCATTTTCTGAAGGGGAGCTTACATGGGGGGTAGGGTGAATTATGGTCCGATTTCCAAAAAAAAAAATTGCGAAGATATTTATGTTCCCCTAAAACTTGTATATATCGAATTTCGTTACATTGCTATCATTTTGAAGCAAGTTATGGCCGTTATAGTCATTTTCTGAGAGGGAGTGTAGGGTCAAATATGGGCCGATCTCCATAAAATATGTGGGAAATATTTTAGTTCCCCAAAAACTTGTTTACGTTGAATTTCGTTGCTTAACTATCATTTTGAAGCAAGTTATAAGAGTTAAGGTCAATTTCTGAAGGTGATTTTATATGGAGGGTAGGGTCAATTATGGGCCGATTTCCAACAAAATTAGCAGAGATATTTATGTTCTCCTAAAACTTGTATATGTCGAATTTCGTTGCAATGCTATCATTTTGTAGCAAGTTATGACCGTTATAGTCGTTTTCTGAGGGGGACCTTATATGGGGGGTAGGGTTAATTATGGACCGATTCTCGTAAATTTTAGTAGGGAGATTTCGGCTCATATAAAACTTATTTATGTAGAATTTCATTGACATACTTATGTTTTTAAACAATCTATGACTTTTTACACTGTTTTGGGGGCTATGCGAAAACATGAACCGATATGGCCCATTTTCAATACCAAACAAAATGCATCAATAAAAAATATTTATGCAAAATTTCAGCTCCTTAGCTTTTCTCGTTCGGACTCTATCGTGCTTTCAACAGACAGACGGACATGGCTAGATCGTCTTAGAATTTAATAATGACCCAGAATATACATATATACTTATGTGGGTCTGTGACCAATATTTCGATGTTTTTTGATGGTGGGTATAAAAATATGAATTGAACAATTCTTTGCTATTTTATGCACACAGATTGGGACATTTGGCTTGTAAATCGACCAATGTCCTACCGATTTAAGACAAATTGTAGACCTATTGCAAATACCAACTTATAATCGCCTAGTCGTCTAACTTGTCATATTTATAAAAATTTAATTAAAAAGTTAATTATAACAAACTTTACTGGTTTATTAAGTTATTCTTCTTTTTTATTTATTGTATACTTTTTTATTATTTTAAATAAACTTAAGTATATTTATATAGAAATCGGATTAACTTTAATCTAAATAAATATATATATTTTTTTAATAATTAGTTTTATATTGAAAGTATATTTTTAAATACTGGCTTTAAATTTCTATAATGCTGTTAATATTTTAATAAATTCCATTAAGTAGTGCAGTTGTTTTATGCTTCTAATTAAAAAAAAATTGTATTTATTCAGATTTCATATTATGTCATCTTTACAGACCTCATTCTGTTGCATTTTCATTTGAAACCGATAATCCAAAAAAATATGTTTGTGTTGTGGGCGATTGCAAAATTTTAAAAACCTCAAATTTGAATGAAAGAACACTTCCTGCTTATGACTCTTATGTCTCACTCTGTACTTTTTTATGTTTAATAGAACAGGAAACATATAATAGAAACCACATTTTCATTGCAAATTTTATATTTTGTATAAAATTTATATAAAATAATATTAAATAGTTTGTTGATTTTGGCATGACTATAAAAAAGTTTTGCTTTAATACCAAATACAATAAATAATAGTTTTAACAAATCAGCAAGAAATAAAACCAATAGGGGTTTTCCCAAGATGAAACTAACAAACAAAATTTTTAAAGATTATTAATAAAAAAACGAAATTTGTTAAAAACTAACTAACTAAAAATAAATTAATTAATATTAATAGACCCACTGAGAGGGAGACTACATATAATAAAATAAACTTAAATGTCTGAAAAATACAACAACAACAAAACGTTTTTGTTCCATAGTTATTAAAATTGAAAAAAAAAAGTTTAAAAAAGAAGCGACAATATTAACGCCCTCGTTTATTTAAAGGTCGTTTAACTATTATTATTATTATTTTTTTTGAATATTTTTTTCTTAAAACTCAACTAATTTAAATATTGTTTAGATTTTATGCAAATTATGTTGTGGTTCATTTGTTTTCAAAATACAGTAGAGACATAAAAAATAGTTGAGATGTTTGTTTTTGTGTGCGACCACCGTTCAGTTTAGTTCAACCATGACAATGATCTTCAGTCTTTACAGTTTTAACTAGAAATTGTTTAAAATTGTTTTCTTGTATAATTTATGCATTTTATTTATTAAAATAAACTACAGCTTTTATTGTTTTTCTCTAAAACAACTCAACAAAATCTAAAAACAAAAAAAAAAAAAACTAAAGAAATACGAAATTTTTGTTCAAAAATTTAACTAAGGAATGTAGTGTCACACAAGGTCGTTTAGTTTAAATAAAAACAAAAACCACCGCAGAATTATAAACTTAAGAAAAAATAAATTTATATATCTTCTTATAAAATAACGCATATAATAATAATAATATGCATATTTGTAGATTATTTATTTTGTTTCTAAATTTCAAATTTGTTTTCTTGTCGTTTTGTTTATTTAAGACCCCAAGACCTCTAGATAATTGACCTTTTGCTGTTGCCTTTTTTGTTTTTACATTCCAAAACTGACTCAAAAAAACCCAAAACAAGAAAAAAATCAAAGGCAAACACAACAAGTACATAAATAAAATCTCAATAATTAATTAACATTTTTTGTTTTAAAAATCTGCTGTTTCATTTTAAATTTTCTGTCACAAATTTACTAATTTGAAATGTAAAAATTCTTATTTAATTTTGTAGGCCGTATTTTTTAATTTTTATTATTTAGCAGCCGGCTTTTTTCGTGACTTCTTTTACAGTTTTAATAATTTATTTTCATATTTGTTTATATTAATATACCTTTTAAATTGGCTTCTCTATTTTTGAGTGCCATTAAAAATTTAAATCACAATGTTTTTTAATTTGTTTTAGTTTATAAATGTTAATACAGCGTCCAATAAAATCCTGAATGCAGAACAATTGGCGGTAAATTAAAAAGAAATAACAATTTAATAAATTAAATTAGTATTTAAATTTGAATATATAAGATTATTAAAGTTTTAGTGGATAACTCAACATTTTTATAACATAATTTATTGTATATTGTTTGGAAAAAAACTAACAGTAAATAAAAGATCATAACAAATTTTCGATCAGCATAAATAAAAACCCAGATTATGAATTGCTGCATAATCGAATTTAAAATTTAAATTATTGAGTTATTAACTAGTGTGCAGTATAAGGATTAATAACTGGTCTAGATCAGATAATGGATCCATCTTCAGAAAACTTGATAGAGTTCTCAATGTGTTTTATTAATTTTTTTATGCCAAACTTTGACATGATCGGGTCTATTCTGTAAATGGAGAGATTTTTAAAATCGATTTATATTGAGCAAGGGACAATAAAGTTATTTACAAAATTACATCGTGGTATTAGTGTTTAAACGTGAATTTTTGACATTCCAGTCATTTTCAGACTTACATAAAGATTTTTTCGATTTTTGAAGAGATACTAGAACATTAAACATAATTATGAGCTCTAAAACCCTACGTCAACCATAGCTCTGGAAACAATGTTAGATATTTCACCCATTGAAACACATACATATAAGATATGAGGCGGCACTTACAGCCGAACGGCTCACAACTTTAGACGAACTGGCCAAAAGCGGTTAGAGGACACGTCATTAATGTATACTGGACACATTGGAAGCATATACATATACAATCGGAGGTGCCCCATTGCATACCAGAGACATAATAAATATGTCGGAAACTTTGAAACGCTGATCCCAGATACCAGTAGGTATCATATAGCACTAAATTGGGAAACAAAGTGGGCCTGGAGTTTTATAGTGAAGACCCAGAAACAGAAATATACCGCCGTTTACTTAATCACAACTCTAGCTTCCAGGCAGGAGTCCGATCAATAAAGGAATGCGTAAATTGGTTTAGAATAAATATGGCTCCCACAGGGCTTAACATATTTACCGACAGCCAGAAGGCAATTAGAGCGATATCAAATGATAAAGTTAAATCTAAGACGGTACTGGATTGTAAAAAAGCTCTAACCGAATATTCTCTCAGAGGTAGGGTTCTCATCATATGGGTGTCAGGCCACTCGGATACCATTTGACGCAAAAAGGGTAGAATTAAAATTATGGATGAGAGAAATCCATAAGGTCTCTTGGAATAATAAAACCGTGGGTAGAACCACAAAGATCCAAAGGATGAGAAGAAAATTGGACGTGCGGATTCAGACAAATGTAGTGCATGTAGAAAGGACAGTGAAACTCTGGAGCAATTTCTTTGCCATTGTCAGACTTTCGCCGAAATAAGATCTAAATATATTGGGAATAATATTATTTCGAATATACAATCCCTCACGAACATTGATTAGAAAATTCTTAGGAATTACGTCCAGGAAACTGAGTTTCTGAACAATGAACAATAATACATTTAGTGAATACTATATAAGGTTTTTTGCGCGCAACAGTCCCGATAATGACCTAGATATCTTCTGATTTGATGTAGATACATGCCCTGTCAACCTAACCTAACCCAAAACCCTACTCTTTCGGTTGTATGTGGCTACGCGAAGCAATGGACCGAATCACGCTTCGTTCTTGAGTCAAAAGAAGAGTATATTTGAAAATTGTGTTAGAGTGCTCACAAGGTTTACATAGCTAAATCGACTCAGAAAGTGATTGTTAGGTGGCTGTAGCACTAATATTTTTAGGTGTTACAAACATTAGCACAAACGCATAATACTCTCCCCACTATAGTGGTATAGGGTATAAAAATATTTAAAATACTTCTTAAACATTTACTAAACTTTATATATTCTTATATGAAGTGTAATGGCAAATTAACTTTTGCTTTAACACTTGGAGTAGACAGGACTAAAGTAAAAGGAAAGAACAAGCGCTAGAGATAGATACAATCTAAAATAATATAAAAAACATGTTGTTGTCTTAACTGTAGGCAACATATTAAATTACAACGTTTGATCTAATAAAGAACGATGCTTCGACTCTCCTCACCCTCTCAGTCGGTAAAGAACACTTGTAGCCAGTAGTGGTAAAAGGAAAACAACTCCTACTTGTACATCTAAAAGCATTGCCTGTTGGCCTGGATTTTCCTTTATATGAATTCTTATATGAGGAAAACTTGATAATAAATACACAACTAAGCATAGAGAGAAAGAGCAACAAACACATGCCACTGTTTATTGTAAGTGGCAGTTATGGCAGAAAAAAGTTCCAAGACAAGGAAGACAAAAAAGGCGGAAAATTTAAAAGGAATATTGTAAGAAAAGCTCAAATGCCAGAGGACAAATGGAATATAAACAATAAACAACTTTTAGCAATTGTAAGAAATAAAAAATTAGTTGCAAATAAACATATTCCGCCTACTCTGCAACGCAAGGAAGGGCAGTAAATTTAAAATTATGCCAAAATGTCAAATGTACATACATATATTGTATATTTAATATTTACACAAATAAATTATTTATATTAAATATTTCTTATTATTTTCATCCAAACAATTACTTTCTTCTAATAATTTAAACATTAATGAATAACAATCTATCAGTCAACTAGCCAGCCAGCCATTCATCCATTCAATAATTTAATTATTTAAATTATGTTTATAATTCAACTGTTTGTACATATTTAGTTTGGTTTAGGAAATTATAAATAGAGCTATTATATTTCCGTTTCCTTTTCACAATGCTCTCGTATTTTGTTTTATTTGTAAATGAAATTAAATCACAACAACATACATATTACTAAGTAAGGGGGATGTAATCAAATAAAACATAAATTTAAATGCCCCAAAGGCCATAAATAAAAAGTTCAAATAAATAAAAAATAAATTCGAGTCAAGATTATTTCATATTTCACACAAAATGAAAATTGTCCAATTGTGCAACAGCTGTGTTGTCGCCTAAAGGCCACAACAATATTAATAATATTTATTATTTGAAGAGTGGCCAGAACACTGTCACCCACTGTCCACCATTCCATCAAAATCCACATAATATTATTCCTCGTTATTTTTCAACTCGCGTCATATTTACAAAAGTTCATTGGAAATAATTTGTTTTACAAAATATTTTTGCAAGTTTTACTTTATGAAAAAAGCTCGCTCTACTGCTAATGAGAGTATAATTTTTGCAAATATTTTTGGAAACATTTTTGGCACTGCTTCAAGAAAATTAAAGCAACAAGTTTCTAATATAATTTTTTAAAGTACCCAACAAAATCTCGGTAATGACTTGTACTTATATAACAACTTGTTTTTCAGTGACAACTACATACCGTCTATATTACTTTTAAGCACTTTTATAATAACTTACATATAATCAGATACGTAAGTACTTCATTTTGAGTTTTGCCGTTTTATTTGCACATTTTATTGGATCGCGCACTAGCAACTGGTTTTTACACACATAGGAAGAAAAACATTATTGGACGCACAATAAAATAACTAAGCTGTGGAGTTGTGAGGAAGACAGCGAACTAATGAACAAGGTGAGCGATTTTTGGTTTGTTTTTAAAACAAAACAAATTGTTAACTCCCTATTGTAAGTACTTATTTAAGTAGTGATTTGTATGCGAGTGTGGTAAGTACTTGCCTCCAATGTCATTACCGTGTTAAAATAAAAAGGTTGATAGGAGAATGTATACTACAACAAATCCGAAGAAATACACCTAGGTCTCTATCGGGTTGGTAAAAACAAAAAGCTTATATTATAGTATTCACAGAATATATTATCGTCCGATGTTCAGAAACTCAGTTTTCTGAACGTAATTTCTAATTCGGGAATAATATAACTCCCAATGTATTTGGATCTAGTTTCTACAAAACCTCTCTACTCGTTTTTCTCAGGAAATGGTAAAAGAAGAATACTTAGAAATTTGTGTCTTTCTTACGAATAGACAGATTTCCGTCTTCGCAGGATTAACATTGAAGCCACTCGGTTGAACATAACTCAAGGCCGTATTGAGAGCATCTACGCAATGAATACGGATCCGTTTCCCTTAGAAGTATTACGACGCCGTCTGCATAGCAGATATGCTTAAGTCCTTGCTCGCTTAGGGTCTTTTAATTTGCATTTGCGGCTTTACCGAATCTCATATACCCACCATCAAACCGTATGCCCTAACAGGAATGCTCCTCTATATAAATCAAATTAAATGAATAGGACCTTATATGAGAGATAGGGTTAATTATTGACCGTTTTTCATACATTTGTTTAGGTCAATCACTTTCCCGACACTTTCCGTATAAAATTCGGTAGGAAGATTTACGTTCCTATAAATGTTTCTAAAGTAATTTTCTTATGAACCGATCCTCAATACATTTGGTAGAGAGATTTTAATTCGTATAAAACATATGTGCCTCAAATTTCATCACTTTTTTCTTGTATTTTTAAGCCAGTAATGAGCTTTAAAGTAATTTTCTGAAGAGGAGCTTATATGGGTGTCAACCATATGCAGATTCTCATAAAACTCAGCAGAGAGGTTCTGGCTCGTAATATACTTACGTATGTCGAATTTCATCTCTATACTCGCAGTAATAAACATTAAATTATTATTATGAAGGGGATCTTATAGGGGGGTAAGGTCAAATATGGACCGATCCACATAAAATTCGAGTAAGAGATTTTGGTTCGCAAGGAACTAACGTGGGTCTAATTTCATCCTTTTACGTGTATTTTTAAGCCAGTAATGAACGTTTAAGTAATTTATTGAAGGGGATCTTATATGGGGGTAGGGTCAATTATGGACCGATCCACATAAAATTTGGTAGGGAGATTTTGGATTATATGAAACTTATGTGTGTTGAATTTCATCATTATACTCGTTTTTTTAAGCCAGTAATGAGCGTTAAAGTCATTTTCTGAAGGGGCCCTTATATGGGGGTAGGGTTAATTATGGACCGATCAACATACAATTTGATAGATAAGTTTTGGATCATAAAAGACTTACTTATATCGAATTTCATAGTTTTACTAGTATTTTTAAGCCAGTAATCAGCGTTAAAGTCATTTTCTGAAGCGGACCTTTAATGGGAGGTAGGGTCACTTATAGACCGATCAACATACAATTTAGTAGAGAGATTTTGGATCATAAGAGATTTATTTATGTCCAATTTCATAGTTATACTAGTATTTTAAAGCCAGTAATGAGCGTTATACTTATTTTTTGAAGGGGACCTTATATGGGGGGTAGGGTCAATTATGGACCGATCAACATTAAATTTGGTACAGAGGTTTTGGATCATAAGAGACTTACATATGTCAAATTTCATCGCACCGATACTGCCCATTTTCAATACCAAACAAACCTTACCTATAGAAAATTTTTTGTAGGAAATTTCAATCCTCTAGCTCGTTCCGTTCGGACTCTACAGTGCTTTCAACACACGGAGAGACAGACATGGCTAGATCGCCTTAGAATTTAATAAGGACCCAGAATATATATACTTTTGTGGGTCTATGACCAATATTTCTATGTGTTACAAACAGAACGACAAAATCAATATACCCCCGTCTTTTTTGATAGTGGGTATAAAAAGTTATACCCTAATGTTTATATTGAGAAACAAATTTTTGAGGATCCATAAATTCTAGGTCATAGCTGTCGTATTAGATATTCTACTAAATTTCAATCTTCAGATTCCAAAAGCCCTTAAAATTAGCAGGAAAAGTATCTTCTTAAATACTATAAAAAAAAAAAAAATAAACTTATTCAAATTAACTTACTTAAACCCATAATGGTTATCGTTTAACCGATAGATATTATGACAGTTAAAATAAGTTTTATATGATATCTGTTAATATATTGTAAAAATGGGATTAAAATTCTAATTTATATTTCTCAAAAATTGGCAGTGTTTTTATAAGTTTAACAATTTTAAGTAATTGCTTAAATTTAAATTTTGCCATAGTGTATTCACCTTAAAATTATGCTTTATTCTTTATTTAGATATTTTTATATGTATTCTTTCAGTTTCTAGTTTTACTTTTGTGATTTTACCTATTAACCATAACTTTCATTAATAGCAATTAATGAAAATGAAATTAATTACTTACTTGGTAGAAATGATTAAGTTTCAGTTGATTTTACAACAAATTAACTGACAAAGTCTTCTTAAATTACAAAATTAATTCTATTAAAAGCGAGTTAATATAAATATTATTTAAAGTATATACTACTTATTAATCTTGTATCTTGTGAACTTTTTCAATTAAAAAAAAAAAAAAACAATTTTCCATTTTAAAAGGATGCGATAAATAATTGATGGTATATTAGAATTAAGTAAACTAAAACAAACCATACTACATTTCTATTATAATTAAGACTTCGTCTAAATTCCTTTAAGCATACACTCAAAAAAATAATACAATATAATTTGTATTTATAAAATATATATTTTTGTGA
This sequence comes from Lucilia sericata, assembly GCF_015586225.1. Lineage (NCBI taxonomy): Eukaryota > Metazoa > Arthropoda > Insecta > Diptera > Calliphoridae > Lucilia > Lucilia sericata. The sequence continues at coordinate 328,466 of NW_023994107.1, read as the reverse complement.
GAAGCCAGTTGGTGATTTAATATGATTTTTTTAGATGTTTTTTTTTATTTTTTAGGTGATGGTGGTTTGGTAAGCATGAAGGTGAAACACAAAAGAAAAAATACAAAAAGAGAGAATAAAAAGAACAAGAAGGAAAGAAAAAAGGTACAAGACATTGAAAAAAATCCTTTAACCACAATACAATTTCCTTTAATATACATTTAATTTAAAACGACTTAAAGTAATACTCAAAGCATTTTGTTTAATACATTGATTTTATAGTCATAGATATAAAATTGTTCATTTAAGGATGAATTTAAATAATACATATTATTATAAAAATTAAATATTATTAAAAATGTGGAGCAAAACTTTTCATTATCAGCCAAAACCCAAACTTAAGCAATAAAGTTTTCAATTTATTTTATTTTTTTTTTTTTTTTCATTAAATATTTCACTATGTCATAAGCAGAATAAAAGGTAATTTTTATAAATGTTTAAATAAATTTATTAAAAACAATAAAAAAATTAACCAGTTTTATAGTGTAAGGTTAATACATTTTTTTTATTTAAACTTAAGTATTAATTACGTTTAGTCGTTTTGTTTGTAAGTTTTTTAATGGCGATATGGAAATGTCCGTCAATTTATAGGTAAGTTTTCGAAATTCTTAGATATCGTGCATCAATATAATTATTAAAAATTCATTTAAGAAATTTGCTATAAAAGTAATTTTGTAAACATTTCTAAATTGCCTGCATGTCTTTAACAATTTTTAAACGTAATTTTGAGTCAACGGTTCTATATAATTCGACGTCTACCCCTTATGCAAGGGGAACTGTTCTTGTTAAATATAAGCTATCGAACATACATGAAAATTAATAGGGCGCTGTATAATACATCAAAGACAATCCTGTTCTTCAATTTCAAAGAACCACTTAGGGCCTTATTCCTAGTAGGAATTAATGTAATTAGACTTAATCGTAAAAGAAGAAAGGTTCATGATCAATTGTGAGTCTAGTGTGCGAATTTGTTAAACCTGTTTTCAGAAAGCCAATGTTATGGATAAGCTTTCTCTGAACTTTTATAGAGAGAATGGGAATAAAAATGGAAGTAAATAGATGACAATGGTCGGACTTTTAAGCATTGTTTAGGCCTTCTTTCCATATGAGGGTAAGATCAGGAGATGTTATAGACAATTCGGAATCTATTATAATAAACTGAGTGATTAACATATTGGACACGCTAAGGATATTCTGAGATAAGTTCTATTTCCTGGGTCAAGTCTGAAATTATTCGCCGAGAATGCTCTCATGCAATAGCTGAGAGCTTACGTTAGCTTCATATCCTAATTCTATCCGTTATGGTAAAAAAATATTCAAACCAACTCAATTTAATTTAATTATCCTAACAGTAACATTACAAACACAATGACTAAACAGTGGGAACATTTCCACACAATTAGGTGTAAATATTATTTTAAATGCTTAAACATCACTTTAAAACTGGCTTTTAAACAACACAAACACCATATTACCAATTTGTTGTTGGATGATCAATTAATTAATAAACAAATTAAAGAATAAAAGTAAATGTGGGTGAATAGGTGTACTATACTTTTAGGGTGAAAATTAAAATATAAAAGTGTTCATTCATAATGTGTGTAGGTGTGGTTGTTTAAGTTTATAAGGATATAATAATGTGTAAATGTTTTTGTTTTTGTGAATGTAAAACACAAACATTATGTGAACATAAATAATAAGGATATTCAGAAAAATGTGTGTTTAATATTTAATAAAACAAATGACAATTAAAGTAAAGTGTTTACGAAAAAAATAAGGTTAAAATACTTTCACCAAAAAAATCAACGTATTTGAGTACAATGAGAAAAATAAAGACCACAAACAAAAAAAGTTTATGAAGAGAAAAATAAACTTTTATACTTCACTTACCTGATGTCTTCGGCATCATCGTCACTTATGGTTTCACGTAAAACATCAATACTGTCATTTGCATTTCTTGCTTGAATGTGTTGCTGCTGATGCATATCAACTGCATCCTCATTGTCGTAGTCATCGTCGTCATCTGTAGCATCATCATCATTATCGTCTTCTTCGGAATAATCATCTTCATCATCATTGTCGTCATCGACATGGTTGTCATCATCATCTTTGTTGTCAATTTTGCTATTGGCATCATCCAATAATCTTGATTTCTTTTTATCACTGCGTAATGTTGCAATTTTACGCTCTTCCTCCTGTTTTAGTTTTTCAACTTCATCTTTTGACAGGAACGAAAAAACTTTGTCTAGAAAATTTTTAAAAAGAAATTGTGTTTTTTTTTGTCATTAGATATAAAAAAATATGGATAAAAATGATTCTAATAGAAGTAATCATAAAGAAATTTGATATTTGTTTGTTTGAAATTTAAATAGTTTCCTAGAAAATTGCACAATTTTGAAGACATCGGGAATAATTTACAAGCATCTACATACATATGAGCCATTTCGTGTCAAGTGACCCAACTTTTAAAATCGATGTCTTCCGATTTGAATGAAATTCAATTGGATAGTACAGGACAGAAATTTGACATTTTGGTCATACAGGGTTTTACAAAAAATTGTCCAAAGAAGTTCAGATAGAAAAATAGTTTAACACAAAAAGCTAAGTTTTTTAATTTCAAAAAATTTTTTCACATCCCACTAAGGAAAAGTTTGATATTTTGAATATTTTATTATTATATATAGATATTAATAAGAATATCAGGGTAATATTTGTCAGAGGTCCATTAATGGGGGTTTAACTATTGACAGTGCTCTTTGGAATTAAAATTATTAATTTATATAGGGAGACATATATGGACCAATTCTCATAAAAGTCGGTAGGAAGATTTCAGTTCCTTATTTACTTCAAATTTCATAGATATACTGTGTATTTTTAAGCCAGTAATGAGCATTAAAGTCATTTTCTTAAAGGGACCTTATACAGGGTTAGGGTTAATTATGGACCGATATGGCAGAGAGATTTTAGCTTAAAATTAGTTTATGTCGAATTGCATTGCGGTATTCGTATTTTTCGCGTTGTAGTCATTTTCTGAGGGGGTATTTATATGGGGTGGGGTTATTATGGACTGATCCTCATAAAAATTGGTAGAGAAATTTTGGTTCCTATAGAACTTATCAGTGTCGAATTTCATCTCTGTAATCGCACTTTTAAGCCAGTAATGAGCGTTAAAGTAATTTTCTGATGGGGGGTAGGGTCAATTATGGACTGATCCCCACAAAATTTTGTATAGAGATGTTAGCTCATAAAAAATAATTTATGTCGAATTTCATGGATCTACTAGTATTTTTAGGCCAGTGCTGAGTTTTAAAGTCATTTTTTGAAGGGACCTTATATGGAGGGTAGGGTCAATTAAGGTCCGATCCACATAAAATTTGGTTAAGAGATTCTGGCTTGCAAGGAACTTACTTGAGTCGAATTTCATTGCTATACTCTTATTTTTAAGCCAGTAATTTTCTGATGGGGAATTTATGTGTGGGGTAGGAGGCCCCAGAATATATATACTTTATGGGGTCTGTGAACAATATTTTGATGCGTTACACACGGAATGACAAAATCAATATACCCCCATCTGTTTTGATGGTGGGTATAAGAATTATTAAAAAAATATAAAAAATTTTAAAAATTAAAAAAAAAAACTTGGAAACAATGAAGAAATAGCTATCTGAACTCCCTGGGACGATTTTTGCTAGGACCAATAGGTGAAAAGTTAGACTCATCGTTTCTTGAATCAGGAGCGTTAAGTAATTTTCTGATGGGGGGTAGGGTCAATTATGGACTGATCCCCACAAAATTTTGTACAGAGATGTTAGCTCATAAAAAATAATTTATGTCGAATTTCATGGATCTACTAGTATTTTTAGGCCAGTGCTGAGTTTTAAAGTCATTTTTTGAAGGGACCTTATATGGAGGGTAGGGTCAATTAAGGTCCGATCCACATAAAATTTGGTTAAGAGATTCTGGCTTGCAAGGAACTTACTTGAGTCGAATTTCATTGCTATACTCTTATTTTTAAGCCAGTAATTTTCTGATGGGGAATTTATGTGTGGGGTAGGAGGCCCCAGAATATATATACTTTATGGGGTCTGTGAACAATATTTTGATGCGTTACACACGGAATGACAAAATCAATATACCCCCATCTGTTTTGATGGTGGGTATAAGAATTATTAAAAAAATATAAAAAATTTTAAAAATTAAAAAAAAAAAACTTGGAAACAATGAAGAAATAGCTATCTGAACTCCCTGGGACGATTTTTGCTAGGACCAATAGGTGAAAAGTTAGACTCATCGTTTCTTGAATCAGGAATTAGGCTTGTCGTAGGTGATAATGCTGAACAATTCCGAGACGAGATAAAAGCAAAACACATATAAATCTTAATTCTATCATCCAGGGATAATTAATACATTCCAAAATAAAAGTCAAAACCCTGAGTCCGCCTGAGGAATGCAATTAGGTAATATGATATTAAATGAAAATACATTCTGGACTGTGGAAAGCTCTAAAAGAGCGAAAACAAGTTTAACGCAAAAGTGCTCTAAATATAATCAATATGTGAATAAAGCTTTTCTATGAAGAGAAATTTTCAGCGTAACGATGACAAAATCGATATACACCTTATATCACCTTTTCGATTATGGGGCTAAAATGAAAGTGATAAATTGCAATGCCCTCCAAGCAAAAAAAACATAAATATTAAAATGTTTAAGCATTATTTTCCACTGCAACTGCTTAATAAGTTACTGACAAAGTTTTAAAATTGTGCCATATAATACTGATCCAATCTTTATGTCTTTAAAAACAAATTTTCCATATTGCATAAATAAGAAAGAAACGCAAAAAACCAAAGATATAAAAAAATAAAATTATTTATGGTAAAAACTAAAAAAGAAAGTTTTCCTCAAAATGTTTAAACATGTTCTAAGAAGTTTTGTTAAACAATTTTGAGCTAAAAAAACAAGTATACTTTAATTCCCAACATTACCACTAAATAAGCCTCAAGATTTTTGCTTTTTATGCAACTTTTCAATCTCCTTTAAAAAAAGGATGTTGGAATTTTATAGTGATTGCTCTTCTCTATTTTATGAAATGTGGGATTACCCACAGATAGACAAACACATAGGATACACAAACCAACATACAAAATTTCATCAATTTTTACAGCTTGTTGGACTAGACAACAACTTCTATAACATCATACATACAAGCTAAACAACAAAATGGAAAAAGGAATAAAGTTTCTTGTTTTTAAGAGAAAAGAAAACTTTTATGTATGCAGGCTGCTTGCAACTGCTAATTATACTAGAGAACGTGTCAGTTTTTTTTTCTCTCTGAAAAGTCACAGGCAGCAAATGCATTTGATTCCTTTTTTAAGAAACTTTGCAGCCAACAAATAGTCCAACGAACCAACCAACCGTACATCCAACCGACCATCTGTCAAAGCACAACAAGATGATCATCATTATGTTGGTGCTAGAGTAAGATAAAGAAACAACAATTCAAGAATAACAGCAACAAAGTCATAATGCTAATTTTCAAGGAAATTTAATATTTTACTCAGTTTTATCTTCAATTTTTTTGCAGTCTAATGTAGTTGTAGTCCTGTCGTACTGTTGCTCATTCGCCAGAGGAAAACTTGCATGCAACACATACTAGCAAACCAACTGCCACTGTACTCTTGTCCACTAGAGTTTTGGGTTTTAAGAATTTCTTATTTTTTGTTCGTTCTTTAAGATTTTGTGCTTACTGACCAAGAAGATTCTTGGAGCAACAGCTTTGATGTTACCAGCAGCAACAATATTGTAAGAACCAGGATAAAAAAATAAAACAAAATAAACGAAATTATAATATGAAAACAAACTTTTTTACTTGAAGTGATTTTAATAAGAATTTGAAATGATTTGTCCGAGAAAGAATGGACAAACGGACATACAGACATACATATGTACGTATAAATAATATTGCTGCTTAGAATAGAAAATAGTCTGTCCGTCCGTCTATACGTACGTTTTATATGCAAAGTTGTTCATTTCGTGTTGTACACATGTAGATATTTCTAATACTTGAAGAGTTTTTGTAAGTAGGATAATTGAAAAGTAATTTAAATTGAAAGCATTTTTGCTTTTATTGACTAAATATTAGGGTGATTGACTCGATTTTTCAACCGGTTTTAAAACCGGTTTTTTCTGCTTTACCAGTGTCGTTTTTTTCTTAATGTTGATTTTTCGAATATCGAATAACCCGGTTTTTTCACTTTTTAAAACCCGGTTTCGAATACTTTTATTTGCTTTGTATTCAAAGATTATTTAAATGAAATTTTTAAGTAAATAATAATATAGCCCGTCTAAATTTTAAAAATATTCTAGTCGAGGAACTAGAGTATATTTTTCTACAGCTCTTTTGGTTAAACTTTTTTGATTTTCCTAATTAATTAAAAATTATTTGTAAAATGGATAACTGTTTGATAAAATTTAGCAATCTTAAGATTATATTCCAATTACAATAATTAATTTACGACTGAAATTTTATGGAAGTGTTGGAATGCCTATGCAAATTTCCTAAACAGGGCTTTTAAAATAAGCTAGGATTACATGTTTAACAGAAGTGTCCCACTTTTTTCCTAATTTTTTTATATCAAAGAAATAATGTAAATCAGACGACTAGATCTAAAGTTATAATCTTTTAAACTGTTAAAAATCATTTCGGACCATGTTTTATTAATCAAATTTAAACATAAACATTAAGTTTTTCAAATTAAAATATATTTTTTTTAATTGTAATGAAAAACCGATTAAACGGTTTTTTCTAAATTTGAAAAATATCAACCGGTTTTTTTTTAATGTCAACTATTCGAACTATTCGAAAACCGGTTTTTGGAAAATGTCGAATAATCGATCACCCTACTAAATATGGTTTCAATTTTAAAGATATTATAATGGCTACACCAACTTTATTTTAAAGTCGACAGTTTGCAAACTTTATAAATAAAGGCTGTTATAAGGTTTCAAATATGGCTAAAATGGAATTTTTTGAAATTTTGACGATATCTAAAAATGATGTGATAGAGAAATTCTGTTTTGATTCAGATTAAGCGCAACTTAATTCATTTGAAAAGTATACTTATGGCTCTGGGTTAAATATTTATTTATTTAATATTGACTACTCAGAGACTACATAAACTTTGGGAATTGTCGGGCTTTTCAACTTCCCAAGAAACGGGATTGAAAAAATTAATTTTCCAGGGAATTCCGGAATTTTATTAAAACATAATTTTTAACTATAATAATATCGTTTTTAAACAAAACTAACTACTTTTTTATAAATTGAACGATAACTAAAATATTCTGTCCTTAAGGAACAAATCAAACCATACACTGGTCTGCACTCAAATCCTCTTCTAAAAAAGTATGTTATAGAACTTAAGATATTGCCACACTGAATCTACGCCTGCTTTCGATTTCTTCCTATCACGTCACAATTTTGAGTAATTCACTATTTTGCTTAACCCGTATGTTACTGAACTCAAATCTCAAACATTATTTTAAATAATAATTTTTTAATAAACTATTAATAGCATTCTACTTATAATATTCGAAAGTATAAGACTACAAATTTTTAAGGCCATAGGTAGCTCCATCTGACAGTTATAAGCGTTTAAAGTTAAAATTTTAAAAGAAGTGTGAAATTTTCTACATTTTTTTATAACATAACACACTTTTTCCTGTGAGATTAAAATTTTGAAGGGTTCCACAAGGAGATGTTATAAAAAGGAAGAAGATACAGCGGAAAATAGTCAGACATGCTTGCGGAGTTTTGTTCTATTTTGAAACATCAAAAACAAATGCAAGTAATAACTTATATACATCCAGACATCCTTATAGTAAATATTACTTGTGTTAGTTGTTGTTGTTTTTGCGAATAAGGTAGACGTGATAAATTTTTTTTTTTTTGAACCACACCTGGATTCAGGAGCAATAAAAAACAATGCAAGAAGAATCTGTCCTTGTCTTGAGAAATTGTTTTTGGTGAGATATGTGGGTCTAAGCTTAATGATATTCTGAGCTTTACCACTGCTACAGGCTGGATCTAATGCTATACAATACTACATCTGACGAGTGGAGTGGTCCGGCCAAAACGGAGACTCTTCGATTCTACTTGGCTGTTCGCACGTAGTGAACTACCACGTTAACCAACGTTACACTTATTGAAAGAGACTGGTCCAAAACTAATCCAAATATAAAAAAACATTCTACATTTAACCGTCTTGTCTATACCCGAGCAAAATTACGTACATCAATACCCAACATACCCGGGTATGTCATACAATTTATATGGCTATTTCATCTTTTTATACATTTCTAGTGTATAATTCAGATAATTATTAAAACTAATTTAATAAAACGTCTGTATATATAAATTAAATGGTTTTTGATCATAAACTATTAAATTTTAGAAATTTTTTTTTAAGTTTTCTTATTGCTTTCCTATTAACAAAAATATCATCTGCAAAAAACCCAAAGAAAAACGCCTTCATAACGTATACATTATGCAGAATTTGACTTTGTAAAATTTTGACTTCAAGAAGCTATTACTCAGTGACCGGGAAAGATAATTGAACAAAACTTTTTATGTATTATTTATTAAGGTGTATATAATCGATTAGCTGTAAAGAAATTGTTTTTGCTTTCGTAAGTAGGGAACTTTTTTGCAAAAAAAGATTGCTAAGTCTGGTCAAAAATTAAAATTTTAAAATTTAAACTAAAATTAAATATTTTTGTTTATATTAGAATAAAATTATGATAATCAGCATAATTTTACTTTACTAAGTCATATACAATAAAAAAAATTTATTTCATCAAAATCGGCCCATATTTGTTAATGTTACAGAGTCCACAAATATTTCACATTCAAATTTATGAATAGAGATACTCGACTCTTTATTTGAAACTAAATTTGTTGTTTAGTTCATTTTTTTTCATAAGATACAAGAATATGTATATATAATTCTAATAATAAAACATGAAATTTATAATGAAACTTAATTTTTGTCCGATAACTGACATATAATTTGTATACATACCGGGGTATGTTGGGTATTGATACACGAGGTAAAAATAGAAAATCGGTCATAAATCGGTTTAATATATATATACATCTAAATAAAATGTATAGAAAACATTACTCGGAAAGTATAGTCCAAATTTCAAGCCGACACGATATATAGATCTCTAGATATATCACTTCAAAAATGAAAAACATAACATAACGGTTAAACAGATCATATACTCCATATGCAGGAGAATAGTTAACAAAAAGAAACATATTAAGTTCTTTCATTCTTAACTCTTAGATAACTACTGAGATAACTCAAACGCTTTCCACAGACGTAGGCTTCAGAAATGCATTAAAGAGAATGTCAACATTTTTGGTTCTATTTGAACTTCCTTCAGGTTAAGCTTTTACATAGATTGATAGTATTTAGTTTAGTAATTTTTCATTTCCTGTTGCACCTTTAATGATTTTATGTAATTTGTCTTTAAAAAAATCTCTAGTTTTTCCAAAATATATTAAAAATACTTTAATTTAAAATTTCACGTGTTCGCAGGAATGGTTAAAAAAAATTCCCGGAAATCCCGATAATTCCCAGACGGGATTTCCCGAACAAAAAACTCTATCAAAGATCCTTTTTATTTTGGGAAAATTGTTTAAACTTTCATCAATGCCAAATTCCATGAATAACAATCCTACCAATGTAATGTAAGCAAACTTGTTTAAGTATGTATAAGTGAAATCTTTATTTACAAATACATAACAAAATTTTCTTAATTTCTTATAACTTTTAAAACCACCCTCTATAATTTCCTAATTTCAATTAAAAGAAAACAAAAATAATAATTAAAAAACAATTTATAATAAAATATAATTACCTGTTTTTTGTGTGGGCTTGTGTTGGTCCTCCATGGCAGATTCAAAGAAACGTTTTTTATCGGATACCGATTTAGGCACTTTTGTTGTTGTTGTAGATGACGATGTCTTTGTTGAATCAGCAGGTGAAATCTGAAATAGTTGGGTTATTTATAAATTAAACAACAATTTCAAAATACATATTTCCTGTTATTTTCTTTAGAAAAACAAATTTTAAATAAATTGTTAAATAAAAAAAAACATAACGAAAACGAGAAACAAAATCTTATGATTATGTTAAATCCTCTGGTTATTTAAAACTATATAAAAATTTTTCCTACCGACCAACAATCCGTGTAAGTATGTTATGGTTTGTTATACCAAAATGTATTTTACAAAATCCCTTTAAAATCTTACTGTGGAATAAAGGAAACACTTAGAGAAACCGAAGCTGACCAAGGCAGACACAGCATTCGAAAATGGACACGTGTTAAAACTCCTCTCTTAAACACATGCTGTAGCATTATCTGTGGTTACAGCCAACTTGTTATTGTAGATGTTGGCTATGTTACCAAAAAACTGTGACCAGAGAAAAACAACAGCAACTACAAACATGAATTAAATGAAAGGAAACAACATACCAACCACATACAATTGAAAACATTCTGCTTTTCTGTTTCTTATTGCAATATGAAAATTGTAGGAGATTCGTATTACCACATACCGGTTTAAAGTTTTAGAAAATTGGAAAATTAATTACACACAAATATTAAATAACTACAATCTGTTAAACAGGCCGGATTATTGAAATTTCATGTACTTTAGCCCTCTAGTTATTAAATGGCAGGTAATTCTTAGGAAACGGGTTATATACATACATACATACATACGTACGTACGTACGTACGTACATACATACATACATACATACATACATACATACATACATACATACATACATACATACATACATACATACATACATACATACATACATACATACATACATACATACATACATACATACATACATACATACATACATACATACATACATACATACATACATACATACATACATACATACATACATACATACATACATACATACATACATACATACATACATACATACATACATACATACATACATACATACATACATACATACATACATACATACATACATACATACATACATACATACATACATACATACATACATACATACATACATACATACATACATACATACATACATACATACATACATACATACATACATACATACATACATACATACATACATACATACATACATACATACATACATACATACATACATACATACATACATACATACATACATACATACATACATACATACATACATACATACATACATACATACATACATACATACATACATACATACATACATACATACATACATACATACATACATACATACATACATACATACATACATAAATACATACATATGTACATTAGGGGATCCCATGGATCAATTTTTAGGAGGAATACCTCTAAAACGATGCATTTCAATGTATTAAATACGAGAATAATAAAAAAATTTCCTGAAAAGATCCTCACTTCCCTACCTGCGATTAAAAATAATAACTTTGAGCTTATTGCTACAAAAATAATTAAAATTTTTGTTAGTGTATTTCTGGTCCACAAAACGACTTTTAGTTTATTATAAGGACCAAACCAAACGGAAAATTTTTTTTAAATATTTTTGGTTATAAGCTAAAATTTACAACAATTTTGACATTTATTTCAATAAAAAGGGCATATTATTTGCCTTTCCAACCAACTTAAAATCATTTTATGAAAAAAAATAATATTAAAATTATTTTTCATTTAATCAGTTCAGAATTACGGAATGTTTGAGACCCATTTCAAAATAATCGAAAATATTTTAATTTTCACAAATTAACTGAGGTCAGGATTTCAATAGCTGGTAGGGAAATGAGGACCATTCCAGAAAAAAATTATTTTTGATTTTTCTGGTGTTCAGTACATTAATACGCATCGATTGAGAGATATTCCTACATGAAATTCTTAAAAAGGCTGATCCTCGGGACACTCTAATATACACACATATGTATATCTTTTTAAGTTTGGCAAATGTCAAAGTAAAGTTTGTCAAAACATTGTTGTATATTGCCTTATATTGATGTATTATTATAGCTGTTACTCGATATAGTTTGACGTTAAGACCAATAATTTTTCTTCGAAATTGTTATCTTTTTTTTTTGTTCGACATTGTTATCTTTGAAAGCGGTTTTGTGAAAGCGTTATTATGTTGACACTCGTTCTATGGTTCTGGTTCTGGAATTAGTTCTTTAGCCAGAGAATTTTTTTAAAATTTTAGAACGTGTCTAGGGAAACGTACCATACATATGTACATACACCTTCATTAGAACTGTTCTAATAGATTTTTGTTTAACATTTTTCAAATTAGGACCAATACTGGTCCCAAAAAGATATTTCCAAAGAAATGGTTACTTGTAAATCTTTAGAAGTACTTTGGAACCACCAAAATGTTGTACAGAAAGGAGACCAGAATACATGCGACATCACTAGCTCCAAAAGTGTTTTAAACGAATCTAAACTGGTTCTATTTGCATCCGTTCTAAAACTAGTTATTTTAGAACAAATTGTAATGTCTGATATGTATGCCTACAAAATTCTACAATAATTCAGACAGGTCTGATAGAATTATTGAAAATATGGATACTGATTTGAAAATTGAAGTTCAAGTATCATGGAGACTTAAGAAATTCATTATAATACATACTTTTTAAATTAATTATTTCCTTATCCATATCGTTGGGCTAATCTGTATCATGTTCTTATGGGGACATCTATATTTCTTAAGGTTAATGAAGTTTTTTATTTCAGTAGACAGTATTTTCAGGCAACGGCACAAATTATTATTTATGGTTTCAAAGAAATATCCATCCGCACCCTTTTTTCTGCATCAGCAAATATACCCAAAGGTTTCAAAAAGTATAATAAATTTTTGTACATAAAACACTACGAGTACAAAGTTTAACTAAGCATATGAACACAAGATATTACACCATTACTAAAAGGAATTGCATTTTTTATTTTAACATTGAGCATATTTAATCTTATACATTTCGAACATTTATCTACTAAGCTTAGTCCGGTACATTAAAAATTTTATAGGAAATTGATTGGCAAAATTCCACTTTAACTAAGTGCTGTATTAGCGTATCACTTGTTATTTAAATTTCTCTGTCTATTTCGTAAAACGCTAGTTTAAGCATCCGAATGGAAATGGTGTAAACTTAAATGTCTCGTTTTAACTAAACGATCATTTATCAAAGAAAGTCAGTAACATTTTAATTTCTTTTCTGTTCTTGTTTCATGTTAGGTTTCGTATTTATTCCAAAAAGCTAGAACTGAAAAAATATACAAAATGCAACATGTACGACAACGGATCGACTTTCTTTACGTTTCGTGTGATTATCCATCCGACTATTCCACCAACAACCAATATACATACAGCAGCAACAGGCAGCATGAAATGATTAATAGTCAGTGCAGTTGTTTTGTTTCATTCATAAATTTTGCAATTCTACACAAACTAAACCAAAAGGGAAAGTGAAATACACTTGATCCAACCATGTGCAAGAGTAAAACATACATAAATTATATTGAATTTAAGCAAGTGTCCTTAATTTCTCTCAAACACAAAATTTTTAAAATGCAAATATTTAGAAGAGTTTCTGTAAAATTAATTTAAATTAATTACCATAAGAATTTTCTAGCAAATTTATTTGTAGGAAATAAATTTTTTTCAGTGTATACACACTACTCAAATGTCAAACATAGATGTCGCTTCAAACATTAAGTTGAAAATATTTTGTTTTTTTTTATGACAACTTAAATGACCTAAATTTTGATTAGCCCAATCAATAAAAAGTTTTTAAGCATATACATTCATATGTGTATGTGTTTTTTATCAGCTACAATTATTTCTGAAATTATCTTATCTGATTGTAAATACTTTGTGGTTGAAATGTTTTGAACATATTGTGTCAAATGGTTAATAGAAAAAGACAGTCTGTTACAGGTGTTTGCGTTGTCAATGCGAGTATTATGGGAACGGGAATAGCAAGTGCATAATCATAGAATTTAGACAGTTTGATTTAAATGTTATTTTCAGTTTTTCAATAAAAAAATTAGTAAAAAAAGCAACTGTTTGAGCAAAATTTTTAATGTTATGTAAGGGAAATAGATCGAACTTCACTATATTTGGGGTATGGTTTCATTTAGCATAATTTTTGGAAAGGGGGACTATGGTCAATTATTACGAAAATCTTTTAAAAGGAGGGTTATATTTGGAAAGATTGAATCATATCTTTTTAGAGAGATTTTAGTTCTTAGAAAAGTTCTTTTATGTGAAATTTCAACGCTATACTGATATTTTGAACGTTATAGTCACTTTCTGAAGGGCACCTTATACTGGGACTGGGGACAAATATGGCCTTATGATTAAAAATTATTTTTAATTGTAATTGAAGTTTTGCCAATTACAATTACTTGTAATTGTAATTGAAGAAATTGCAATTACAATTACTTGTAATTGTGAATTTTGTTCCTTATAATCACATGTCATTTGTAATTAGTAATACCGAAATTACAATTACAAGTAATTGTAATTGAAAATTTCAATTACAAATACAAGTAATTGTAATTGTCAAAACTTCAATTACAATTACAAATAATTGTAATTAGTTATTTGTCAATTACACATTACAAGTAATTGTAATTGGAAAAATTTCAATTACAATTAAAAGTAATTGTAAATTATGCACCAATCATAATCGGTAGAGAGATTTTTGTTCGCAAGAAACTTTCTTATGTCGAATTTCAACGCTAAACACGTATTTTTAAGCTAGTAATGGGCGTTAAAGTCACTTTTTGGGGGTGACATTTTATGAGGGGTAGTATCAATTATGGACCGATCCTCATAAAATTCGGTAGAGAGAATTTAGCTCATATATGTCGAGCTTCATAGTTATACTCGCATTTTTAAAATAGTTATGACTGTTAAAGCCACTAGTATGGGGGCTATGCGAAAACGTGGACCGATATTGTCCATTTTCAATACCAATCAAACCTTACCTATAGAAAATATTTGTAGAAATTTTCAACTCTCTAGCTAGAAGTAGAATTTTCACTACAAATAACATAATTAAAGTACATACTTCCAATTTTGGTAAAAATATATGAATTTTATATTAGCATATCATTGGAGGGATGATGTTCAATTTTTAGAAACAGTAAAAAATCGATATTTGGATGTCGAAAATAAACCACATTCTTTCAATAATACACTTATGTAAATTTCATTGGTTTTTTACCAAAATTTGTTGTATCGAATATATTATTTGTAGCGACTTTTCTCATCTCTTTTCCCACATTTAATTTGGTTTTCATTTGTAAGGAAATATCTGGTTTATTAAAGCGAAAAATATGTAATCAAATTTTTAGATGTGATTCAGAGGTCGTTTGTAAAGTATGACATCAATTATTGTCTGCTGGGTTGATTTTGTAAACAAATTTGTATGGTAGGATTTTAACTCAAGTGACCGATGTCATCCGATCGGGATGCAATTTTCCAAGGTTAGGCCTATTAGATCGGGGCTGAGTTACGGAGGATAGAAATTTAAAATTTTTGCCAAACAGTTGTGTTTTTCTCACCCTTATCTTTTCTATTACCTTTTGTTTTTAACTAAATTTGCCCCAAATAGTTTAGATAGCTATTTCATAAATTTTTCGGAAAATATATTAAAAAATATTTGTTTCCATTTTTTCCAAAGTGGGTGTTTTTTGTTCGATATCCTCGATATTGTAATACCCTCAATATGTTAACCAAAAGAATAAAATACACCTTTTTATGTGATTTCGCATAGAATCACTGTGATTTCAGGATACACAGTAAAAATAGAACTTACCTTTTTTATTACAAACTCAATTGCATCTATAAATCTATTTTTGTTCTACGTATTTTTAGTCTAATAAGAGAAGAAAATACAGAAAAAGTTCTAATAACTATAGTTTCGAATTCTATGAGTTTTCATTATGAATTATCGAGTTATGACTAAGATCAATTAGCGACCAACAAAACAGAATATTTATATATTTATTGAAGGACCCACAAATATGAACAAAAATTAGGATTACAAGAAAAATTTTTTAATAAAAAAATAGTTCTAAATTAGGTCTAGGTTCTTAAAAAGCAACCTTCGAACTGTAAAAAGAACAAGTTCTAGAAAAGTTATAAAAAAGGTGTATATGTATATAACTTAACTATAACTTTTGGAAATATTTTTGCAAATATTGAAATGGCCCTACTAATGGACTACTGAAAACTGCGAAGAAAAAATATATTATTTTTTCGCGGTTGTTGAAACGCACATATTGTGTTAAAGTTGGAAATCTATAATTTTAACCTTTTTATATATTTTTCTTAAAAATCGCAAATGGTTATTGATTTACATATGTATATCAAAAGGCAACATTATTCATTCAATTTTATGTAAAACTGAAGATTTTCCCAATTTAGATCTAAAATCTAAATTTATATTTTTGTGCTGATTTTAGTAAATGGATTTTATGCGTGAAATGTTGCATTCGAAACAAGCGGAAAAATGTGTTTTCGTAAATAAGACAATAGGCCCCATAGAGGCCCAAGTGTATTTCTTCGGATTTGATGTATATATGTACATTCTCCTTTCAAACTAACTAACAACTAACTCAATAACACAATATTGGCTATCGTATGATCCAAGGTCCAAAAATTGGTTTATATGTTCTCTAAAGCTTAACTAGAACTTATTCCAAAGGTAACTAATTCGAAGAAATATCATTGATTAAATAAAAACTTCCTGAACTATTACATACAACGAATTTCGACTCCACAGCTTTATGAACCAGTTCCGAAAATGAAACGAGTAAATGCTAAAGTTTTTCCTGTAATATTTCGAAATATTCAAATCGAAATTTTAGTAAAAAAAAAAAAATATTGCATATAAAATTTATTACAATTATAGTACATTTGTACATCATTTACATATTTGGATGATATTTGCACCAAGATTATTACTATGGGATAATATGCCAGACACAAATTTTCAGCTTTATTATTGGACATTTTGGTCATTCAAATGAGTGTAACTTTTCACCTATTGGTCGTAGCAAAAATTGTCCAAAGGAGTTCAGTTAGCAATTTCTTCATTGTTTCCAATTTTTTTTAAATTTGTATAAAAATGGGCCATTTTTTTGCTTAAAAGAAAGCTTATACAATTTCCTTAAAGGGTTGTATGGAAATGGGAAGCGAATGGGGTATATATCAAACAAATTATTTTTGAACTCAAGAATAAGATTTTTTTTCAATATTTGGCACTTAATTTTCCCCTATTTTTTCAAAATGGACAATCTCAGACCATTTCCTTTAAGAGCTTTGTGGTCACTTAGTGCCCACTTTAAAAAAAAATATGAAAAAAATTAAAAAAAAAAATACAAAAAATTTTTTGAAAACTATCTGAACTTTTGGACAATTTTTGCTAGGACCAATTGGTGAAAAATTACACTCATTTGAATAAAACCCTGTATGAGCAAAATGTGCAACTTTGACCCCCTCTAAGTCCGGCAGTTTTTGACCGATAGAGCTGACCTTCTATCCAATAGTACTAACCTTGGTGCAAATTTTGTCAAAATCGATTTTTTGACATAAAATTTCCCATATAAGTATTAATAAAAGAAACATTATTTTAGCACACTCGACACAAATTATGATTTAAAGGACAACACAAAAGAAAACAACATTTTTTTAAACTTTAATATAAAATTTTTTGTTTAAATAAAAATCAATTTAAATAAATCGCCTTTTATTTGCTACAAAATAAATATACAAAAATATATTATGATTTTGTTTAGATTTTAGTATAAACAGATAAAATTTGTTTTTCCATGTGGAACAAAAGCATTACGAAAATAAATCAATAATAAAATTGAACTGAAACTAACATTTTTATTTATTTTTTACAGAAAAAAATATATTTTTTTTAATAAAAAACACAATAAAATAAAACATATAGAGAAAATATATATAACTAAGCTGATAAGGTTTTTATTGTTGTATCGGATTTGGCAAAAAAAAAAATATGGAATAAAATTGTACTGTCTACAGAAAAAAAAAGAGTTTTAGAAAATAATCAAAATAAAACATGTTATATAAAAATAAAAACAAAATAAATATAATAATATAAAATAAAAGACATATGTATATACTAGTATATTTTTGGTGTAAAGGTTATAAAAATCTAAAAAAAACAAATATAATATTTATTTAATAAAACTAAACTAATTTAAACTACTACTCTACTCTGTGTAAAATTGATTGCAGGTTGGAATACTATTTTATTTAAATTTTGCACCAGCCTATTTACACTCAGTTGGATTTTCAGCAAAATATAACAAGTTAAAAGGAGTTTTCAAATATTGATAGATTCAACTGATTCAAATCTAAAAATATTTAAAAATACTTTCTGAGTGGGTTTTATTAGCTTGAAGGTTAAGTACGTACTCATGCCGATGCTGATGCTACCATATTGAAACAAACCATTTATTTCAAATATTTTTTTCAAATGCCTTTGAATACTTTAAATATATCTTTCTATAATTCTAAATATAAATTAAAACTAGAAAAATAAGTTTATAAAGTTTAATTTTACCACAAAATTTGTTTAACAGGATTACCAGGATAAAAAAGACTTTTAGATATTTTTTTTTTGTAATTTTATACAGAGCAAGATGTTTAACTAAATAACATCAAATTGACCTTCACTTAAAATTTAAATTCTATTTGTTTAAGTTTTGTAAAGACAACTGTATAAAAATTTCCATATTAATTACAAAGCAAAACCATTATTACCATTTCTTTTCATTTTTTCCAAGTTTGTTTTCATTTGCTTTCAAACCTTTGTCAGTCCTAATAAGGGAGCAATTTGAATGAATGACAGAAAAAAAGTTTAAATAGCAGGAAAACAAAAACCAAACACACACCACCATTTTTAGCTTTCGTATCATGAACATCATCATCGTTTTCAACTTCGTTGCTATCATTATCTTTATGGTCATCATAGCCAAAATCTTATAAGCCATCCAGTGAACCATCAGTCGACCAAGGACTGTGCTGCTTAATAATGAAAATTAAAACTATGCCAATGGCTTTAAGTGAACTTTGTCTAGAAAATCTAAAAATACAATTGTTTGAAGCCAACATTTGAACATTCCTAAGTCCCTGCCACCACACAAATGTGATTACATTAAACAGGATGAAGTAGCAGCAGTTAAACGCAAGAATTTTTCTAAATCACAAAACAATAGAATTTTATAAAAATCAACCGACCGTAGGAAGGGTCAAAAAGGTAGTGGAAATGACTGCAAGAAAAATCTGAATGCTAGAAATTGAAAATAATGAAAGCACTTCGTTGCGATTAAAAGGCAATGAAAAAGTTCATTTAAAGTATTAACCAAAAGCAGTGAGGAAAATTAACATAAGAACGCCAAAATTGGAATATTTAATACAATGGACTCACATACATATATACATACATTTGTATGTATGTACATATATCGTTAAAAATTTCTGATCTCTGATAAGTCTATTGCCGAGTTTAAAGTCTAAATTTCCAAATGTATTTTGTGGAGTTTTATTGAAAATTGAAGACAAAAGGAAAATTACCAAATTTTATAATTTAAACCTTGGCCTTAAAAATTAAATTAACGACTTTTTTATATAAATTTTTATACCGACAAGTTTCTATCCTTTTATTATTGAAATTTTGCAATATTAAAAGTTATTGGCTTGTAAAATACATGTTGTCGTAAATTTTTAGAACTTTATTGTTAAAAACATTAATTTTTTTAACATGAAATTCAAAAGGACGTAACAACAAATTAGTCATTCACACAAGTCAGAATGTCCTAAAAACCAACACAATAGACAATGTCTGGGGTCACATTTATATTCAAACATGTTTATGGATGTTGTAACGCCCTTTTGCATTTCAGGTGACGATATGCTCTTTTATAAATTTGCCACACTGCAATTAGTAGAACAACTAAAGAACAGAGAAACATAAAAACCGTCGACGACAAGTTTAATCGAAGTGAAAGGCAAATGACAAGAAGATATTATTTTCGTAACCAGACAATAAAAACAAAACAAATATTTTCAAATTTCTAACAATTAAAGGCGCAAATAAAACCACATTAAACCGGGTGGCTTAATAAAAACTAATTACGGAATTTCCTAAACCAAATCTAAGCATAACTCAACCATCTAACTAACCTACCATCTGACAAACTTCCTTATTTGTTTCAAAGTACACATTTATACATACATACATATGTATTTGTAGTATTTGTAACAAAAACAACAGCATCTGTAAAACAAACTAACAATAAACCGACCTACAATATTGGGAATGACAACAAATTTTAAACAGTGGTCTCTTTACCACTTGCTGTGGGTGTTTGAGGCATATACTGGTGATTTGCTTGTCTTTTGCTGATGCTGTTGTTTCTATTGTTGTTATTATGATTGTCCAGTAGGCTTAATTGAGGTTGGGATTGAGAACGCATTTTACTAGCGCCAACACTTGCTAATGGAGGTGGTGGAGCTTTACGTAATTTTGTTGGCTTGATGGGGCGTTTTGGTGGCAAGGGTGGTGGAGGCGGCGACAAAGATGAACGACAATTTAGAGAAGTGTCACTACTACGGCGTGAATCAAAGAATGATGTATTACTGTAAATAGCCTCCTCTTCGATGGTGGCATATATTTCTTCTGCAGTCTCATAGTACGAAGCTGCATTCATAGCTTGGGAATTGAATTGACGTTGTAACGAAGATGTGGAAGAGTCAATAGAGAAGGAAGAAGTGGAAGAGAAATGACCCAATGTATTTGTGGTAGTGTTTTGATAATTATTTGTACTATTGTGGGCTACAATTCCCGACATGGATGGAAACTTTAAACCGGTATAAGAGGGTGTAGGAGTTGGTGGAGGTGGCAGTGAGTTAAGGTCTTCCCTAATATCACTACCTTTACTTGTATGTTCTGCTGTATGAGAAGAAGTGGAAGTGGGAGCTGAGGTATTTGTAGGAATTGAAGAAGTTTTCGTGTTGTCTACGTGCTCAACTATAGGTGATTGTTCTTGCTGTTGTTGTGGTAGTTGTTCAATGGCTTCACTCACCACTATGCGTTGCTGATGCATGTGCAACTGTGGCGTCTGTTGCTGGACTTGATGATGTTGCAACTGCAGTTGCTGCTGTTGCGCCTGTGATATGATTACTTGGCCGGAAGAGGTTGTTCCCTGTGTTAGAACAGCTTGTGGCAACAACACATAACCACCACCCAGAGTAAATATGGGCTGACCGGCCGGTATGACATGAGCAGCACTGGGTTGTTGTGGCTGCGGTAGGCTGGCATACTGTACCGGCAAAATTTGAGCTGTGGGAAAGATTTGTGTTGGCGAGAGGGGATCATGGTGTGGTGTTATGGTTGATGCTGTTGTTGGCACTCTGGGCGCTGATAGTTCCAAACGTTGCTGATCCGCAGCATGGGAAGACATAGAAGTTTGGTTAGTAGTTAAATTATTAGAGGAATCACTGTCACAAGCGGAACTACTAAGGTCATTAACTATTGCTGTTGTGTCTTTATTCAAGGGAGTGGGGGAAGGAAAATCAGGACTTTGGTTCATTGGAGGCGTAATTGTATTGCTTGAAGTGAGGGGTGAGGATGGTGCTGGAGGTAGGGGTAAATCTAAATCTTCTGTATTATCTATAATAGGATTTACCAAATATTTAAAGCTCGTACTGCTGCTACTACTGCTGTACTGGCTACCTGGAACCGGAGGAGCTTGCTCTGGCGGCACTCCTAATTCTGGTACTTGCGTTTTACTACTCGTTCGACGTAATTGATTGCGCAGCTCATTTTCCTGCAACAATATGGTACGATGTTCTTCCTCGGAAACTAAAATATTATCTGGCGAATTTTCGTGAATAAAATCTGAAGGACGTCTTTGAGATGGTGGCACTTCGTCTATAGAAGGAGCAGCTATTAGCGGTGGAATTGATGGTAAGGGTGGTAGCACTTCCATATATTGCGTTTCTTCGTGAAAAGCGGAAATTAAGGAGGGTTGCATTTTTGGTGGAAGTTTTGGCATGGTTGCGAAATTAATCGGTGGCGGTGGTGGACTTTCTTTTGGTCTGGAAGGACTTCTTGGTATATTAACCCTTACGGGCAGTTTCGGGCTCGGAGAAGTGGACGGACCCGGTGTGGTAGGTCTAGATACTTGATGTATTTCATTAGTATTTGGATCATGTTCAAATACTGCAAAATCACCATGACCAACATCAGCATTTTGGAATGATTCTAATGCGAAATTTTTCACTAAATCTGCCTTTTTCACTTTAGGTTTTGGCAGAGTTGGAGGCGGTTTTTTGGGACGACTCGTTAAGTTTTCAGTGGATTTTGATTGTTGACTTATAACTGTACAGGGTGTACTGCGACCACTTGTTCTCTCTGATTGTAAAAGATCTTCATTGGATTTCCAACCAGATTTGGCACCAAAGAAATAATTCCCGTCTTTTGGAGAGCGCGGAGATTTCGAAATGGCCTTGGCAATTTCTGTGTATTCATCATCGGTACGATTTTTATCTAAAAATGCATCACGGAATGGATTTTCGCGTTCGATTTCGGTAGGCAACTTTACACTTTCGATAGGTGGAGGTGGGGGACTACGATAGCCACTACTTGAACTGCTTGGCACACCATGAGGTGAAGCTGATCTTGTGGTGGCATGTTGCAATGTTGGCGAATCGATTTCTTTGATACGTGCCACTGTGGGTATTAGAGTTGGAAATTTATCTGGCCGTTTCTTTTCCAACGAGGAATTATTGGAGGATGAAGGACTTGCAGATCTCAAAATACCTTTGCGTGGCATGCGAGCTTTAGAGGGGTTATATTCTTGTTCGGAATCGTAATAGCGAGATGCATAACCTTCAGGAGTACGGGAGCGTTCATAATCTGATTTGGAACGTTCGTCCCCACTCAAATCAAAACTAACCGATTTACGATGATGACCACCATAAGCAGATGATGACAAATCTGGTGTACTTCGTCCTGAGGCTGTTTGAAATTTCAGTTTTTGGGTGTCGCTTTCCGAGTCGCTAGTATATCTGCCAGCAGGTCTTGGTTTTTCA
Source organism: Lucilia sericata (assembly GCF_015586225.1). Taxonomy (NCBI): domain Eukaryota; kingdom Metazoa; phylum Arthropoda; class Insecta; order Diptera; family Calliphoridae; genus Lucilia; species Lucilia sericata. The sequence goes on along the minus strand of NW_023994107.1, from coordinate 305,191 downwards.
AAATAGTCGGAATCCGTTTCGTTTTGTTCCGTGAGCGTATCCTGTGGGGATTGCACTTCATGTTCAACCTCTTCATCGTCGTCATCATCACTATCATCCTCATTATCATCACTGTCGTTGTCATCATCATCATCGTTGTCGTCGTCGTCATCATCAATTATATAGACTGGTTCAACCTTAACTTCTTCTTTTTCTATACTCTGATTATCGACCATTTGTTTGTATTCAAATCGGGGGTCTCTCGATTTCGTAGCACTTTGCTCCATCTATTTGTTGTTTTATTATTATAAATCCATTTAAAGTTTTTTAATTTTGGTTTAATTTGTTAATTTTTTTTTTTTTTGTGTTTAAAAAGAAAGTGTAAGTAAAAAAATAAACGGTGTAGAATTGTGTCAGTTTTAAAGTTAAAATTTGATTAAATTTCTTAAGTGTTGGGTGTAAACACATAATTTAAACAAAAAGACAAAGGACATTGATTTGTTGTTTTTTGTAGACAATTAATGGTAAATGATCAATGTGATAATTGAAATTTTTGTTTGTGATCAGGAAGTGACTGACGCCCATATTAAGCTGGCGTACGTATCTATTTGATATCTGATTTGTTTGTTTAATTGTGATTGGTGGTGATATTGGAGGTGAAAGAAAAAGATAGTAGGATTGTGAATGAAGAAAAAGCTGATTTATTAAGCCATTTAATTTCGCTAACAATTGTAACAAATAAAACGATGACAAAAACATTGGCCAAGGCCTCAAAAGCCTTGATTTTTTTCCCTGGTTTAATGATTTAAAGACAAAAACTTAAATGATGATTTAAAATAAAGTATAGCTTTATTTATAATTATAATTTTATAATTATAAAAAATAAAATAACGATAATTATAAATAATTATGAGGACAAAAAATTTTTAGAACACAAACAATAAGAAGCCTCTAACACATTTGCTATAACGATAATACAATTTCGTTGTGATTTAATTAAGCAAATAGCAATGTAGAATGGATGAAGAACACAAATACTTATTCAAATCTGAAATTTTAAAGTAAAATAATAGGATATATTAATATAATGTGCCCTATTTATTCATCATCATTTATCAAAGGTTTATAGAACAATTTTGTATGAACATTTGTTTAATAAACTTTCGATAAATGATTACGAATAGGGACCATGCTAAAAAGTAATTTCAATGAAATTTGGCATGTAAAAATATTCAAAATGTAGGTTAGTCTATGTGGAAAGCAAACAATTTAAATACTTTAATATTTCCGATATTTTGCAGAAAGTTTTGAAATATCTAAACAATAGATGTAATGAAGTTATATATTTTAGACGAAGTCCGGCCCAGCCTACTGCAGTACTGTAAAGAATTGAACGGGGTGCTCTTTGTCATTTATTTTTTTGCTGATCGAAATTGGCCTGATATAATTTTTAAGTATTTTTTTCGCGGCGGTAATGATGACGTAAATTCTTACTGCCTTATGCAAAAACGGTTATAATCGTTATATAGTAACAGCCAAGCAAAAACTCGGTAATGGGTTGTACTTCTATAACTACTTACTTTTCAATGACTACTACTTATCGTCTGCATTACTTAGAAGTACTCTGGTAACGATTTTCTTATAATCTGATGTCGAAGTACATTGTTTTCAGTTTTGTCACTTTGTTTGCACATTTTATTTGATTGCGACTTAAGAATTGTGTTTTACAAAAAAGAAAATAAAATTAAATTTGTATGTGAAAAACATTATTTGACGCGCAATAAAATAGCTAAGCAGTGGTGCAGTGAGTAGAACATTTGTCTAACAAACCGAAGTCCCTGGTACGTATTCTAGCTGGTTTTTTTTATTATTAAAATTAAACAACTTACTAACAACTTCTTTGTAAGAGAAATTGAAAGTACTTCTTTAACTCCCAATTTGTAAGCAAGCGTGGAAGTACTTGCCTACAATGACATCACTGTGTTAAAATAATGACTTAAAATGCTAATGAAGAAGCAGTGAAAAGTGGTTTTATTAGCTTTTTAACTCATTACTTTTCAATGTAAGTTTTTCCTGGGAGGTTTTAAAACCATCCCACCAAAAATAAAACGAAGTACATCTAAAAGAATAACTTTTATCACCACTTCAAAAGTAACACTAAGTGATTTTTTTTACCTTTAGTGGAAGTGATGTTTAATGACTTAATATAAATTTTTTGTTCTTTCATTTTTATAAGATAAAAAATGTTATTTTTGTACTTATGTATTATTAAATGTGTAAATTTTCCTAATTATTGTTAATATTATTTAAGTCAAATTACTTATGTTCTATAATACTACAATTTCACTTCCGAATATCATCCAAAAAAGAGCATTAAAATTAAATCTTGAAGATGACTTCAGAAGTAGTGAATTTGGAATCAAATAAAAAGGCCATCCCTCCTATGACAAGCCTGTGTTAAAATAATCACTTCTTCAGGTCGTTTCCAGCACTTCCATGGAGTAAATCCAACTTCTTTTTCGCTTCTTTGGAAGTTCTTTTTTTGCTGGGATTAACTAAATAATAGTTTTTGCGTTAGATTTCCTAAAGCTATGGACCCCTAGGTCCCTGGAACCATTGCTTTAGAGAGCATTTTCTTGTTAATACAAACTTATATTTCACTATGACAAAAACAAACCAAGTTATATACATATCCATATGTATAAGGTGACTGAAATTTGCGGTGTCTTCCTAATACATATTTCTTAAAACATAAAACGAAAGAAGAGTGACATTTAAAAAAACCTATTTAATCTACTAAATTAAATACAAAGTTTTTTTTGAGTTATTTTTTTACATATAAAATCTTTAAGAATGTTTTTATTAAATCCATTTTAAAGTTTTTTTTTTTGTTCTTTTTTTAACTCATCTCTCAATTACATAAAATATACATACATAGAGTTAAATAACATTTAAAACAATTTCATTTATGTGTTTAATTTATTTCATTTTTATATTTTGCAATTAATTAAATTTAAATTCTTTTGGGAAAAGTTTAAATTCGAATATGTATTATTCATTTTGTGTGAGAAATTAAAACAACCGTACAACATATGTAATTATGTATAAATGTGAGAAATTTTTTAAAAATATTCGGTTTTTTTAAATCAATTTTAATTGATATATAAAATTATTTTACATTATTTTTATTTTTGTTTTTAATTGTTCAAGTTTAACCTAAAGATAACAATACAAGACATTTATAAATTTATTTAATTTTTCTTTTTAATATTTTTCAAATATTTGGCAATAACAACAATTTTAGTTTTAAATTTATTTTTTTTAATATTTAAAAATATTGGACCTTTTGATATAGTTTTTTTTACTTTGATAGGACTTTTTATTTTTCTTAATAGCAGTAGTGGTTTTCAAAAGTGTGTTTGTTGTAGTGTTTTTAATTTATTTTTTAAATATTTTATTGTTTATTAACTATTTGTTTAAATTTTAATTAACTATACATTGTATGTTGTAGAAATTTGGAAACCATTTAGAATAAAAATTGTATTTTATTTCTTTTTTTTAAGTTTTAACTATTTTATATTACGAGTATTAATTTGCAGTATTGATGTTTTCTTTAAAGGGACCCATAGTGTTGCAATTGTTTTTTTAGTACAAGTTCTGAGAAACATTTAAGTTGTAGTTTATTTTTTTTAAATTATAACAACATTTAATAAAATTTAATCATAATTTTATTTTAAGGAAAAAATTAAATTGTTTTTTTTTATAATATTTACCACCTAAAAATTATAAACTCTGATTAACTATCTCGCATGGAAATTTTTTTTAAGAAATGTTCGCAGAATAAGAAGAAATAAAATTATTTTTTGAAAACAGGCCTCGGACGACAAGTTTTAAATCAATCTTCATGTGGGAGTGTTGGATATAAAAGCTATAATTTGTATTCTGATTCTTGTTATTCTCCATTTCTATATGATGGTTATGATCTTTCTATATAGATATTAGACCGACTCACAAAAACTGTTGATTGAGTAACCCTTCTCAAAATATACATAAATTGTGATGTCTAGCTCGTGAGCTGGACCAATTTAAATAAATCTTTTTTTTACATTTGCGCCTCAAAATATTTTCGAAATCATAAAACATGTTAAACTTTGAGAGGCATAACAAAAGCAGAAATTGCTTACCATACAGAGCGAATCGGTCTAATAGACATACATACATTAATGTATAAATGTTTATATTTTTTACCGTAATATACATACATTTTTATTTCTTTAAGTTTAATTATGTTGTGTTTATAAATTAATTTTTTATTTAACAGAAAATGCTCTTAATTATGTTTCTTTTCTCCTCCTTTTTAATTTGTTTGTAGTCATGTTAATCCTGCTTGATTTTTAATGAAATTACTTTTGTTGCTTTATTTTCAAAGGACTACACAGAGGAAAAAATATATACACGCCTGGTACCAAATTGACACCGAATTTTTCAATAACATCCATTGTCAAGTATATACATAGATACAACAACAACTTGTAATGTAGACTACATTACATTGCAACAATTCGTCGTCGCAAACTAAACATTATGCACATCCGTTGTCTAAATGTTAACAAACGTGGTAAGCTCACTATTTACAACGCATTTTAAGCTTACCACGTTTGTTAACTTTTAGACAACGGATGTGCATAATGTTTAGTTTGCGACGACGAATTGTTAAGATGTACATATATATATACTTGACAATGGATGTTATTGAAAAATTTGGTGTCAATTTGGTACCAGGCGTGTATATTTTTTTCCTCTGTGTACTACAGTATATTAAATAGAATGTTTCTCTTGTAGTGTCCTAAAAGTATGCAAAGATTTTTATAATTTCGTTTGTTGTTTTTGTTTTAATCAAATCATTTGATTTTTTTTTTTATTTCATTTTTGTTTAAGTTTGTTTTGTCAGTCTTGTTTCTTGTATTTTCAGATTTTAAACCTCCGCTTTATTTAAGCAATTTTCTTTTCTTCATTTGTCTGTAATGAAATTTTTAAGAATTTTTTATTTTAATTTTTATAAAAAAGAACACAATTTTTAAAGGGTTATAGCATCAGAAAAAATGAAAGAGAATAGAGAGAAAAAAAAAAGAAATTATATAAGAAAAAAAGCATTTTAATGAAGCTTTTAGTTATTTCTGATAAATTGCTTTTATGACAAAAATTTTTAAATAATATTTTCAATGCGCATTTCAATTTTGTTTATTTATTTAAGTCAATCTATTTTATAAATGGATGCAATATTAAACGAAAACCAAAAGGATAAGAAAAAAACTATAAGTTAATGAATTACGACAAATATTAGAAATTCAACACCAACAAATACATTTCACTTTTTAAAGGGAATTTTATTTAAAATTTTGTAATTTACTAAGTATGTAATGTATAAAACAATAAATTAAAGAAAAAAGTTTATTGATTTTTTTTTAACAGAACACACGACATATAGAATTAAAGAAAATTGTTTATATTTTAGTTATCTCCCCCTTCTCCTAATGACAGGGGAAAGCGGAGTTTTGTAATTTTTTTGTTTTTTTATCATGCATATTTAAAATTGTCTTTATGTTACAGCAAGTAAGTAAGATGTTTTTTATTTTTCAGTTTGTTTAACCTTTATCTTCTGTTTTTTATTAACACACATAAAAATTACTTAGATAATAAAATATTTAAAATTAGTTTTAAATGGGTTTTGTACATGTAAAACCTTTTTATACAAATGTCACTCTCTTTCTTAAATTCAAACGAAAAAAAAAAATTATTTTGAGTGTTCACATTTTAGACGTGCGAAAACTGACTACAAAAATTAAATACTTACACTTAAATGTCAACTTATTTTTATGATTTCGGAATTTCTAACAACTATACTAAAATTCTAAACTAAAAATCATGCTTGGTTCATTTTTTTAAATCGATTTTTGTTTTATGATTTTATTTACAATAAAACTATTATACAGAAAAAGAACCCAATTAATTGCTAAATAACTTCATCTTTCCATCTTTTTTTATTCGAATACTTTTAGTGTTCCTTGGTCTTCGAAGTTATAATAGGTATAGGAAGATACAAAAACGTATTACTAAAAAACTGTTCAGAGTAAATTTGTATAATTTGAAAAATCTTTGGGAGCACTTTACACTCTACAATTTTAAGCGATTTCTATTAGAAAATTTATACTTGAAAAATTTACTTGAGCTTATTAGATTTCAAATTCCTTTAAAATGGCCAATCTTACAGTTTTTTATGTCATAGGAAAATATGAAGTATCCTTGAATCTTGACAAATAATTTTGAATTATGCAATATACTGGTCGGTCATGACCGACCCTATGATACCCTACACCAGTGATTATATTAAAAATTTAGATTATTTTTTAATAATAAAGTATTTCATTTCATTTTTAACTTTTATCAGAAATATACAATTTTTTTGACAAAAAAGGAATTTTCTAAAAGAGGGGTTACATGGTGGCGGGGGGGTTAATATGGTCCTATCCTTCAGTTATTTATGCAGAATCGTGATATTAGTGTTTATAAGTGAATTTTGACCATCAAGTCATTTTTTGAAGGGGAATTTGTATGGGGGATAGGGTCACATGAGGTCCGATCATTACGAAAATCAGACTTATATTAAACTAGGTTTTGTCGATTTTTGAAGTGATACAAGAATATTTAACATATTTATGAGCTCATAAGCACTATTCAAGGGGTATGGTTGTATGGGGGCTATACGAAATAATGGACCGATTTTAACCATTTTCAATAGGCTTGGGTCAAAGAGTGAAGAGTATGTGACAAATTTCATCAAATTATCTTGAAAATTGCGACATGTAGAGTGCGCACAAGGTTTACATGGACATACAGACGGACGGACATAGCAAAATCGACTCAGAAAGTGATTCTGAGGCGATTGGTATACTTTAAGGTGGGTGTAGGACCAATATTTTAAGGGTTAAAATTTTCCAACTCTGACACATTCTTATTGTTAATCGGCATAAGAAACCATGTGATCCTTACATTTTAGGTATAAAATGTGTTCAACAAATTTATGTAAAATATTATGGAAAGAATTTTTGTAGAATATGTTAACCCTCCAACTCCTCAAGGTCTTATTTGTACTTCTTAAAAAATGGGCAAAAACACTATTAAAACCGGAATTTAAGGAGTTAAAATGTTCTGCAAAAATATTCTCCGTACTATAAGTGCCTGAATACATCAATATCGAAAATGCAAACAGAAAGTCATTAATAAGACACAACAAAAGAGAGCTTAGGAGATATTCGCATTTCAAAACAATTTTTTAATGGTTTTTAACTACTCTACCGCAGTTTTTTGATAACAGGGGGTCTAAATATTTCCCGATTTATTTTCCGATCGCTTAACCACAAAATTATTTATTAAACAGTGAAAGAATGGTTTAAAAATTATGATTGAATTCAAAGTAATATGCATTTTAATATAAAAAATCCGAAACAAGGCTATTTTTTAATAGTACTTCTTTTTAATTTATCTAAAAAATTTCTAAGAAGATGTATAAAGAATTTATATTTTTTGAAAAGTTAACTTTACATGAAATATTATAAATGGAAAACAGTTTCGAAAATTTTGATACCGATGTAGACTTTCAAAACGCCTATACACGTGTCATTTGTTTTTCTCTCCTCTATCAAAATTGTAATTTTGGAAAAAATTTTATTTTGTTGTATAGTGTCATTACTCCCTTTTATTTCATATTTTTCATACCAAATTTCATTCAAATGTATTTCTTCTCGAAATGTGAAAATCCGTACTATCTTCAATTTTTATAAAGATAATATGAAAAAACTAATTTGAAAACTTATAGAAATTTTTCGTTTTTATATGATCAGACAACTGAACACACTTTTAAGATCGAATCCAAACTTCGATTAATTTCACAATACTGAACGAAGTTGAGCATCATTATAAAGAATTCTATATAATAGATGTTCTTAATTATGAAAATTTCAGATTTTGACCGAAAAAATTTAAATAACAAAGATCCTAAATAGAACTAACCAAAATATACATACAACAGTAAAACTTTAAAATGCAAAAATATTCTAAAGAATAATAAAAAAGAAACACATTAAAATAAACTAATGGAAATGGAAAGCACAAAACATAAATTACTTAAATTTTTATACAGAATTTTGTTTGCAGCTTTCAATGAAAAAAAAAATATACAAATAAATTTAAAAAACACGATATACAGAATCTATTCCCATTTATTTAGATGAGATTTTAATGACTTTCAACGAGGGGAGTAAAGAAATTAAGTGAAGTGTGGTGGTGTAGTGGAGGCGGAGGGGAGAGTGGTATGTTTTTTTTTAACAATATGATTATTTACGAGTTCATACTAAACAAAAAATATAAAAAAAATTAAATAAATTCATTTACACATAAATATAGAGTATGAAATATTAATAACATTTAAATGGTTAAATTGCGAACAACAAAATGGAAAAAACATAAATAAAAGAAATAAATAATAAAAATTCTAAACTTTTATGGTGAGAACATGTGTATGTGTGGAAACGGAAGTCGTGGCAAAAAGGAAAAAATACACAAATACAAATGAAAGTTTCAGTTCATTTTATTCAAAAGATTATTATTTTTTTTCATTTATTTTATGTTTATACAACGCATTTTTAAGTTATATTCTTTTATATGTTGGCTGTATAAATTAATGCAAAATGTGTATGAGTTAAAAAACAATTAGCACTCTAAAAAACAACACGGATTAAGATTTTTATGTTTGAAATGGATTAAAAACATAAATGACATCAAAGGAAATAAAGAAAAAACATAAACACATACAATAAACATGATGGTGGCATGTACATACAGACATGTATATGTACATTTTAATACATACATATGTTGGCACTATATATGTAAAAGTACACGTGTAGTAGGTATGTATTATGTAAGTAAATATATGGTAAGTAAATGGTTAAATGAGAACAAACATGTAAAACATACACGCATTGTCACACATACAAATAATTTGTATTAAACAAAAAAAAAAAAAACGCAGACACACATAGACAGACATAAAAAATTACATACATACATACATACATACATACAAATTAGTAACAGTTATAAATATTTATATACAAAAATACATATTTATATGAATATTTGTAAATATGCATGTATGGGTTCAAACATTTATAAGCGCATACATACATATACACAAATATTCAGTGCACAGCAAGTGACAATTTAATGGAATCCTGGAGAAATTTAAAATTTCTTGTCTAATTATATATTTGTTTTGTTTCAATCCCTAACAGTTGTTGGTATGTTAAATTTTATTTTACAAAAAAAGTTGCTCTATTCCATTTCTACAGCTTCTAAAAAATGAAATCTTCTTTTGGAAATTAAAAATATGATTTCCATACTATTGAATCAAACTTAAACAATAAATTAAAAATTGGTTTGAACGTAAACTATCGGTTGAAATATTCACGAGTTATTAAACAGTCTTTCCTAGACAGAGGATAAAATAATATACACCCCTGGTACCAAATTGACACCAAATTTTTCAATAACATCCGTTGTCAAGTATATACATACAACAACATGTATGTAGACCACTCAACTTGGTCAACATTGCAACAATTCATTGTCGCAATCTAAACTTTATGCACATCCGTTGTCCAAATATTAACAAACGTGGTAAACTGAATATTTGCAACGCATTTTGAGCTTACGACGTTTGTTAACTTTAAGACAACGGATGTGCATAAAGTTTAGATTGCGACAACGAACGGAATGCATAACGTTTAGATTGTTGCAAAGTTGACAAAGTTGCGTAGTCTACATTACATATTCTTGTTGTATGTATGCATATACCTGACAACGTATGTTATTGAAAAATTTGGTGTCAATTTGGTACCAGGCGTGTATATTTTTTTCCTCTGTGTACACGGCAGGCTTTAGGGGTAATGATTATAAAAAGTAATTCATTACATGAACAATTACGATTACTAGTAATGTGTAACCAGGGAGCAGTGATTACACAAAGTACTTAATTCTTTACATGGTCAATTACAATTACTTGTAATGTGTAATTAAGCAATAACCAATTAAAATTCCTTGTATATAATTACAAAAAATTGTAATTGAGAAATAACCAATTACAATTATTTGTACTTGAAGTTTTGCCAATTACAATTACGTGTAATGTGTAACTGAAAATAAGCATTTATAATTACATGTAATTTTAATTGAAGTTTTGCCAATTACTAAAATTTACTTATTACAATTATATGTATTTATAAGAGGGAAATTTAAAATTACAAGTAATTGTAATTGGAAATTTTTCAATTACAATTAATTGTAGTAATTGGTAAAACTTCAATTACAAATTCAAGTATGCAATTGTAATTAGTTATTACTCAGTTACACATTACAAATAATTGGATTGACAAAACTTCAATTTCAATAACAAATAATCAATAACAACTAGTAATTGGAATTGATCATGTGTTGAATTACTTTATGTAATTAAAATGTAGATGGGTTAGAAATTATAGTCGGCATTCTCGAGCGTTTGATTTTATACACCAGGTTACTACTATTGGAAAGTAGGCCAGACACAAATTTGCTGCTATTGGTACTAGCAAACATTGTAGGTGTAGATAGCTATTTCTTCATTGTTTCCAAAAAAATAAATTTCTTTAGTTTTTTTTTCAAAATAGGACCGTTTTTTCTCAAAAGAATTTCTTTCAGGGCTTTATAGTCCCATAATGGGATGCGAGTCGGATATCAAAAAATATTTTATCAATATTTTGCACTTAAATTTTACCTATTTTTTTTTTTTTCAAAATGGACATTTTTGTTCTTTTTTTTTTTGCTCAACGAAAATTGCATTCCTTTATGAGCATTGTGGTCAGTGAGTGGTCCGATTTTTTGAGATGCGACACTTGACATGAAATCCCCCCATATGTATGTAGATACATAGATCCTTCTATGCGTGGTTTCACAACCAATTCGTTCTATATTTCCGTTAAAAGTATTAATTTTGAATACTCCCACTATTTAAAAATATTTAAATAAATCCTGAATAAATTTTTACTCCATTAAATACCATTGAATTGTCACTCACTGTTTATATAATGGTGTTAAACATTTCTTTTATTTGTTTTCTACTAAATTGCTTCTAAAACAACATACCTGTGGTGTCTGGGGCTGTGAAACGGGCGAAGGTGTTGCTGTTGAAATCTGAGGTGATGTTCCTGCTGCCGACGGCGATGTGGGTGATGTTGGTGCGTTACCCGTTGATGGTGCCGGTTGTATGGCTGGATTTGTATCTAGTGTATGCTTTGATATAACAACCGTTGTAGTCTTTTGTATTTTATCCTGATCATGATGTTCGGATGGTGATTTGGGTGGTACGGAAGTAAATGCATCAGCAGCTCGTACAATTTCCAAAACCTTGAGAAGTAAAGTAAATATTGCAAAAAAAAAAATTAATTTCTATTCAATTTATAGTTAGCTTAGCATTGCATTTATTCTCTTTTGGTATTGACTCAACTTAGTAACACCACAAAAAGTATTTTTTTTATTCTTTTAGGATGTTTTAGTTTTCTTTGGATAAAAGTTACATTTTGTTTTACACTTTGCTGTTGTTTCCTACGCACTCGTATACAACAAATTTTACACCGAAAATTCTTAAATAAATTTAAAATCTTTTAACAGGTGTGGGACAAAACAGATTAATTTCGAAACAAGGTGATATGCAAAAATAATTGGAATATTAGAAATCAAACGAAAAAATTTGAAAGGTTTTTAAAAATCTTGCTTGAGATTCTCTTAAAATTATTTATATTTCCTGTAATACGATATTATTGTTTTAAATTCGATTAAAGAATTAAGTTTAAGAAGAAATATATAAATTAGTTCTTAACTGTGATGAAAACTTTTAAATTTATAACACAGACGTGCCAAAGGTTATTTACTTCTGTTAAAAAGGTAAATAGTTTTTAAAAATGTAAAACTTCTTCTAGAAATCCTAAAATAGAATAAACAAACCGTTAGACATTACAAGCACTAAAAAAGAGGAAACGTTTGGCAAAGCAAGATAACACTGAAAAAATAAAAGATGATACTACAGCAAACACTTAAACTACACGTACAACATATGGTGGGGTACTTGTACTACCAATACCATGAATGGAATGGTGCTGCTAAAGCTAACAGCCAAAAACTTTTCAAAAGGACTGTTGTACTTGTAATTGTGTAGTGCGAGTACGAAGAACACTGTAAGCAGTTGTCCTTACACACAAACACAGACTTTTACAAATATGTACACTTACTTTTTCAGGGGTACTCTTTTCTTTAGTGGAAGCCAAGGACTGTTCTGTATTGTGAGCCAAAGCAACAGCAGTGGCAGCAGCAACATCATGTTGCTGCTGATGATGATGTTGTTGTGCTGTATTTAAACCATCTGTAGGTTTAACTACCGGAATTGTTGCTGTTGGTGCTGATGTTGCTGCCTGTGCTGTTGTTGTTGTTGAGGTGGGTGAATGAGCCATGGCAGCAACGTTGGCTAACACTGACGTGGGTTGTTCGTTACTTTGTTCAGCAAAAACTTCCAAATCCTTTAAATAAACAATACAGAAGAAGAGTCAGGCATCAGACAACATACATTAAGACAAGCCAGAGCAACGAGTATATTGGATAAATGTAAAGAAAACAAGTAAAAAAAAGCATAAATAAATATTAGAAAAGCATTAAATTTAAATTTGAATACTTTTTCACAATTTAATTTTTTATATTCAATAATTGGATGGTTACACTTTGGAAATAGGTATTTGTTAAAAAAAATCAATATTTATATTGATTTTAAGGATTTTTTGTAACAAGAAATTTTGTTTTTAATTTATTGTTTTTTTTAGCATTATCTTTTATAAATTTACATTTAGCGATTAATGTTATGTTCTTAATTTATAAATCTTACATGTTTTAAGCGTTCGTCATCATCACGATCTAAACTGGATGTACTTTGACTTTGGCTTATTTCGGAACCAGTTTCAGAAGCACGAGAGCCTGAAAAAGTTATGAAAAATATGATTAATTTGAGTAAAAACTGACAAGATCAACTAAACAATTTTAAAGATAAGGAATTGGAGGCATTAATCCATGAATTTTGTTGTTAAACTTAAGAAGAACTTTCAAAATAAGCCACTAACGCTGTAATTTGAAAGCGTTCGTGAGCAATAGGATTTATCCGAAATAAATAAATTGGTTATTATACGTGTGTCAAAAAAAAAAAAAAAAAAACAAACTCATTATAAGGAGTGAGATCGAAAAATTCTTAACAATTCATACAAATTTCAATAAAAACGAAAAAATATTTTTTTAGTTTTATTCACTAGTGATGAAATTTTGAACCTTTTTCGGAAACCCTTCTATAAACGTTGTTATAGTGCTTTCTGCCACTTTGCTCGATTCCATCTCCGTTTGAAATCTACCACAATTTTGGACACCTATTTTACGCTCTTCAATTCTCTTTTAACAAGAGCCCAATATCCCTCCACTGGTCTTTTTTCCGTGCAGTTTGGAGGATTTGCCTCTCTTGGTACAAATATCACATTATTGTTCTTGTACCACTCAAGGGCTTGTTTACCATAGTGACAGGATGCCAAGTCAGGCCAAAAATATATAGACACATTATGAAGTCTCATGAATGGAAGCAGCGTTTTTAGTAAACATTCCTTGATGTAAATTTCGGTATTTATAGAGCCTGTTGTAACAAATGATTGGCTTCTTTTGCCGCAACTGCATAATACTTGCAATACCAAGAACTTTTTTGGAAATTTTGTCTGCTTTTGGGTCCTAAACTTTTCTTCAACATTCCCTCGAGCATCAGCAACATAAAATTTTTGACCTGGAATTTGAGGAAAATCCGCCAGAACATACATTTCGTCATCCATTATGCAGCAAGAATATTTTTTATAAAACGTGACTTCAATTTCTGTGTTTTGGTTTTGGCCTCTAAATTTTAAGCAGCGTTCCTGTCAGGAACTTTTTGAGACTTGTATGTTTTTGAACCTGCATTATCTTTAACTTTTCTTACCAAATAGTCCGAGCACTGAGTTAACCGGGCTGCTTTCCTACCGGATATGTTTGGAGCACTTTTGAAAATGCTTTCAATTTTTTGGCTTTAGAAAATCATGTGGATCATTCCATCTACCTGAACCAGGTTTTCTATCTACGGACAAGTTCTCCCGGTACTGTTTAATAACATTGGAAACAGTTTGACGGCAGGCACTTTTTTCAGGTCACTCACTTTAATCAGATTAACAACAAGTTAATATAATTGATATTAATTAAAGTTTTAATGAAAAACGTGTGTTAAAAATTTTTCGATCTCACTCCTTATTTGAATTCGATATTCGTTTCTTTCGAGTATTCTCATGTCTTGGAATCAATATTAATTGGACAAAGTACCGTTTGAGTAAGATCCGGAAATAAATGCGATGAAATTTTTAGCGATCAATCAAAAATACTAAAGATACAAAACATTTACTATAAGTTTAATAAAATATAAAATTGCAGCAAAATTAATGATGCTTTTAAAGTACTTTTATGTTCTACAATATAAAATATCTAAAATTTATTTTTAATAAAAGAAAATGTTTCAACAACTACTTTTATCATTCCAGCATAAAATGTATCCTTAAAATGCTTTCTTTGTGTTGTTTTTAACAATTTACATTTATTAGAAAAAATCAGAAAGAAAATAACTGAAATGTAGGAGGAAAAATTGAAACCAACATTGAAAACAAAAGAATAAAATCACAATCTTGCATTATAGTAAACTATCTATGTATCAAGCTATTCTACGTATATATGTATAAGTAATCTGTATCGTAATTGTATCTGTCTGCTAGTATATGTATAAGTAAGTATTATCTAGTAAAATATAATACTTTTAAAAAACAATCTTTAAGAGTACCAACAACGAATAATACTACATATAATATTTTTCATGTTCTTTATAAAAATTATACTTTTTATCAAGATCGTTCTTCGTTGTTATTAAGTATTGGTGTTGTACGGATAGATGGATTTTAATTTTGTTTTTATTTAAAAAAAAATTTGAAGTTGTTGTTGATGTTTTTATTATAGCTGTTTGCTACTTACCATGTCTGCTGTAGCCAGTACTCATGCCACCAGCTGTACCAATGGAATGAATTAAATTGGATTTATCGTATCCCTTACAAACGACCAAATGTATATCGTTTCCAGCATTGCGTAAAACATTAACTGCATCTTGATGTGTGGCACCCAATAAGGAGTTACCATTCACTTCTAACAAACGCATGCCAACCTAAAATTTGCAAATATAAAGAAAAGATAAAAAGGGATTATAAATAAATAAAAATAATATTTAAGTAACAACAAAAAAAGTGTGAAAGAAAAAAGTTATTTCGTATTTTGATTTCAACTAAAATCGCTGTAGGGGGGTATAAATATTAAACAGTAGAACAATATATGTATTTGGATTAATTTTATATTGCTGGTAGTATTGGCAGTTTTTATTTAAATTGGCTTCAGGACGTCCAAGTGGTAACCATGAGGAAAAATCATCTAATGTTTTCAAACTGAGATAATATTAAATAAAGAAAGTCGTTCGATTGAAGCAAATCCATAATTTTAAAGTCGTATTTAAAAAACACTTTCGGATTTGGCTGTTCATATGATAACTACGAAGCAAAATCAATTGGGCTCTTGTTACAAAGATAATACAAAACGCAGTAGTAATGTCTTCCTTACTTTATCTCTCATCGATCTCAAATGATATTAAACTCTCAAATAAATAAAACATCAGATGACAAAAGGATACATCAAGCGAGCTTTAAATTTCGTAGAATTTTATCATCAACTTTGGTTTGCGATGTGAGATATATTTTAACAGATATATTGATATCTAGGTCTAAAATACGTCTGAATAAGAAAATATTAATAAAAATATTTTTATTTTAGTTGTAAAATGTATTACGAAATAACTTTTTCCCCCACATCACATGAACAAATCAAATATTTAAATATCATTGAAATCCTGTAAGCATTGTACTCGTAGTATAGAGTAGTTCCACTTGTATTTGAGTTTACTAAAGAGTTTATCAAGTTTCTATGGATTTCCTTTTTAAAGAAACAAGTAATGCATCTTCTCTAACGTCATTTTCATCGTCTTCAATTTCATCACATTTGTTTTGTGTATTTTTTTCTTTTTTTTATAGAAAAACAAGATTTTACTAGTTGTAGTATTTGAAATCATTATAGTTCATTGTCTCTAAAAGCCCCGGGGAAATGTAAGAATGGTATGAGATGAAGTAAGAGATTGATATTCAAATCAAGTAAGAATAGACAACAAGAAAAAAAAACTAGTTAGATTCTTAGGGTAGACAAAATATGCTCGTTTATGAAGGAAAATATATTTTGAAATTTTCTAGATTTTAATACTCAGGTGGTTAAATTCTGTTCATGTTTGTTTACGTTATTTTGTTCTTGTTGTCATAGAACTAACGATTACTGGTCGGTAGACGTCTCAGAAAGAAAATCACAAATTTAATCCAATACAATTGATATTATAGTAGATAGTTGAACTTTTGTTAAAAATATTATTGGAAAATAAATAAAAACGTGTGGATGGATTTTTATTTAAAATAATTTTTATATCCACCATGAAAAAAGATGGGGGGGGGGGTGTATACTGATTTTGTCATTCCGTTTGTAACACATCGAAATATTGATCATAGACCCATAAAAGTACATATATTCTGGGTCCTTATTAAATTCTTAGACGATCTAGCCATCTCTGTCTGTCCGTCTGTCTGTTGAGAGCACGATAGAGTCCGAATGGAAAGACCTAGATAGTTGAAAATGTCCACAAATATTTCTTATAGCTAAGATTTGTTTGGTATTAAAAATGGGCAACGGTCCACGTTTTCGCATAGCCCCCATACAAGTGGCCCCTCGAAAAACAGCTTTAACAGTCATAACTGTTTTAAAGATGTGAATATAGCGATGAAATTCGACATAAATTAGTTTTATATCAGCCAAATTCTCTCTACCAAATAAGAATGGGTCCACAATTGACCCTACCCTCACATATGGTCCCCTTCAAAAAATGACTTTCACGCCTATTACTGGCTTAAAAATACGAGACTACCGCTAAAATTCGATATAAGTTAGTTTCTTACGAGCAACAATCTATCTAAGGAATTTTATGAGGATCTTACCCTACCCCCCCTTACGAACACAAATCAATCTAGCGAATTTTATGACAATCTGTCCATAATTGCCTTAAGCCCTATTTTAAATATCAACCTAATGTTTATAGTTGAGCATTCAATTTGCGGCATACGGTTTGATGGTGAGTATATAAGATTCGGCATAGTCGAATATAACACTCTTTCTTGCTTTCTTCATTCGCTAGAGATTAAAAATAAAATCCGCACTAAAAAAATTAGAAAATAATACACACATAATTTATGTTCGTTACATATTTCGGGAAATTGAATAGTACTTTCTGTTGTAAGGAATTAAATGAACAAGCGTCATCTTTACAGTTTTGTGCCTTTATACCTCACTAGCATACCCTGGGTGCTTCGCTACTCTAACCAAAATTAAATACATACAAAATTTTGTTTACTTTTATAGAAAATTGAAATTGATTTAAACATTTTTTAATATTTTAATTTTTTACGTTCAATATCAAGTGAATAAATTCGCACTCAGGAAGAAGCTTGTATTTTTAGTTTTATTCGTTTAGCTTCCACATTATAGAAAATTTCGAAATTACTATTTGAAAAAAGTACTATAAAATACCTCTTATAGATTCTCATTTAATCAAAAATTTAATGTTTCTGTTTTCAATATTATAGACAATTCAAAAAATATAATTTGATGAATGAAAAAGTACCTAAAGTCCCCTTCAGTAGATTCTCATTCACAAAGGTTCCTAGATTTTAAATTTTATATTCAATAACGTAAAAATATAAAAAATTACCATCGGAATAACGAAAAAGTACAAAAATCTCTCTTAATAAATTCTCATTTAATAAGGACCGTGTGTTCCGGTCAGTGTTGCCATAACGGCATTTAAAGTGCAATTCTAGCACTTTTTTTTCGTCGGCTGCACTTATTTTTTAGAAAAAAGTGCTAGATGCTTTTTAGCACTTTTTCGTCTTTTGCTAGAAATTTTTAGCATTAAAAGTGCATTTTCGTAATTTTTTCTTCTATTTTGCACTTCTTTATAATTAAAGAACTTTAAAGTTTAATTTCTCTAGAGATCTGTAAAAATTTAGTTTTGAGATGTGAAATTTTAAGAAATTCTCACGAAAACTTTTTGTATATGTTTATTGTAATTTATAATTTACACTATAAATTAAACTAAGAAGTGAATTATTTTAAATATTATTATGCAATAATCGTAGCAAATATTTGAAAAAATAAGCTAAAAGAGCGTTGTTTTGTTAACAATGTAGTGACTACATGTTAAAACGGCTAATATTTTCCAAAAACATTTTTTTGAAAAAAAAAAAAAAAAAAAAATCATTAAAATTTAAAATATACAATAAAATAAAAATGTGTGAAGATATAAAAACAGGTAAAAGTTCAGGAATGCCGAATATTACATACGCACCAACACAAGACGTTTTGCCAAGATTTGCTCATTTATTAGATTTATGCTCAAATTTTATATCGTGTATCGATTTTATTTTCGGAATAGGATCTTAATGGCTTGGATCACGGACCGAGCTCTAAGAAGGATGTTTTAAAACAAATCATTTTTTCGAATGTATCATAATACTAAAATGTTTTAATAATTTATTGAGAATAAATTTATTTTCTGAAAGAGGATTTATATAGAGGAGAAATTACAAACTTGCGTATTTGAATATAACACACATAATTCATTTGTCACATTAACATTTATATTGTCCCCTAAAAGCTCTTAGAAGTGTGAGTAATAAACCTCTATTCACCGAGATTTAAGATTATTTCAACTGAATTTTCAATATTTTTGCAATAAAAATACCTTTGCTAAAGTGTTGTGAATATGACCCATAAAATTGTTTATATAAAAAATAACTAAAACTATAAATATAAACATTTTTCTTCCGAATTTAACCCTCTTTTAGCATTTTTTAATGAATAATTAAAAGATTTGACGTCCTAGATTTTTTAAATACATACTTTTTCTGGTCTTAGACGTCCTAAACAAAGAAAACCATATAGGTTTTATATCTTAAACAGAATCGTTGTTACCTAGTGTTATTAGTTATTTAATATACATATATATGTATATACTTATTCTTAGGGGCATTAAACAAATTTTCGAACAGGTTTTGTACCTTACCCTTTCCGATTTTGATAAAACTTGGTACACACATTCCTTGTATCAATACGAAGTTTAAAGTTCTTCAAAATTCATTACGGGTTAGATTTTATCAAGGTTCATAGTTCAGATTTTTTTCAACAAGCATTAAATTTGACATCGTATATTTTATAAAATATTTATCGTTGTAATTCCTAATTTGTTGATTCAAACGTTAAGTTTTTTAATCGTGTTAGTTATATTTGGTGTGAGTTTTTTTTACTAACACAATCAAAAATTTACAGTTTGAGTCAACAAATTTGATGTGTGGCCATTTCGCTTAAGGATGATGACATCAAACAATGTCCTTTAATCAATGATATCTCAAAAAGTGTACCTTATATTTTCTTTATTCCTTCACATAAGATTGCTTATAGTGTTTTCAATAAAATATAAAAATTTCAGAATGGGACAATGAGGGGCTCTCAAGTAAATCAACTTATATTTTTTGTTCATAAACAATTTAATTTTTTTTGTTTCAAATTTTGTTTCAAATTCTTAAACTTTTTTGTGTTCATCATCAAATAAAACATTAAATTTTTAAATATCTTGAATATTATCAAGCTACAAGACATAGGCTTTCATTGGGAACTAAAACGATTAAAATCGGATAAACAGTTCAGAAAATATACGATGTAAAATGCTTGTTGAAAAAAATAAAAAAAAATATATAAAATTTAAACATCGATAAAATAACGAATTTGAAAATTTTGGAGAACTTTAAATTCCGTATTTACATGAAGAATGTGTGTACCGAATTTCATCGAAATCGGGCAGGGTCATGTTCAAAATCCTACTTTTTTGTTCGAATTTTTTAATTACCCCTTATCGATTTTGTAAAGGGATATTTATATAGGCAAGGTCAAATCATGGACCAATTATGTGAAAAATTGCGACCTGTACATTATACCTGGACAGCCAGCCGCACAGACCGGTAAACATGGCTTAATGGACTTTTAAAAACTTGATTTGAATTTAGCACTTTTTTCAAATAATTTGCACTTTAACAACATTATTCAGTCAAGACCATGTATGTTAAAATTAATGTTCCTAGGTTGAATATTTTAGAAAATTAAAAAAGTACAATTTATGAGATAAATAGTACTAAAAAGTTGTCTCTTAAAGAATCATATTCAATGAGGACCGTGTATGTTTAATAATCATGTGTTTTGAGTTCATATTAAAGAACATACATTAAGTATCATTTGAAGGAAGAAAAAGTACCAAAAGTGGAAAGTACTAATAAAAAGAGTACAATGTTTCCCCTTTTCGCTTAGAAATATACTTTTTCGAGAATTAAGTTTACAAAATGTTCCGTATTTAAATCTACACAATCGGACAAAATAAAGTGCAAAAGTGCTCATGCTACATTATTTTATCGAAAAATCTGTTAAATGATTATTGAATATGGAACTTTTTTTTTAAATTCATTTAGTTTATATACAATGCTACAAAAATAACTATAAAACAAATTTATTCCACCTAAAATTTTTCTGTATAACATTTAAAATTAAAGTAAATTCACTTTTTTGTCGGACAAAATAAAGTGTAAATTTTATATATCATTATTTTAATTTTATGCATATCAAAATTTTTTATCTATTTTGGTTCTGATTTGAATATCTGGATCTACTCAAGTCATTTTTGTAATTATTTTACCATTATTATTCGCAATCGCTTTCACTTTCCCTTGCTTTCTCCCATACTATTATTTTCAAAAGAAATTCCTTTTTGTTCGCTATTTCAGCGGAATTTTGTGATCAATTGTGGTCAAATATTAATCTATTAGATTTAGGGCGATGCTCTGAGCAGGTCATTCAAATTTTTCAGTGTTTTTTTTTTACAATAATGTTTTTAACCTTAGTCGTGTGTTTGAAGTCATGAATCGGTTGAGGCATTAAGTCTCCCAAACCCATTTTTACGGCATTTATTTCCAAATTATTATTAAATAAGCTCGTGAATTGCTCATTTGTTATTAGTTACTCCATTTTCACTAAGATTCTCGCTCTTAAAGTTAAATAATGTAACAATACCGATAGCCCTCCACCATAATATTTGAAACCTGGGGTATTGTTTTTTAAATTTTGTATATTGAAGGGCTTAATTCACACTCATTGTCGACATTTCAAAATTTTCGGTAGAAATTGGGACTCATCTGACCAACTACGTAAATTTGATCTAAAAAATATGAAATTAAATACTAAAATCGAAAAAAAATTTTAAGCTTTTAAATATGTTGGTGAAAGATTGAAGGTATGGGTCAGTTGACTCTTCGTAAGTGTCCAATTTTTAACGTTAGGTGTGGGGAACCTAGGTGAAATTTATTCAAAAAGCTCCAATGAACACTATATGAGCATATTGCAGTGAAATCTTAAGATCAGTGCCTTCGAAATGGACTTGGGCAACTTTATATTTCGGCAAGATAATAAGCTTAAGCACTTGATAAAGTTAAAAAATAACATTACTGTAGGAAAAATCACTGAAAATTGAAATAAGTTGCTCAGAGCACCGCCCTAAATCCAATAGATTAATTTTGGACCACAATTTATCAAAAAAATTCCGATGAAATAGTGATCAAAAACGTATTTCTTTTGAAAATTATCATATGGGGATAGCAAGGGGAAGGGAAAGCGATTGCGAATAATAATGGAGAACAAAATTACCAAAATGGCTTAAATAGATACAGATATTAAAATCAGAACCAAAATAGATAAAAAATTTTGATATACAAGAAATTTAAATAATGATATATAAAATTTACACTTTATTTTGTCCGACAAAAAAGTGAATTTATTTTAATTTTAGATGTTATGCAGAAAAATTTTAAGTAGAATAATTTAGTTTTATTGTTATTTTTGTAGCATTGTATATAAACTAAATGATTTTGAAAAAAAATCCATATTCAATAATCATTTAACCGATTTTTCGCTGAAAGAATATACATGAGTACTTTTGCACTTTATTTTGTCCGATAGTGTATATATCACAGATAAAACTCAAACGATTCAAATCTGCATTCATTTGCTCCAGAAAAATTTTGCTTTCAAAAAGGTACCGAACAATTTACTCGAATTTAGTCCTAAATAGGCCTTAGTACTCGAATTCCAAAATAATATACTAATAATAGCTTATTTTGTGTGAGTAAATAAACTACTTTTTGAAATTTTATAAAAATTGGCTCAATGAGTTTGAATAAAATTAAATTTCCCGTTTTTCCCTTTTTGGTACTTTTTTCCCAAGTGAAATAGCAAAAATTTTATTAGAATAAATATTACAGAGTTAGTCCGTAATTTAATAGGAATACTTGAATAAATCAAAAAAGTTTTCTTAATGTGCTAAAAAAAGTACCATAAATACAGTTTTCTCCCTTTTACACCCAAAAAGGACTGAATTTTAAAAAAGTACGAAACAGGTGTCTTATAATTTTGGGAGTTGTTTCCAAAATATTTATAAAAATTTTATTATGTTAATTAGTTCAAAAGTTATAAAGGGCCGAAAAAGGTACCAAAATCACCTTTGTTACACATTTTTACCCCTTAAAAGTACGAATTTCAAAAAAGTACCAGACACCCATCTGCTTATTTTAAGAATATATACAGGTGCATTTAAAATTTTTCTTGTATCACTAATATTGTGTAAGATAATTAAGAAAACCTGTTTTACCCGTTTTTTCCCCTTTTTACCCATAAATGTACAAATTTCTAAAAATCCCTCCTTAGTGGATCTACATAACTAAAAACACATCTACGGTCAAAATTTCATGATTCTAGGTTCAGCCGTTTGGGCTGTGCGATGATGAATCAGTCATTCAGTAACGCTACTCTTTTATATATATATAGATTACAGCTGGGGAGATATATATTCTGTGGTAGATGACTTATTTCATTTTTTTCCAAACTATTTGAATTATCCTTTGATATTATGATATGTTATAACCAGAATTTCTGAAAATACTAGGTATGTATATTTGTTTGCATTTCAATATACAAAATAACACAGCTTTCAAAAAATCAACTTTTCCTGTAAATTTTAAAGTTTACCCTTACATGCTGTTTATTTTATGGGGGAAAAAATAAAAAAACAAATATTTGTAAATATACATACATATTTAAACACCACTCAGCTTCCTTTTATTTTAAACAAAAAAATATTATGTTTCTGGTTTTGGTTGGTTTATTTTTTTACCAAAACTGTATTGTTTTTCGCTGTAATACAAACGAACAGAACTATTTCAAATTTTTAGTTTTTAAATTACCAACTGCTACGGTACTGCGTCAGCAACAGCTTAATTTTGAGAAAATTATTGTCTCCACTTTCTACCTGTAGAGAGATTCGAGCGACAGAACATAAAGTACATATATTGTCACAAACTTTAGCATTATAATAAAGCTGCAACAAAATACGATGGACAAACAAAACTATAAAGTCCTCTTCTAATATATAAGTACACAGTGGTAGGTCCATTGCAATTTCATACATATGTACATACATATTTATGTACATCTAACTGGCGTTTGAAACACTCATAGAAGAGCAACAACTGGCCAAAGGCATAAAATAAATATTTATTTAAGCCAAGTGAAACATAAATACACAACAACTACATTCGTTCATTTAACTGGAACAACAGTAGATTCATTCATATTCAACATCAGCAGCAGCAAGAACAATAGTAATATTTTTATTTTTTACTTACCTTAAGCCTTCCGTCACGTCTAGCAGCACCAACGGAATTTATTTTTGAAACAAATACACCTTCGTCTGTTGGATCGACTGGATTGCCACGCTGACCATTAAGGCCACCCTTAATGTGCATGCCAAGGCGTTCACCATCAGTTTTACTGATGATAATTTCCTGTGATTTATTTAAACGATATGAGAGAAGGAAACAAAAAAAGGAGGGAGAAAAGAAAAAAAAATAATGTTAGTTGTTCATCTTTATAACTATGCATAACTTTATATGTATGTATATTAAGATAAAAAAGAAAGTAATTAAATTGTTGGGTAAATTGATAAGTAACTGGGGTGGGTTATGCCTTTATTACACACATACTATGTATTCATATATCCTTACACTTTGCTGATAGCAGGTATGGGAGTATTGGTATACGCACAATTCGACGACGACGAATTTCGTATAGCACGATGAACTAGTCGACAAAAATTCGTTGCGTAAATTCGTCGAATGGAACACAATCAAATTATTCGTACTGCGAATTCGTTTCAAAATTTGTTTGTTCGAAATTGAAAAAAGTAAGAAAAAGAAACAAAAGTTATATTTTTGTTAATCTCCACGATTTTGAGATAATTTTAACAGCTTTAAAATTTATTTGAACATTATTTCGGAATTAGAAAATGTAAGAAATTGGCCTCGAAAAGAACTAAAATTATATTTTTGTGAATATACCCAATTTTGAGATTATTTCAACAGCTTCAAAAATTTTTCGAACATTGCTTCGAATTTTCGAAACTAATTTTAAATATTCCAACATAGCATTGTAGTGACATCAAGTGTACTCCAGACTGACAAATTTCAGACAATTCGGGACACGAGAACTGGTTTTAATGACTTTAAAAATTTTTCGAACTTAAGTTCGAATTTTCCAAAAATTTTTTTTTTAGTTTTTATGACCCAGAGATTATATTTGTTCCGAAAAATTCATCGTTCGTCCCAATTGTGCGTATACTATATAGACTACATTTTCAATTACAATTACATTTGAACTAATTGTAATTACAAGTAATTTTATTTGTTTATTGGTCAATTACACATTACAAGCAATTGTAATTTGAAAAACTTCACATTACAAGTAATTATAATTAACCATGTAATCAATTACTTTGTGTAATCATTACCCACCATACTTGGTTGATAGTTTCTTTGGATTAATTGTATTACATAAGCAAAGACATCTGATTTATACCCTGATCCAGTATCGTTTTCGAAATTGGGTCAATGAAACTAGCATCCAACCAAATTTATCACACTATATAAACCCACTGGCTTCTCTATAATAACGTGGGAAGTTTCCGATTGTCATGCGAGTCAATTGTGTATGTTGATATAGTCGACAATCGCAACATATTGTAAAAACGAGACTCCTGACAAAACTTGAAAAGAAACTCTTTCGCTATCTTGACGAGAAATGTTAAAGAAAAATTCTTACGGTCATTAAATTAAACATCATGTTAACATTTAATCAAGAAGTCATTCTATTTTCAAAAGCATGCAATTGAAACCTTTCTGAAATAATAAATATTCTCGATGTACCGAAAGATTAAATAGATAAGACATCTTTACTTTTATTCGACCTGGCGATTTATGGACTATGCCTATAAAAAATAAATTTTTTGGACGAACCTTAACTTAAATCAATAAGATATCGACGGGAACCCCTGATTTAAAGTAGTTACAACCACACTTCAGCTTTCGTAGATCAATTATATGCATGAATATATGGTTACTTATCAATTTACCAACTTGTTTACATTTACATTATAGAACACAATATTCATTTTAAATATTAACATTTACGTGCAAAATTATACTTTGAATAGCAACAAAAAAACTATATTTTAAAAATACTTAAACTTAAACTAATATACACTATGAACAAAATAAAGTTTTTCAATTATTAAGTAATTTAATTTCATAATTTTCTTTGAATTAAAACATCTTAATTTGTGCAAATTACAAAAAATAATTGTGTACGTTGGACGCGAAAAAATTTACAAGGTCATCTATTCCGAAGACCGCAAACTAAATTTAAACAAAAACATATTTATCCGATTTTCATAATTGACTCATATTTTCATATTTTAAATCAAGGATATCTTAAAAACAAGTAGGAAAGTATAGTCGGACATGGCTGACTATATGATACTCTACACCTTGGGTATATTTTGAAAATTATTTATTTTAAATAAAAACAATTTTATGTTGAATATTACCTTAATTCTTGATTGATTGATGAAAAACTACATTTCTAAAAGAGGCTTTATATGGGAGTTAGGATCAAATATAGGCCGATCCTCAAGAAATTGGGAAGAGAGATGTAATTTTATATAAAGAATAGGTTAAGTTGATAGGAGGATGTATACTACATCAAATCCGAAGAAATGCACCTAGGCCACTATCGGGCCTGTTGTGCGTTCCTTTATATAAAGGTTAGTTATGCTGAATTTCATCGCGATACTAATGGTCATAAGTAAATTTTTTGACGTATAAGTTATTTTTTAAGGGGGGGTTTGTATGGGAGCTAAGGTCGAACAACGGCCGATCATTATAAAAATTGGCTTTTATGCCTATATAAAACTTAGTTGTGCCAATTTTTGGTGAGATAGTATATTTGACGTAGTTATGAGTTAAAACCCCTAAATCGGAAGGTAAGTTGTATGTGGTCTAGGTGAAATAATGGGACGATTGCAACCATTTTCAATAGGCATCGTCCTTGTGGCAAAAAAACTCGTATGGTCCAAATTTTATCAAAATATATTGATATTTGTGGCTTGCTCACAAGGTTTACATGGACAGCCATCCAGCCAGCCGGACGGACGGACATGTTTTAATCGACTCAGAAAGAGATTCTGAGTCGATCGGTATACTTTAAGGTGGGTGTAGGACCAATATTTTTATGCGTTACAATCATCAGCACAAACGTATAATACCCTCCCCACTATGTATAGTGGTGTAGGGTATAAAAAGTATCATCCATTTTTATAACTCTTACACTAAAGAAAAAGTATAGTCGGGCATGACCGACCATATCTATTATTTTTAATAATATAGCATTCATGTTGAATTTTGCCTTAATTTCGAAATATTTTTGATGAAAAACTACGGTCAATTTAATTGAAATGCACGTGTTTTTAAGGGAATTAATGACGTTAAAGCGTATTCAGGAAGGGACTAGGGCCAAAAAAGGGCCGCTCATTACAAATTTTGCAGTCACGCCTATTTTTGTGTAATAATAATTTAGTATAATTGCCATAATTATGAGTCCCTAATCCCAATTCAGGGGGTCCGGTAATATGGGGGCTAGGGACCGATATCAACCAAAATCAATAGGGTTTGTCGTTGAGTCAAAAGAAATACTTGTAGCAAATTTCATTGCGACCTGTAGTTTAATTACAAGGTTTTATTATTATTATTATTTATATCGCCCATTTTTATTACTAGTTTGTAGAAAATTTCAAAACCCTAGTAGCTCCCTCCTTCCCTATCGTGATTTCAACATACGTATGGACATGACTATATCCACTTTGAATCATATAAAAACTCAGAATATACATACTTTTGTGTATCCGTTCAACTTTTACAAATCGTATCTGATTAATGAAAAAAATGTACACCCGAGAACCGGATTGAATTCGTTTACCAAAACGTGATGTCAACATATGACCAATCGATATACAAAAAACAATTCTTCTTGAAACAAACAATAAAATTATAAAACATCAAACAAACAAGCAACATCAATACTAAATACACCAATCGATTTGGGGAGAGGAAAGCTTGAACGGGATTTATAATTTGGGCATTTGGAAATGTGTTTAATTAGGCTTCTTACCTCAAAAGGTATATAATCTACTTGTATTTGCTTTAGTTTTTTTTTTGTAGTAGTGTAAAATAAATATAAATAAAAATGTATATATAATCAGTATTTTTATACATTTTGTAGATCAGGTGGTTATTTAATTAAATTGGCCAACAAAAAATAAATAAAGACAATTTTCAATGTTGAAACAAAAAGGAAAGAAAAAAGCATTAGTTAGCTGTTTTTTTAGAGTCTGTAGCAAGTCAGTTACAATAAAATTGCTAAAAGACACGTAGTGCAAATTGTTTGTATTATTTTTTTCAGTTTAAATATTTAAGCAGCATATGGATCTCTATATATCTTTAAAATTGAATCAAACTTAAAGTTCTTATTTTTTGTTTATTAAAAGTAGGTATTTGAAAATATTAAGCAAAAACTTAGAAACAAGACAAATAATAATAAAACTAAAAGCAAAAAGGAATTTAAAAGAAAATATCTATAGAGAAATATACCTGGAAACCAGCTGGTAATGGATCATGTTGTATTGTCAATTTAATTTCATTGCCCGGTTTAAGTAATTCCAACACTGCATCTTGATGAGTGGCACGTGAGACATCGGAATCGTTAACTTTTAAAATACGGTCACCCATACGCAATTTGCCACATTTTGCAGCAATACCACCTGGTACAATCTGCAAAAAAGGTAACAAAAAAGAAAGAGAAATTAAATTAGAAAATTTTACTGCTGCAAAAGAAAAAGGTAAAGTAGTTTTTCTTAAAAATAACACAGGCAATAACAACAAGTATAAAATTATCTTTTGAATGAAATTCTTTTCAAAAATAAGTAAAAGTTTATTTTTATTTAATTTTCAAAAACACAAATTCCTTCTTAACGAACAACAGCAAATAAACACCCACATCTAATTTAGAGTTGGCTTGTTTGTTTTTATCCTTTCCAGCATGTGGGTAGAAATAAGGATATCTAATATTTTTGTTTTTGTTTTAACTAAAAATATGTAACGATTTTTATGTTGAAGCTTTTTGCTGTTACTTTTGCTTTGTCCTTGTTGCTGCTACTGCTGCCCTTGCTACTCTGGCTGTTGATGATGTTGATGTTTTTTTATCGTTTATGTTGTGTTTACGGTTCACTGTAACACTAACTGCTTTATTAAGAGACATAAATTTTATACACTCTAAAAACTCATTAGTCTCGCATGTCACATCAGCCAACAACACCAAAAACAAACATTTCTTCTTTATTTAACGTTATTTATATTCGAATTGTTCTGTGGTGGCCAAACTTAATTGTATTGTTCAATTATAATTTTTTTTAAGCACATAAGATCGAATCGATAGATCCAAGTTTGAAGGGATTTAAAATGTCGCAGAGATCGTAATCAACCCTATTCTGCAATTCAATTCGAATGGAAAAACTTCTCCGTTTGGCAACTTTGGTATTCTGCATTTCGTTTCGAAGCTCCGTTACTAAAATAACAACGTACAAAAACGTAGTTACGATCCTAACAAATGCAGAATACATACAACCGTAAATCATTGAAATAAAATGGAATTGCTTTTTCTTCTTCTTACGATTCCGGTTTTTTTTTAATACCAATTTTCGATCGTAGCGGAAACGTAATCGAAATACAGAATATGGCGTCATGAAATAACTCCCCAAAACAAAAATAAAATAAATCCCTAAAAATTTGTTCAGAAAGCAAAAACAACGAAATTTGGGGATTTAATTAGTTTTTTTTTTTGGGCATTATTTCACATTTAAAAAGGGGAGTTATTTCATTATGACATAATTCCTCAAAATTCAAAAATGAAATAGGTCAATAAAAATATTTTTACTTTTATCACACGAAATTAAAAATATATGTATGATAGCCGGGCGAAGGGTTTTATCCTCTGGCGTACATTGAATACCGGCTTCGCTAAGAATACACTCTCCCTGTATCAAGAGTGTTCGGCTTTAGGCCGGTAATTTAGGAAATATTTACTAAGCGAAGACGGTGTTTTTCATATTATAGAGTATGAGCGACTTACTTTTTTAGAAATGTCACTAAAACCGACTTGTTCCATAATTCGTTATTTTTAAATTGGGACTTATTTCATTTTAAAATTAGGGATTTGTTTCATATGAAATAAATCCTCAAAAATGGGGTGTTATTTCATTTTAATTTAGGAAGTTATTTCATTTCGTTGGGGCTTTTTTCATTTTTAAATTGGGGAGTTATTTCATAATGAAATAAGTCCTCAAATTTGAGGATTTATTTCATTTTTGTTTTGGGGAGTTATTTTATATATATATATATATATATATATATATATATATATATATATATATATATATATATATATATATATATATATATATATATTAAGCCCTATATTGGAAACTGGAATTATATATTTGAACTGAAAACTGTAACATTCAAAAATCAAGGATTAATAGTTTTAATCTTAACTGATTTTACAATATATTTAGGGCTTTGTTAAATATGTTCTGGTACAAGGTTTTTGCTCCAGGATGTCATAACAACGTCATGATATTTTTGTGCATAATACAAAACATCCTTAGTAATGTAATTAGTAATGAGATATTTAAGTACTTATTTATCATTACCGTGTTAAAATAATTAGTTAAAAGGCTAATAAATAAGTAGTGAAAAGCGACTTTTTAACTTATTAAGTTTGTGTTCGGTAAGTAACGGTGTTGTGAGTAGGACAACGGACTAATGAACACAAGATCCAGATTCGTATTTTGAGGCTTTAATAGATTTTGTGTGTAAAAGAAAACAGCGTGGTAAGTACTTGCGTCTTATGTTATAGACGTGATAAAAAATTTATTAAAATGCCGATGAGTAAGTAGTAACAATTAGTTTAATAGCTCATTACTTTTCATTAAAAGTTTTTGTTGGGTTAGCCATCTCTGTTACCAAATTATTTGTGTTTCAGTAAAAATGACATAGTTACTACAGTCTATAGATTTCAAGTTAAAATATTTGTAATATCTAACTAAAAAACACTCACACCAACATACACACAGAGAAAAAATATTACTTTGCAACAAGAATTTAATGAAATTTATTTTATAATTTATAGGAGTGGAGTCAACATACGCACTTATTACAAATAAAAAACACAAATAAATATTAAAACAACAAAAAAAACTCTCGTGTCAAATAATCAAAAGAAACAAAAAATTTCATAAAAACTGAAACTGAAAAAATAACAAAAATATAAAGTACGAACTTTTGACATTAAATAAAGTAAAAGTTTTTCGTACAAATTAAACCAGTGAACGAACGAATTTCTTTTGCCAAAAGGTGAATGAAATGACTTGTTAAATTACGAAAATGTTGTGCAGACAAAAGTTCATTAAAGAAAATGCTAAAATAACAAAAAAAAGAAAGAAAGAAATGTTTGCAACAACAATGATACCAACAAATTAGTTTAAAACTTTATGACAACATACGAGGAGGAGCTCAATATACATTCGACTATAAATTTAAAGTTAGAATGAAAAGAAAATATGTTTGAAAAGACAAGTGTGAAATAGGTTTTAACTTTACACAAACAGGGTTATTCAATAAGGGTTAAGGAAACAAAGAAATATTTCATATAATAGTGGAAATTATTATAGAGCTGACAGCATATTAGTAAACTTTGGTAAAAAATTCGACTAAATATCAGAATCCCTCGGATGAACTAAATAAAATAACCCAATCAAACTAACCAAAATACTCAGACCTATTTTTATTAGTCTATATAATTTTCCATATGAAACATGAACTATATTACTTGCTGTAATCTTAACAGTCCTTGTTATGAGTCAATATAATAATGGAATTAAAAAACTGTTGCTTCAATTTCATTTCTACGAAGCTCTCCCCCTAAAATTGTTTGTTTAATTTGTTGCAACAACTTATAATTGCTTAAACAAACACTTATTTACACAACATACATACACTCACAAGTGAGTACTCATATATTCTCGAGATGTACGTAAGTGGCAAATTACCCAGCAAAAGTTCTGTTTGAAGCAGAACTTGTTTTAGAAAAGGCAAAAGTGTTTCCTTGAATGTCATTGAAGGTAGGATAAGTGTAAACATTAATATAATTTGTATAAAATTTATTTATTGCAAAATAACAAGAAATTATATAAAATAATTTTAGTACTAAGAATTTAATAGAAATAAAACCGCAAAAACAACTGGAACTACTTAAACTAAATAATTACACAGACAAACAAAATTTGAAAAAATCCAAAATCCAGAAAACAAACTATACTTTTCTAAAGGAATCCGAATCTGGTCTCTGAATTTAAAAATCACATCGTGTCCTGAAAATAAGATTTGGATTCAGCGCTACAAATGCATGAGTTTATTTTTGCAAAGAGTGAGTATTGAATATGTAAATTTGATTTATTCAGAATATCCATGCCCCAGGGTTGGGGGGTAATGACTGCATTTTCAATTACAATTACATTTGAAGTAATTGTAATTAAAGCTTTACCAATTACAGTTACTTGTAATTGAAGTTTTGCCAATTACAATTATTTGTAATTCTAATTGAAGTTTTGACAATTACAATTACTTGTAATGGTAATTGGACCAATTACAATTTCTTGTAATTGTAATTATAATTCTTGTAATTGTAATACAAATTCATTAAATACAATTACAATTTCTTGCAATTGTAATTAACGAATTTCAAATTATATGTAATTTGTAATTGGAAATACCTTAATTACAATTGCAAGTAATTTTAATTGGAAACTTCAATTACAAGTAATTGTAATTTTAAAAACTTCAATTACAATTACAAGTAATTTTAAAAACTTCAATTACAATACAAGTATTTGTAATTGGTTATTGCTCAATTACACATTACAAGTAATTGAAATTGACCATGTAATGAATTACTTTGTGTAATCATTACCCCCCATGCCTGCTATGCCTTATATAAGGTCGTACCAGAAGTCTCTATTGTGAGCCAATAGAAACCTATACAATCGATGCTAATATAAAAGTAGTGAAAAGTGCTTTATCAAGTTTTTAACTCACTGCTTTTCAAATTAAGTATTTGCTGGGTGCCTTATACAAATATTTCACACACATAAAATGTATACCCATTAAGACTAAGATACTTACATGTGATATAAAAATACCCGGCTCTCGAGCGCCAAAAGGAACACATGAATGATCGGTACCACCAATTATGCTGAAACCCAATGAACCCTGATTTTTAGGCAATATAACCTCCTGTAAATAAAATAAATTTAATATTTAAAATTCTGATTTTGCCATGTTTATTATTTAGAGCCAAATTCCAAAATAAAATTATTTACAAAAGTATGATTAAAAAAAAAATGATAATAATAAAAGCCACATAAAAATTAATAATTGATAAACCAAAAACCAATGACAGGAATGGGAACATATATTGGAAGGTGAGTGGAGACGATGTGTTGGTTATTTGATTGTTTTATTTTGTATGAAATCAAGTGCAATATGATGATAAATGATAAATTAAAATAAAATTAATTATATGTGACATTGTTTTTATGAATGGTGTGTTTATTAAATGAAATGTGAAAGTGCAGCTAATATTTAAAGAAAATGTAGAAATGCTTAAATAAACAAAATACTTAAAACAGGCAAAATATATATTTTTACTGCAAAGGTAAAAATTATACAAAATATTTACATTTTACAAATAGACATAAGGATGTAATAAACATAAATATTAGAGAAAAGGAAACCCATATAAACATACATACAATATACAATAACAATACATAATACATTAAAAATAATAAAAAATATAAAATAAATAAATAGAGAAATAAACAAATTCTTATTTTTAAAAAATACACTTTACATACATTTTTAGCAGAGAATGTAAAATAAGACAGACAAACACAAAACAAACAAAAAACAACAATAAAATAATAGAATATTTAATAAACCATGGTTGGCATAAAAACAAAAACAACAAATAAAGTAATAATAAAAATATCAAGCATTTGTTTTATACATGATAATAAAAATACTATAAAAAATATATAACAATAATTCTATTTACAATGATATTAAAAATAATTTTCCCTAGATGGCTCTCAAACGAGAATTCCATTTATGATTCTTAAGGAGGAATTGCATTTTTATACTCTTTCACAAATTGCTCTTTTTACTATTTTTATACATATTTTGGTAATTTAGATTTTTTTTGTCATCTTAAAAATATATATGTATAAATAATATAAAACAAACTGCAACAATTAGTTCAGCCGCAACGTGTCAAAAAAACCTCAAAATGTCAAACACACAAAAATACTCATGTCGAAAATGTTGCATGTTTATTTAACTAACGTGTGATAATTAAAAATTGTGTCAAATCCACTATCAAATATTGTTTTATTACACCCTACACTATCATGGTAGGTAGGGTACAGTGCGTTTGTGCTGATGTCCGCTATTGAATACAGTTTTTAATCACTTCATGATACAGAGTCGAATAAAATTCACCAAAAATATATGTATTTGAATGTAATCCACAGTTGTGGATCGGTTTATATTTGAACTTAACTCCCACATGTGTAAATCCATGTTTCGGAAATCACCTTAAACCTCACTAATCCCTTAGAAGTGTTGGTAAACAAATAAAATACAATATTACGGAAATTTTTATGATCGACCTATTATCGGTCGAAACTGCCTTATAATCGATTCATAATTGCATATGACATATAGGCCTTTTTAATATCGCTGTAGGGTTTCATTACTTTAATGCATAAAATTTTAAATTTAATTTTTAAAATAATTTAATTGTTTAATATTTTTATAACCACAGAGATGGCAGATTTATTGTGTCAACAAAATTGTTATTTATAGAATAATTTCTTTATTATAGTAACGAATATTATATTAAGACAATAACAATGTGGTATAACCGCAAACCTTAACTCTTAAGTTTTTCAAGTTTACTTAATATACAAGACATTACTCTCATTGTTGAATTGATAATTTCCAAATCATTAATTACAATGCATAGTGGAGCAGAATTAAACATTTTAAGAAATAAATTAGTAATTTCTAACCCAGATCGGGTTAACGTAGCCCTTTGAAGATGGATTCCTCAAATGCAACAGGGGTTGCGCTTTCAGATTTCAAAGTAGGACATCATAAACATCTAAACTTTAATTTTAGTTATAATCATACCCTATACCACTTTAGGGTATATTAGGTTTGAGCTTATGTTTGTAACGTACAACAATACTGGTCTTATACGCACCTTTAAGTATACCAATCGGCTTACAGTTGTTTTCTGAGTCGATTAAAGTATGTCCGTCCGTCTGACTGTCCGTCCATGTAAACCTTGTAATCAAATTACAAATCGCAATTTTGAAAAAATTTGGTATGTGATCAACTATTATATCAGGGACGAAGCCTATTAAAAATGGTTAATATCGGTCTATTATTTTACCTAGTACCCATACAACTGAACCCCCCAGGTAGGAGATCATAATTATGTTTAATATACTCGTATCTCGACAAAAAGCGGTACAACTAAGTTTTATACTACTACTATTTATACACAATGGAATTCAGCATAAACACAGTTCATGTAAATTCATTCTCCAGATTTAATGAAGATCGTCTCATATGTATATCGGATACGAGGTATAAATGCCACAATGGAATTCAGCATAAATACAGTTGATGTAAATTCATTCTCCAGATTTAATGAAGATCGTCTCATATGTATATCGTCTCATATGTATATCAACCTAGAGTTGCCCATTATAAAATTTTATGTAATTTTAAATGCCGTTCGCTGTGCTAAATCAAAAGATTTTAGGAAATCATATGCCAATTTGGTACCATATGATGGCACTTAAGTTACCCTAACAGAAATCTCGTAGGTCGATTTTTTTTTTTTTAAATTCAAACTAGTTTAATTAGATACCATATTTTTCTGATAATTGAAATTAAACATTTAAGACAAAAGTTTAAGAAAATAAAAAACATAAAATAACATGTATTTACAAAGAGAATTTGACAAAGCCTGTAAAAACTCGGCAATGACTTGTACTTAGACAACAACATACTTTGTAGTATAAGTACTCCAATAATGCCTTACATATAATCAGATACTTAAGTACTTATTATAAGTTTTGTATTTTTTTTGATAGCACACTAGAAATTATTTTTTACACACACACACACAATAAAAATAGTATTTCTGTAACTACACGCAGAAAAAACATGGTTCATGGTTCTTCTAGATGGATAATGTAGTTATGTATGATGTTTAGCTAACTTCCCAAGAAAAAAGCTAATAAAACCTCTTTTCTTTAGCATTTTAACTCAGTATATTAACACGGTGGTGTCATTGGAGACAAGTACTTACCGCATCGCTTACAAAATAGGGAGTTAAAGAAGTACTTGTTGAGGAAGCTGTTTTGTTTTTAATAATAAAAAGAGCCAGCGAGTATACAAGCCAAGTCTGTTTGTTAGTCAAATATTCCACTCACTGCACCACTGTTTAGCTATTTTATTGCGCGTCAAATAATGGTTTTTACATACAAATTTAATTTTCTTCTAAGTAATGCAAACGGCAAGTAGTTGTCATTGAAAAGTATGTTGTTTAGTAAGTACAAGTCATTTCCAGATTTTTGCTGGGTTTATATACAAAATACATATGTATTTTTATCCTCTAATATCTATTTAGGTTTTCAGTATTATTTTTCAGAAAAAATTTTGAAGGCATTTTTTACATATTTTGATCCTGGCAGAATAAAACAAAAATGGCACAAAATATTTCCCAACTCTTCTTGTTATTTTGACATCAAATTTTGCAAAGTAGGCTAAGCAGAAGTATTTATAATTTTTTTTAAAGTCCTTTTACAAGGAAACAGGATCACGAAATAAAAAACTGTGAAAGCAGTTTAGCATCATTTAATCTTTAGTTTCAGACTTATATCATCTGGTTCATATCTAATTTTGAGTGTCGGACGGTGTTATATGTACACTTTTTTCAGTATTTTTATCTTGTACACATGCGTGAAGATAACACAACTTTTTTTTATTTCAATAATTTCATACATTTTTTGTTGTATATCCACAAAAATGGCATATACATTAAGATAACACATTAAATTTTTAAGAAAAGTGGATATACAATAAAATAGCTACTGAATATCTCGTAAACCACAAGAGATAGAAACCTGTGGATTGATTATATCGATAGATCTTCAAATTTTACCCCAAAAAAATATCATAACTCATTTTTTGGATTTTGTGATATACGTGAAGATAATTCCGGAACGACGAGATGTCTCACAATATTATTATTGTTTTACAATGATTTCTCTGACAGACGTGTATCTTATGTTCTTGGTAAAAATATATTTTTAGTAAGTGTAAACATTTGTATGTTCATGACAATTATAAATTTTAATGTGATTCACTGAATCATAATTTTGGTTCATACAAGTCAGCTAAGATTGTTAAAGAATTTTTCTTATGGACCGATCCACAAGACATATGGTAGAGAAGTTTTAACTCGTATAAAAAATATGTATGTGTGTCGAATTTCATCGCATTTCTGTATTCTGTCTTTTTAAGCCAGTAATTATCGTTTAAGTAATTTTTTGAATGGCGTCTTATATGGGGTCAATTATAGACCGATCCACATAAAGTTTGATAGAGAGATTTTTGCATCATTGAAACTTATGTGTGTCGAATTTCATCACTATACTCGTATTTTTAAGCCAGTAATGAGCGTTAAAGTCATATTATGAAGGGGACCTTATATGGGGGGTAGGGTCAATTATGGACCGATCCTCATAAAATTTGGTAGGGAGATTTTGGATTATATGAAACTTATGTGTGTTAAATTTTATCACTATACTCGTACTTTTAAGCCAGTAATTAGCGTTAAAGTAATTTTCTGAAGAGGACCTTATATGGGGGCTAGGGTCAATTATGGACCGATCCTCATAAAATTTGGTAGGAAGATTTTGGATCAAATAAAAGTTATTTATGTCAAATTTCACTATATTCGTACTTTTGAAACAAATACGCCCATTAAAGCTGTTTTTCGGGGGTCCACTTGTATGGGGGCTATCCGAAACTAACCTATAGAGAATATTTGTGGAAAATGTTAATCCTCTATCTCGTTCCGTTCGGACTATATCTTGCTTTCAACAGACAGACGGATAGACAGACATGGCTAGATCTTCTTAGAATTTAATAAGGACTCAGAATATATATACTTTTGTGGGTCTATAACCAATATTTCGATGTGTTACAAACGGAACGACAAAATCAAAAATTGTAAAAATTTCATATATATTATTTGCAATATCTCCTACTTCTAATACAAATTACGAACCGTGACCTGAACTTTTTTCAAAAAAAAAAAAAAAAAAAAAAAAAACTGCGTTAATGTTGAAGCAATAAATATAAAACTTTGTTGTTTTCTTTGCAAAACATGCAACAAGAATTTCCCCTGTGGTTGCATTTCTAGACAGCCATTTAGACGTTATAGACAGCGGTCGAGAATTGTTTTTTCGATGTTTTTCTTAGAAAACTTCTAATTCCCAAAAGACGAAAAGTTTAAGTTATTTAAAGAACATTTACGTAGTATGTCTACATACGTAGATACATTTATATAATTTATTATGTCTTGTTATGATTTCAATGAAACGAAATGATGACAATGATGAATGTGATGAGTTAGCTGGCTGCAGTTTATATATAAATGACTGCATAAACTTGTAAATGAAAATGTGATACCAAGAAATCCACTTAGACTACATACTGTGATTACAGTTACTACTGTCACCACTACTACTACTCGCATAATCATAATATCTATTAAGCTGCCATAAAGTTGGAGAGAAACTGTCTATCAGACATTCATTCATTCATTTATGCATTGAAGGAGTAGTATTGTTACAGGCATAAAGCCGTAAAGTGGATTATATGGTTACAATGTCATAACAATTGCTGCATTTCATTTACTTTAAACTTTCTTCATCTTCAGCTTTATCTTCAGCTTATGGTTCCTTTCATCATGCAATATCTTTAATGTGTGCAAGGATGGAGTAGTTATGTGCCTCATTATACAATATACATATACATTTGAGTGTCTGTGCTAAAGTTATGTTGAAAAGTTTCATTTCATTACTATTTCATCATCATTATGATTATAATCTGTATGTCATCTCATCACCACACTACACTATACGGTTAAGTACTTATCATATGCAAAAGTAAAATGGTTTTGTAGTTAAGAGAACAAAAATTAAGATTGTAGTTCCATCAACTGATGGTAACCATGATGATGTTGCCGCTACTGCTGTTGGTTGAAAATAAGTTGATGAGTTTGGCAAATTACTTCAACTCGTAGTACTTCATGTAACACATTTAGTACTTGTGCTTTTTAAATACTTTTATACTGTTTTCAAAGAATAACAAAAGTTAAAGTAAACAAAATATATATTTTCTATTATCTTTCGTTTTATAAAGGGAATATAAGTATAGATGTGGCAATAAAAATAGCAGAACTATTTACTTAATTTACTATCTAAATTAATTATATTATAAACCCGATCTTTTTTGATTAAGTATATAATAATGATGGTCATGATTCCCAATTAAATGAATATAGATCCAACAAACATGTTGGATCAACAGATAAAATTTGTGGAAAATGTTATCTCTTTAAGTTCTCCTCCCTAGTTAGTCGATCTTGGAACGATCAGTTTTCAAACAGACGTAGGGACTGTCATACAAATTTAAATCAAATTCAACTTTTCATTGCCATTCTTGTAATAAACAAATCATGTTGTATTAACTTCTTCATGTCTGTGTATTCTTTACAAATGTAAAAGAATTATCTACATGTCTGAAGCGTGATATGTGTTTTAAAAATGAATTTGCCTTCAGGCATTAAAATAAAGTTCTTACTTTTTTTGCAATTGTTTTATGTCTGCTAAAAAATTTAAGCTGTTAATTATTGTTTAAATTCTTAATTCTTTAATTTTGTAAAATATATATCTATAAAAAAAAAAGAAATATATGATTGTTTGTTAACATGTGTTTTTTATACACCAAACCACTTAAATTAATGATCAAAAATAATTGATACAAATAAATTTAATATTAAAACTGTAATTAATGAAATTAATTAAAATTAAATCATTTGATGTGCATTTCTGGTTAAATATTTAACATCTTATTCATAATCATTTATTAAAGGTTTATAGAATAAAATTGACATGAATATTCGTTTAATAAACCTTTGATAAATTATTATGTATAAGGCTCTTTATATAAAATTATCTTATTAAAATTTATTTAAATTATTTTAGATGAAATTTTTAAGCTTAAATCAATTAAAATAAAATATTGATGAAGATTTATAAATACTTTAATTCCTAAAATATTACAGACACTTTGGTAAATTTGTTAATCTTTTTATGCTTTTTTATCTCGTTGATTTCTAAGGACTAACTATTACATTCATGCCTTACTTAATAGATTTTTATTTTATCAAAAAATTGATTCATTCTTCTAGTCTAAACTATTTATTGGTTTATATACTAGACTAAAGAGTGAACCACAGACTAGACTATATAAAGGATTATAAACTAGACAATAAAGGGATCTAATAGACTAAGTCCAAACCAGAGTCCAAATTGTAGAGAGTAATACAGCCTAAAGCCTTAGAGCGATCTATAGTCCAGTTTTCGGATGAAACAATTGATCATAATTTAGACTATAGTTTAGTTTAGAGTTATGGTTATAGACCTATAGTCAAAAATATAAAGAAGTGCAGACCAAAACTTGCAAACTATTGGTGCAAAAAATGTATGTGCAAGATTTTCAATTCTTCTTAGGCCGTTAAAAGTAGCTCAAATGTAAATGTAATGAACAAAATTCTAAGAACACATGTTATTTATACTATTTTTCCATTTATCTTAAATATACATAAATTAATATTTATTGCACATACAATACATAAATTTAGAATAGAAGAATATATGTAGAAATCTCTATATGTATATAGTAAAAAACCAAAGTATAAAAATATGTGTGTGTATATACATATAAAATTTGTATGTTTCTAATCAAATAATCCAACACCTTCAAAAATAATAACAATAATAAATAAATAATAAATATTCAATGAATTTTTATTCGATAAAATTGTTTTCGAAATTGTCCATGCACATGTCGAATTTGAACAAATACACACACACAAGACATAATATAATATAATGGTAAAATGGACAATATTTGAAATATTGCTAAATCTATTAGAAAATAT
This sequence comes from Lucilia sericata, assembly GCF_015586225.1. Taxonomy (NCBI): domain Eukaryota; kingdom Metazoa; phylum Arthropoda; class Insecta; order Diptera; family Calliphoridae; genus Lucilia; species Lucilia sericata. Next base: position 263,869 of record NW_023994107.1, on the reverse strand, counting down.
CTTAATATGTAAATACCGAAAGACAGACAGACATGCATACATTTGCCTATATATAGAATTACATTTTTTTCTATTGTTTTTCTACTCTGTTGTTGGCTGAAGAATTAAAATAGGTTTTTTTTATTATTTTAAACTATTTACTCCTTTGTCAATTATTAAATTGTGTAAAGATTCTAACCGACCATAAACTATGTATGAAGATAAAAACTTATTTACAACATATAAAATATAAATAATAAACTACATTCAATCGATTTAAAAGATTTTTTAAAATTAAATTATTAAATTGAGTAAATATTGAAATATAGAAAAATCTATTTTTTATATTAGAAATAAAAAAAGAAAATAATAACCGAAATTAAGTGTGAATTGTGCAAATAGTTAAAATGTTTGTATATAAATTGCTTAAAAAATACTACCAAATGCCAAACAGTGCATAAAAATAAATAAATATTTTACAAAACAATTACACTTGGTTACATCTGTTTGCAATAATACAAAATTAATATGTTCTTTAAAATTTTATGAAAAATAAATATACTACACTGAGCGAAAAAGTCCCAAAATTAATTATAATATTTCCTCATCCACTCATATTTATAAATTTGAGATTTTTAAAATGATTGCAGCAGCAAAATATGAGCCCTTTTAATAGCTTTTATATAGTTTTATCTATATAAAAAAGTCGTTAGTATCATTTATCTCACTTTGGTAGTTATAGAACATATATAAGTATGTATGTAGGTGCCTTCGTAGTCTACCAATACGGTGGTGGTGGGTTCGATTCGCATCAGAGATTCTGTCCGATTGGAACCTGGTAGAGTTTCTTCGTATCTGATGTAAGATACATACATTTAAGTAAAATGTCGAATTTTCTGCCAACAAATTTATCATTGATTTAAAATCATACTGGTTGCTTATTGAAGTATATAATGAATTTGTTCCATCGGTTACAACGTGCGAGTAATTGTTTGTGCAGATCAGAAGAGGTGATTTTGCACCGGAAGATAAAAATGGCCCAGGCGAGCCAAACAATTTTAATGACCAAGAATTGAAGGCAGTACACGATTAAGATTGTTGTCAAACTCAACATGAGAATTCACCCAAAATCAAGGAAATTGGGAACCATATATATAAACCGAGAGACCTCGAATGCTGCTTGAACGCTATAAAAAATGGATCCATTGAAGCCAAACCAACCAGCTGAATCGACACCAAAGCTTAATATTCATGACCAAAAATCATTATGAGACCAAACATGACAGCGTAATATTCCATCATGACTACGCTTGACCACATGCGGAGCAATACATGCCAAAAACTATTTAGAAAGAAGTGTTTGAGAAATTAGGTCTCACCCGCCAAATAACCCAGACAAAACAAGGTATTCGAAATTGGCTGGAATTGTTCTTGGGTTTAAGGGTTGTGTAGTTCTTAGGGTGTATTAGAAACATGGGAAATAATATTGATTTTATATAAGGGGAATTTCATGTCAAGTGATCCAACTTAAAAAATCGATTTTGACGCAATTTGCACAAACGTTAGTACTATTGGATAGTAGGTCAGACACAAAAGGTCAGAGGACAATTTTTGCTAGGACCAATAGGTGGAAAGTTACAATCATTTAAATAAAACCCTTGGCACCCTCTAAGTCCGGCAGTTCTTGACCGATAGAGATGAAAATTTGTGTCTGACCCTACAATCCAATAGTACTAACCTTGGTGCAAATTTCATCGGAAGACATCGATCTTTAAAGTTGGGTCACTTGACACGAAATTCCCCACATTTCTATTAATCCATAATGTCACTTACCTCGAGCCTCTATTAAGGCATTTGGTGGCTAGTTGAGCCTGACATACATACATTCCTATGAACTTTGTTTTAAAATTTCGATTTTTTAAATATTAAATGCTACATTAACTAAGCATTAAGAAAATATTGTATTCTATATAATCCATTGACTTTTTATGAGTTCATATAACCAAAGGAAAGTCCACAATTTTTTTTAGAATTTATGATTTTTATAATTTATGTTTTATAAATTTACTTTAAAAGTTTTCTGTTAAGCAATCTGTCTTAACAGTCAATAATCTAAAAATATTATAATACCTAAGGATAAATTCATTTAAAACAAGTAAGAATGTATAGTCGGGCATGTTCGACCATATAATTACCTTACACCAGTGAGTAGTATGTAAAAAATGTGGATTATTTTTAATAATAATGCATTTAGGTTATTATTTGCCAATTTGTTGACAAAAAAAGTGATTTTCTGAAAGAGGTGTTATACGGGAGCAAGGCAGAGGGATTTACGTTAACATTAAAGTTATTTTTGCAGAATTTTATCGATGCTATTATTTAGAAGTAAATTATTGACTCTCAAGTCTTTTTCTGAAGGGGAATTAGTATTGGGGCTAGGGTCAAATGATGCCCGACATTACGATGAAAATTGGCAGTAACATATAGACTTATACGGACTAAGTGAAATAATGGACCGATTTCAACCATTTTCAATAGTCCTTGATCTTGCCAAGAGAAAAGTATATGCCAAAGTTTATCAAATTATCTTGTAATCGATTTAGAAAGCCGATTTGGATTTTACCAACATCAGCACAAATGCATAATACCCTCCCCACTATAGTATGTATGTTATGTATCTTGTGAACAATGTTTCAATAATGTTTGTTACAGTTTTTCAAGAAAGAATTTTAACATATTTAGTTACATTAAATTGTTGCAAAGATGTCGAGCAATTGTGGCTAAAAAAAATTTAACAAATAACAAAATTTTAAATATAAAAAGTATGTAATTAAAAGTATCATATGCATTACAAATATAAAATTTTTTCCATCAGTGTTGAACTAAAAAAAAATGAAAAAAATGCATAAAAAATGTGTATGTTGTTTGTTTTTTTTCTTTGGAAAAACTCTATTTAAATATAAAAATAAAAGTGCATAAATAAATAAAAAAATATAATAAATTCTTGTTTTACATGTCAAATAAAATAAATTTGTTTAAAAACCAAAATGATTAAAGTGATTAAATGAATGTATGAACGAATGAATTATTTGGACAGTGGGTTTGTTTGGCAGTGGATGGATTGTAGTTGTTTGTGTGAGAGGATGAATGAGGGCAATGGTGCTATTAGAAGTGTTAAATTTTTTAGTGGCAGTTGAATTTTTAATTTGCAAAATTGTTTATAATAAATAAAATATAATAAAAATCAATAATAGTGTGTAAAGTAGAGTAGTAGTGGTAGAAGTGGTAGTATTTAGATGATTATGATGATGGGATAATCACCTCACTTATTAGGGGTTCCGCTAAATGATTATCGGTGACTCGAGTCATAACAGTCTCTGTAAATGTCGATTTTGTTATCGTCTCGGTAATGCGACCCAATTCGGTGGGAGCTGCTGGGAACATGGGCATATCAGGAACAGCCTTGTTGACGGTAACAGTAACACCAGCTACACCAACTTCATTTGGCTTGGCCACATGCACTTGATGCTGAGAACCTCCACTTAGAAAATGTGCCGGTATCATAGCCTGAAAATCTTCACTCGTCAAAGGCCTTAAAGGTGTGGGCTGTACGTATTACATGGTATTGCATTTTTTTTTTGTTTCGCATAAACAAATTGTGTTGGAAGGTTAAATCGGTTGGATAATTTTTTGTTGTTATTGAGGATTGGGAAGAGTTGTAATTTTTGGGAACAGTTTAAACATTGTGGTGATTTGTTATCAATCATTATTTTTTTGGTTTAGTTGTAGGTTTATTGTTTAAATTTAATTTTAGTTTTATTAAAAAAATAATTTTTGAGTTTAATTTGGTTTTACACATACACACAAAAAAGAGAGAGAAAAAAAGAGAAAATCATTTGTTTAGGATTTTTTTTTATAAAAATATTTTTTTTTTGTTTTACTTGTTTAAACTTAAAAGTAAAATGCATTAAATAAAGCCAAATTCTTTTTTTTTATATTTTCAAACTAATAAACTGTGAATAAAAAAAAATAATAATATAGCTAATGAAAGTTAATTAAATTAAAAGTATGCAAATGATTTTATTTGTGGAATTTAGACAATTTTCACTAAATCAACAGTGATGCACAACCTAGGCAAAGAATGAACATTTACACTATGATAATTAAGATAATTAAGAGAAGTCATTCGAGTTTATGGCTAAACGATTAATTCAGTTACTACAACCAAATTCGTTTTAATTCAACTGAAACTATATTATCTGTGTTACAATTTAATGTTATAACGTTAAATTGTAAAAAGACTTGAGGATGAATTTTACTTAACAAACAATGTTTATAATACAAACTAGGCAGTACATCACCGATCATTAACATATTATGTCTCAATAAATTATTTCAATTATTATAATTTTTAAAATATTCGTTTTTAATTATTAAAATAACAAAGTAATATTATTGTGTTATACATTAAATATACCTAATTACAATAACCAAAGTCTATAATTTTTTTGGTTTTAGTCAATAGAAAAAAATAGAGTAAAATAAAACTCTATTATTTTTATTCAAATTAATTAAAAACAGTAACAATACAAATACAAACATAATATTGTTGCAGTAGCCAAAAGTATTAAATTATTTTATGCTAATACACATACATACATACACAGTTAATAATAATAACAATACAAAATAACAATAATAATAATAATAATAATAATACTAAAAATAAAATAATACTATGTAGTTGTGGGAATAGAATGAAATTAATTAAATTAAATAAATGAACAAACGAATACAGTCGAATAATATTAAAATGTCAAGTATTCAACATAGTGTTTTCAATACGATTAAATAATGATTATTTAATTAATATCACAGTGGTGAGGGGACTATACGGTCACCAAAAGTCCTGCAATTTTTACGTACCATTTGTACCGAAATTGAACAGCTACATAATATAAAGTGGTTCAAATATTGGATATACATACATATATACCATTATTTTTAACTAACGATTGCCTTCTTATGGACTTGGACTTGGAACAACTTGGATAGGAACATTGGCCATTCGTTATTTACAAAGTTTTCCACTTTGGGACCCTTGGAATCTGAACAAAATGTTACTTAATCTTAAAAAAAGTTTTCTAAACGTACATATATAGAAAGATATACTAGATACTACTGTTATTTACAACTGGTCAGTCCAGACAAAGCCTGATCAAAACCAAAGTAACAAGCTAGAATCCTCTGTGAATACCAGTTGACGAACACGCTCATAGCGATGATGGTTCCACTTCTGCTTTCAATGGCGATTGTATAAGGCAACAAATTGGCCTATATAAAAATCTACATTTGAAAAGTTGTCGAACTCTGAGCAATGGTCCCTCTGTACCAAGTCCACAAAGCGTAGATGAGACTATCACCACTAATCTTAGAGAATTAAGCAATTCTAACACTTTCGAGGTTCTTCAAAGATCCTCTTCGTTAGAAATGTACTATACTAGAGAGCTGCCTTATATGACTTATCGGATAAGTCAGGTTAGGGAATACAATCCGGAGAGATAAGTGTTTTGGTTCACGGCAGGCTAACAACTAATGAAGTAAAAATACTACTATGTATGCAATCTGATGAGATAAATTCTTTATAAATAAATAAATTCGTTCTACAATACGGCGAGATAAATGCTTCGGTTACCGGTCGGTTAACTACTAGTTTTATGAAGTAAACATTTCGGTTTAGAATGGTTATACTTCGTTGCTTGGGAAAAAGTATAACTAAATCTTGTTTACTTAGATCTCTTTGATCAAAAACTACATAAACTGTTTGAGAATTGGAACACATTCTATTTATCTATCTGTTTATTTATCTATCTATCTATCTATCTATCTATCTATCTATCTATCTATCTATCTATCTATCTATCTATCTATCTATCTATCTATCTATCTATCTATTTCTATCTATCTATCTATCTATCTAGCAGATAATTAGTTTAGTACTTTAAAACCTAAAAAAGTACTATTTTAGTTATAACTACTATTTAAAAATTAACTTTTCCATGCCTACGCTAGACCAATCTCAGTCACTGCAAAGCATCAATCCGTAGGTATTATTCTCTGCTAAAAATTACAAACAAAAGTTTACAGAAATTTTACGGAAATTTTAATCTAATTATTGAAAACACTATAAATCATTAACTAGAACAAAAAGTCCTAACTATCATGCAATAGTTTAAAAAAACGTTTTGAAATAAAAATGTATGAAACATTAACAGCAAAATTCACTACTATAATTAAAAAAAAAACTTTTAAAAGTTTAGATAAATTTGCACTTAATACATTCTTATGTTCAATTTGGCATACAATTTATTACAGTTTTACTTAGGACTTTCCTAAATTTGAACTGGCGATATGTTTAAATATTATTTGATATAAAAATTAAAATAGTCTATATTTATAGTACTTAAATAAAAATCAACACTAATGTATGTTTCGTTTGTTGCAACACAACTGAGTAATAACGTAAATAAATAAATAAATATTTGTTGCATTATATGTAGTTGGTTAATCGTATTGTGTATATTTGTTTTTGTTGTAAATATTTGTTTGTTTTATTTGCATTACATTCTACTTAATTTAAAACAATATCCAGGACATTAAAAACAACAATAACAAGAACAACACAAACACACACATACATGCTCTTGAATGCAAGGATAAGAATATATTAAGTTGTTGAGAGTATTAGAAGTAAAACATACAAATGGAGCATGAGATAAGGAGGAAGAGAAATACAGAAAGTGAATGATTGAACTAAACACTGGGAGATGTTAGGTAACACAACAACAAACACATTGCCATGATTAAATAATAAAAATACATGTAAAATAACAATAAAACATAAATAACTAAATAAATCATAAATATGATAAAAATAACAAAACTTATATTGTATGTATGTTGTACCTACACAATGATATAAAAGGACATTATGAATTATTTTAATTAATTAAAAATATGAACATGTTTTTTGGCGTTTTCAATTTTGTTTTTTTTTTTTTTTTAATTCTAATTTTTTAATTAAAAACGAAATAATTGATGTTTTATTGTTTTTAATTGCGTATTTAAATTCTTTAGTAATGTATGCTAAGTGCAAATTCAAAAACATTATTTATAATCGTCTTAAATTGTAGTAGCAAACATTTACTATAAATTGCCAAAAGTTTTGCAACATACACAAATTAATTGTAATTGATTAGGAGTTATTGCTAAATAATATTTCAATATTGAATCATAAGATTTTAGTACATTAGAAATTAATCTTCTAAGATTATATTTATGTTTGTCTTATAGATGCTTCATTTACTAAATATTTGATTTACTAAATTTATTTGATCACAAAGAAGATGGAGTATGAATGTTATAAATTTTCTTATTTAAGTGACCACTAATTCTTAGGTTGTCATTAAGATATCTGTATATTTAGTTCTGTTTATATTTGTTATTTTAGAATAAATTTCAAAAAATGTTATTTTTTTATAATTTGTAGCTTTGTATTGGATGTTCGTCGTTTTGATAAACCGTCTTTTCTTCCATGAAAGTTAGACATCCCTTCAACTGGGAAATTAAGAAAACTGCCAGCATAAACTTTATTTAGTGAAATCTGTTTTTTCTGCCACAGATATTTACATTCATATTTTGAATCTATAATTTCGACAAGTATACGAAAAGGTATTTTAGCAATTCTCTACGAATCTGATATTTTAGTGAAAGTTGTGTTGAAACACAGATTTTTAAATAACTCATGGAACATTCAACAGAACTCTAGAGTTTTACGGATTTCCCAGTCCAACAAAATTAAAAAAAAAAGTTCAAAACCAAGATCAAGGTCAACCTTTGTAAACGATTAGGCTTAAGCCCCCACATTTGAGACGTTATAAATTTTGTTATGTCATTTGAAACTCCAACCTCTCGAATCTAAAATAAAGGTGCAACGTCTGTTATATCTTCTCCCTTAAGATCCTAATAACTGTTTCAAGCTTTAGGTTAAGACATCACGAAGAAGGAAAAATATATAACAGAGGTTAAAAATTTGTTTTAAAGCCGATTTGACTTTAAGATGTCATAACTAAATTTATAAAGAAAGGTCTTCGCGCTGTTATAACGTCTTAAATAAAGTCACAAACTAGTTTTTTGTCAAACTTTAGGACACGATATCTCGATATCTCGACTTCGGCGCACCTCAATCGTTAAGTAAAGTATGTTTTGGGGTCTGGGTTTAACAGTTGTTGGCCTGTGTTTGTGTTTTTAGAGAACATAATCCATAGCTGTTTTCATTCGAAGTTGGAATTCCTAAAGTATACAATTCTTCTTTATACATTTTCACTATGTTTGGATATAGTGCCATTCCGATATGCAAACCCTGAAAATTTTAAAGGATTGCACTTTTTTAAATATATAACTAAAAATGTAAATGAATTTCATTAGTAATATATGATAAACAAAAACATTTTTTTATATTATGATAACTAAATTAACTTTTGGCAAATTATAATAAATCATTTGTCCGTACAAAAAACCCCGTTCTTAAATTTTACTTCTTAACAAAAATTTATATTTTTAGTCACAATGAATTTGCGAATAAAGTGATATAATGAGAGGAAGGCAAGTAAATTTTGAAGAAAAACTTTAGACAATCGAATAAATCATATTTCTTAATATTATTATATTTTTCTTTTAGTTAAATTGAATTTTATAAAGTTTTTTTTCTTCGTTCCCTCTTTAGTTTTTCTTGTTTGTCTTGTAAATAAGTTTTGACTTTCACAAAAGGAAGACATAAACATAAAATGCGTGCAATTTCTTAAAATTATTTAAACAAACAAAAACAAACCTTTTTTTGAATTGGCAAAACCTACCTGTGTTTCAGTTGAATCTGTTGTTGTGCCAGTTGTGGTGGTGGCGGTGGGTTGTGATGATGAGTTTGTTGCCGACGAAGAGCTAGCCGAAGGATGATGAGGTATTGTGCCGTTTTGTGTTGAAGTGGGGGAAGAAACGGTTGTGAGTGATGTCGTTGAGGCGGATGTTGCCTCTGGGCCATCACCTAAAGGTATCGAATTAGAGCGACGTGGTGCTGGCACTGGTATAGGTAGGCCAGTCACCTTATCAATTTGTTGATGTTGCTGCTGCTGTTGATATGGTATGTTAGTGTTGGCAAAACCATTGGTTTTGGTAGCAGGCACTGTAGTTGGTAAAGTTGAGGTCATCATTTTATTCGTGTCATATTGAATCGGTTGTGTTTGATAAGTTTGTGGTTGTTGTTGATGTTGCTGCTGCTGCTGCTGTTCTCCAACCATATCACCAATGGAACGTTTGAAATTGGCTTCAAAAGTTAACAAAACATTTAAAGTAAGTATTTATTTTGGTAGATGTTCCATTTCATATTATTTGACTTACCAGGGCGATTAGTTAAATAACCTGATGGACTTAATGCATTCAATACAGCTGGACTGTGAGGACTTAGAGGAGCCTCCAATGGTCCACGGTATTCTCTTTGTAAGACTAAACGTACAAACCGTTGTGGTTGTGTCAAGCACTGAACAGCAGCATCATGTTGGGCATTTGTCATGTCGTTGCCATTAATCTATATTGGCAATTGAGTAAAAATAAAATACAAATAAAAATAGAAATTAAAACAAACAAATATGGTCTAAAGCGTGTCAAGTACAAAACAACAACAATAACAACAACAACTGAAACACCAACTGAAACACCAACAAATTCTCATTACTGGCAGAAAATGTCGGGAGACCATCACTATTAACGGCACGTACAAAAATGATTGCAATTTCCACAATTAAAGTGAAAAATTTTTACAATATTGCAACAGGAATATAATGCTTTCGCAAAAACAGAAAAATTCGGCTGACAAACACACTCCAGGTCTGACAGACTTGGCTGGCTGTCGCAATGACTGACTAGATAAACAATGACTAAGTTCATACGTCAAGTGCAAAACAACACCAAAAGTGTGTCCGTCTGTCTGTCTGCCTGTCATACCAACAACCATCTCGTGTGAATGTATGAACGTTAAATACAATTCATCCTATAATGCAACATTAATTTCAATTGTTTTTGTTGTTCTCATTTTGTATTCTTTCCAGGCTAAAACTCATACTTACAGCCATTACACGGTCGCCCACCATTATTTTACCATCACGATGCGCTAGACTACCTTCAGTTATGCGTGAAATGAAAATGCCATCACATCCATCTTTGTAAGGTGGAGAGCCTTTACCACCAGCAATACTGAAGCCCAAACCCTGTGCGATTTGATCGCGTATTAATGTTGTATGCAGCGTTATATAACTCAATGGTCCATCCTGGAAAAAAGTAAAAAGCACATACGAATAATACAAATGCACCATCAATAAATGAAGGAAGAAATAATGAATGGAATGATATAAGTGGCTGTGTGTGTGGGAGTTTGATATGTAAGTGAGTGTGAGGAAATAGTAAACATTGATGTATTATTGGCTTGCACAGGAATGTATTGTGTTGCAGGAGAATACAACCAATGTTGGATGATTTTAAAGTCATTCAAAGCCGACTAGAAAATATTCTATAATCGCATTTACACTATTTGAGTTGTAATATATAATTGGATGACCACTGATCCCAAAAGAGTATCATATTTATAAAATTCTCTTTTGTCCCATATTAATGAGTATCAAACACTAGTCTAGGAATTGAGTACTGACAAGTGAACTTCCAAAGCAACTTGATCTAGAGTTTCCGGAAGCATTTGTCTTAAAATTTCAATTTGTTAGTGATCAAATATGACTTACTGTAGAGTATATTTTGTGTGTTCCACGTAGGTAAATAAATAAAAATAATAAACAAAAATAATGAATGTATCTCATTTATAAAAACAAGGCAAATTAAAAATTTACCTCATTGACCGCTCAAAAGGTGACATGAAAACTAAAAACTAAATCAATGTCAATGAATTTATTTATAACAATCGATTGAATTTGTAATTAATTTTTAAAAACACGAGTAGAGTAAAAAAATATAAAGTTTCTTTTATAAAATTAATTTAAAATACATTTTATGTATCAGTCAAATACGTAAATCGAGAAAGTGAAATGGTTATTTGAGCTAGTTTAAGAATGGTTAAATATAGTAAAATTTCTATGTGTTATTTTTCGTAATTTATTATTATGCAATTATAGACCAAGCTACAGGATATATGTAAATAAAAAAGACTAAAAACGTGTTACAGTGCATATTTTAGAGCCTCTCGATGGCGCAAATGTGAGATTAAAGTATCTCATTAATACAAGATTACGATAAAAGGATTACAGAGGGTTACTATTTTTAACCCAGAGATCATAGTATACAACACTAAAGGATTGAGTTGCGCCGAGTTCTAATCTCAGAATTCTCCATCGCATCTGGTTTTCGAGATATCGTATCCAAAGATTGAACAAATTCCATTTTTGGTTTTATTTGAAAGGTTAGCGCAACTCAATCCTTTAGAAATTATTTTTTTTTAATATTTTAAATGGAAAAATTGTATTTAGTTACCGATTTTTTACTTTGTGATTAGCTTATTGTAATTATAAAAAAATATTATTAATTTGTATATTTCTCTAAATCTCAATATTTTTGCCTAATTCACTACTTTAGTATTTACTGAATTATTTAGAACTGTTTAAACAAACTTTATTAAGCGTTAAGCTTTTTTCCCACTAAATCTTAATCAAATTCAATTTCAATCGATTTAATACTCTTAAAATATTTTCTCCAAAACACGTGAGTAAATATGCTTTTCTAACAATTTAATTAAATGTTTTTAAGAAAGTTTCGAAAAAAAAAATAACTTGAACCTTTCAAAAAGTTAGAAAAAACAAGAAAAAGATTTTTATAACTCTTTCATTTTAACTTCATAGTCGCTAACTCTACTCCCCCTACCTATGTACATATTTCCCCTTTTCCTAACGCGTCAGGATTAAAACTTTTCTTTAGCACTGATTTCGAATTACTAAACAGTTTTGTTTGCTTTGAATTCAATTGTATTTTTGAAATACTTAAGAATACAAAAGCAACAATAAAATCTTAAATAACAACAGCAGTGGTGGAAGGATAAAAAGTATAAAAAAATATTTAAACAATATTTTTGTTATTTTTATTTTAGTAGTTTTATTTTTGGCATTGCCAAAAGCATGTTGCTGTCGATGAACAAACAGCGAAAGATTTGAAATAATTTTTAGAGAAAGAGAAAAAGGAAAGGAAAAGAAACAACAGCAGTAAGCAGAAAACAACTAAAACTCCCGCCAGAAGCTGTTAGGTGTAACTATTAAGTTAGTGGGCGTGTTGAGTGGTGCTGTGAAGGATGAATTTTTACTTAAAGGACAGTTCAGATGGTTGATAAAAGAAAACACAACATAAACATGAAAAAAGGAAAACTTTTTTTTTTTTTTTGCACAAACCTTGCCATTTTCAAAAATGCCATTTGTTGATGCTGCTGTCGTTGTTGCAACATCGCCAACATGTTGTGGTTCTTGAAAAGCTGCTGACGTTGTTGCGGCCGCTGCTGTAACTGTTCCTGGTGTGGTAAATACATTTGCGTGATAATTGTGCAAATTTGTTGCCGAATACTGTTGCTGCTGGGCATGTGAATGTTGCTCTTGATGTTCTGGTAAAATTTCCAAAGGAGGTGGTATATATCTTTCATGTGTTTGTTGCTGTTGAAGTTGTGGAATGGTAGTCGCCAAGGGACGTGTTTCAACAGAAATCTTAAATAGTAAATGTTAAAAAAGAATAATGTTCAGTATAAGTATTTATATATAGAGTAACTAAACAAAAGTGAATTTTATTTTTAAAAGTTTTGTAAAAAAAAAAATATCATGTAGGTGCAGTGATGAACGACCTTAAATGTGGTGCAATTTATTGAGAAGTTCGGATAGTAAGAAAAAAAAGAAAAACTATATCGTAGAAAATGTTTTGAAGTTTGTTTCCTTCAAATTCTATTTGAGAAACTGGGATAACTGACATTAGAGCTAGTGGACATAAATATACTGTCGTCCAAACGATATTCCTCAAAAGTTAGAAGTTATATCCAGCAAAAATTAAAACTACTCCGCAGACTCGGCCAATTTTGCCTGCATTAAACCAATAAAATACTCTAATAATATTTACACGGGAGTAGTTTTGGGATAATACACCTAGGCCCTTTTGCACTCCTTAACCAGTGTCTCTGGTGGGAATCGAACCCACGACCTCCAGTTTAAAAGACTAGAACCCTAGCCACTAATCTACCGGTGAGCCTTCGACTCAAAATTCTAATATATTTGAACAAAAATTCGAAATTAAATCAGAAACCGATTTAATAATTTTCAGCAGTAGGAAATGTAACAGATTTTATTACATTATCTATATAATATATTATATGTCTGACGTTGATTAAATTAATACCTCCGTTATACTAATGTTTGGACATGACTGCATAAAAACGAAAGTCTCTAACATAAAACTAAATGCGAACCTTATAAAAAAGCATTGTATTTTTTCCAACTCACCTGTGATAATGAACCATCCTCACTAAATACAGGATGACCAATTAAACGTGTTACTTCACGCTGTACAACTAAAACCAAGACAGCACCACAGGCCTTCAACACTTGTACAGCTTGATAATGATCAGCATCAACGACGGGTATGCCATTGACTTTTAAAACTTTATCGCCAACTTTAAGGCCGGCTAAATCGGCTGGACCCCCTTCGGTGACACGTGATATAAAAATGCCATCATCATCACCCTTAAATGGTGTTGAACCTTTGCCGCCAGCAATGCTTAAGCCGAGGCCAGCCGAGGTACGTTCAATGTGAATTTCATACTGTTCCAGGCGCAATTCGGTGACACCATCAAGGGCATCTGTGTGCGTGCAAAAAAGACAAGAAAAAAAAACACGAAATTGGAAAAATGAAAAAGAAAATTAACATAATAAGATAAATAAAATATGTATTAGGGAGTAAATACATATATATGTGTATATGTTGCAGGATAAGTAAATAAGCCATATAAATATATTTACATAAACATATACGAGTATAGTTAATTTTTGTATTTGAAGTATGTGTTAGTGTGTAAGAGAGTGTTTGTATGTTTAGTTTTTTTGTTGTAGTTGTTAAATATTATCAATGCAAGTCACGTTTTGCAATTACCAACTTCAAAAAGGCGTTAGCATGTGCATAAACAATTAGGAAATAACATGACTTTCTTTCTCCTCTTCTCTTCCTGTCGTTGTCTCATTTATTTCCTTCCCCCTAGCTACTACACTGAATTTTATTTGTTTCACAAAAACCCCTACAACTACATACACATGTGTGTAACATGCATGAGTACAAGGTTCGAATTAATAACAGTTTCCTTTTCCCTTTATCTGTTTCTTTTTTGTTGTATTATGTTGTCTTACCATATTGTCTTAAACGCTCTTGCTGCTGCTGTTGTTGTTGCTGCAGCAATAAAAGCTGCTGCTGTTGCTGGTATTCTATCTCGCTGGTTGGCATATAAGTGGTGACAATTCTTACACGTTTATCTTTGCGTTTAAGTGAATTACTCGTACTACGGTTCGATGATGCCAAAGAGCTGCGTAGACTGGAAGTGGCAGGACTGTTGCGTCCATTTAAGCTCATGGTGCCACTATTGTTGTTGTTTAATATGGACGTTGTTGCTGCTGCTGTTCGTTTGGTGCGTGGCAATGTGTTATTGCCTTCCTTAACTTTAATTTTAACATTAAACATGTTTTTGTTTTTCTTTTCGGTTTTAATTTTCTACACGTTGCTGTTTGTGTCTTCCCCTGATTTTAGATTTGATGGCGAGGGAAGACTTATTTGGGATTTATTTTTATTATTGATTTGATTTTTTTATCGCATGTAGTAAATACTGTTTTTGCTGTGTTGTTGATTTTTTTTTTCACTTTTTTTATCTTATAAATTTATGTCGAAACTTAATCTTAGATATTTAAATTTGGTATTTTTTATGATATTTTTACTTAAATATTTTTTGCACAATATTTCATTGTTTTCTTACAAACATTTAAAATGTCAATTGGATTGGCAATTTTATTGAAGCTAATAAAAAATGACTGTTGACTGTTTGACAGTGCACAGTGGAGAAAAGAATTCTATTATAGAAAACAAGTCATAACACATTTAAAAAACTTATAGCTTTTTCTAAAAAAAATCGTTCTTTTTAAAATGTTAGTTTTTTAATTAGAACAACAACAACTGACATTCAATTTGTCATCATAACAAGCCATATTTTTGGTGCTAAAATGTTTGATGATACGGGAGGAATATTAACCATCACAAATCTCTTCGTCTGAGAAATTTACATACAAACATTATTGGGTAATATTGGACACATACTAACGGTGACACTGAAATATTTATATACAAATTATCACTGTCGAATGCCCTATTGTCTCGACAATCATTTGGAATGCTCTATATCCTTCACTGATGGATATTTGCATATTATTAAATAAAGCTATGTATAGACAGTTGTCAGATCTTACAATGCTGTCAGATTACTGTGTGAAGACATGATTTCCAATCTCGACAATCATTCGGAATGGTCTATCCATTTCAATGCTGAATATTTGATAAAGCTATGTATAGACAGTTGTCAGATCTTACAATGTTGTCAAATTTGGCGATGTAATGAAAATTAGTTTACAACAGGTAAATTGTTAGTTCCGACAATTGTAAGAATACAATTTCATTGCCAGATAGTAAATTAATCTGCCAATAAAAATTTTCAGTTAACACTGTTGTCAGATTGTTGTATGGCAAAAGTTGCCAGATTCTCTTTTAGCTGTACACGTTTCTTTTAATGCACAGTGTTGCCACTGTTGTAGAAATGTTGTAGTAATAATTTATGCCTAATATTCGCAGATTTGACAATAAAAATTGTCAGACAATGATCTGGAAATGGCAACGTAATGTGTTTACACGATTGATAGATGAAAATGTTATTGTTTTACAAGACAAAAATTTTTAGTTCACACGGTTGTTAGACATTTGCTGAACATTTCTCAGACAATATTTTAACATCTGAAAACCATGTTTACATACATATCTCAAAAATCGTAACCTTAACAAAACTATTTCCTTTCTTATTTTAAAGAATGTTGTGAAGCATGTAAATAGCAAATTATGCATTTCAAGTGGACTCTGCCAAAGTACAAAACAATTTTATAGAGATAAACTATATTTGTGTAACTAAATAGCGAACAGTTAAATGTCTTTTGATTTTGTTACGAAAAAACTTATACAGGAATAAATATGAAACAACTTAATATGTATTTATTAAATTAAACTGATAAACAATTGTAAAAATGTGCTGTGAATATTTTATAGAAAAATCAGTCATAATTATTGAATCTGACAGTTACATTTGGTGCTAAATGAAAGAGACATGGCAGACAAGATTGTTTTTTTTTACTTTAATATATATTTCCACATCTAAAATATCGATATCACCAAAAGCGTGGAAGAAAAGAAGCCCAAAAAATCATTTCGTATTTTATTGTGGTTTTTTATTCAATTCTAATTCCCTTTATAAGCAGTTTTTTCTTATCAAACGACATTTACATCAAATTTTCTCCATTTGGGGAGACATTATTTAAACATAGCCTGTGGTTACTATCATCATCAACTGTTATCCAGCAGCCAGTCAGCCATCCTAGCAGACATATGAAAACATTGAATGAGTGAGTGACTGGCAGTCAGCCACCCAACGAACGAACTAACTAACACAACATTATTTTCATATAAAAAGATGAGATAAAATAAACTCAATAACAGCAACAATGAGTCCTGGTAGTTGGTTGTCATTGTTGTTATTTCGTTGTCGGCTATGGCTGTGGCTCTGCTGTAGTAGTCATTGTCATCTTGCCGCCTAATCAAATCTAAATTATACCCAACAACCGTATATAGAGAGAAAAAAGATACAAGTTGTAAATACAACTACAAGGTTTGCATATTTGATGGTAACCTTGGAAACCCTGTTCTGCCCCGTTCAATACTGTTGCGAAAGTAGAAGGCGAGTAATAAACAACAACCATCATCATCATCCAGCAGAAAGAAGACAGACAGACTGACTCTGTTGATGTTTTTCTTCGTTTTTCAGTTCATTTTTCGGTTTTGGTTTGTAATGACAATGATAAGAATGTAAATTGTCTTAAAAGCAAAAAAGCCAACAACGAAATGTTAATTTACATAATCAAATAACTTTGGTAACAGTAACAACTCACTATATACAAACATATAGTACATACAACAAAAACTTTTAAAACGAAACAGAAACAAACACGCACATTCACAAATTGTTAATTTTCCTTGAGGGCATTTAACGACAAAAGGATTTGACAGTGACATTGAAAATCGCTTTTTAGTGGGTTTTTTTTGGGGTATCCTTAGTGAGATGTCGATATATGGCGAAAGAGCATTAAAGAATAAATTATGATTTTTTTTGTTTTTAATAACATAAGTTTGTTTTGGTAAGATTGTAAAATTTAATATTTAAAATAACGTGGGTAGCAGAGTAAGTTTTTTGAAAAATTTCAATATTTATATTTTCAAACAATTGATTTTTTTTAATAATTTGACGGGGTTACATTAATTTAGTCAAATATTGGTCGTAAACTCACAAAAGTATTTACATACATATGTACATATGTATATTCTGTAGGGTTGTCATTCGAATAAAAATTATTCGATTAATCGAGGAAAAAAATTTGTTTTTCTTCGAACGAATAAAAAATTTCCAATTTAGAATAAAGAATAATTCGAACAATTTTTGTCGATTAATCGAATATTCGACAATTATTTGAATATTACTTTTTACGAATATTTTATTATACATAGCATTGAAATTATGTTAATATTTTGTAAAACAAATCTAAATATAAAGATATGTTATAATTGAAACAAAACTTTTACTACTTTTTGCAGTTTATAAAAATGTTTGTTTTGCAATGTTAAATATAAAATGGTTCTAGTTTTAAAAGTGATATTCTTCAATTTTTTTAATGTTTGCAATAAGTGAAACAGATAAACATTAATTAATATGGTTCTTTCAGTATCTGTCTTTTTACAAGAAAGACAACAATTTCTAAATATACTGAACCCTGTTTCCTGGGCGATATGTAGGAGAACTATAGGCATGAAATGGGGTCTTAGTCCTACTATAAAACATTGGTTTTATTAAAGTGTAATTACTAATTCTAGCTTATGGTTCAATAATCGGGTTGACTTCTTTGGACAAAAAGTGTAATATATAACTACAACAGGGAGTTCATAACTTTAGGTGAAATGTCCAAAATCAGTTATAGGACACGTCATCAATGTATACTGGACACATTGGAAAGCTATAAACAATCATCGCCTGATCGCATGCTAGACACAGAATATGTCAGAAACTTTGAAACACTGAGCCCAGATAGAATGTCTTGATCAAGCGGAACATTTCTCTCCAACACTGATTGGGAAATTCTTAGGAATTACGGCCAGGAAACTGAGTTTCAGAACATTGAAAGATAATACATTCAGTCGACACTATGTTGTTTTTTTACCAAAAAACCTTTTTCATCCATGAAAAGCAACGCACAACGGGCCCGATAGTAGCCTGTTTCTAATACATTAATAAATAGTACGATTTTCTTACATAAAACAGTTTGTAAAAATGTCTGCAAAACAGGTAGCTAAACATCGTATATATCATTATAAAGGCCTCAGCTTCCACTTTTAAACCCGTTGAATAGGTCGAGATTCAGCTAAGTTACTGATTTATAAATGTATGTACGAAAACCGTTTTATTTTAAGATTTTGAAGGTGTTTTGCAAATTTTATTTATATTTTATTAAATTATTCGAATAAAAACTTTTATTCGTTATTCGTTCGAATAATCGAATAATTTTTAAAATTTAATCGACTACTCGAATAAAAAAAATATAGTACATTTTTATTCGAATAATTTTAAACACGAATAATTGACAACCCTAATATTCTGGTCCTTATTAGATTTTAAGACGATTTAGCCATATTCATATATCTCTGCCTCCGTTTTTTTGATACTGTATTGAAAATGACCTTAGCTTACAAATGCAAGTTTCTTCACTAAAATAATCCGTCCATAATTGACCCTTCCCCCCTAGAGAAAATAATTATTAAATCGTTTAAAAATCAACTACTAGATACCGTCTGTACTTATTTTGAGTATTGCTATTTTATGTGAAAGAATGAAAATAGTATTTCAGTGTACTACTACTCCTAACTACTCCCTGTTTGTATGACTTATTTAAGTACTTATTCATAAGCGAGAGTTCTAAGAACTTTCCTCCAATGTCATCGCTGTGTTAAAATAATGAAAATTTTCAATTTTATATTCAAATTTCAAAATAAACTTTTATTCCTCTTACCATCTCATTACTATTTAATAATTCATATTGAATAAAAATTCATAACAAATAAAAACTTTTATTGAAATTAGGAATTTTAATAACTTAAAAAAAATATAAAAAGATAATGTAAAGAAAAACAAGTAACAAAGTATAGTCGGTCATGACCGACCATATGACACCCTACACCAGTTATGAATATTAAATGTGATTTATTTTTCATAATACAGCATTTATCTTCCACTACCTTGTTCCGATACATTTAAGCAATTTATGGATGAAAAACAAATTTTCTGAAAGAAGCTTTATATGGGGGCTAGGGGCAAATATGGACCAAGGCCGATAACATTTTGTGAATATATTTACATTCATATAGTATTTATTTGTGCTGAATTTCATCGAGATATTTATAAGTTAATTTTGGACATTCAAGTAATTTTCTGAAGGGGACTTTGTATGGGAGTTGGGGTCAAATGAGGCCCGATCTTTATGAAATTTGGCAAGGTCTAAAAGTGTCGCTTTTTATCCATATACAAGTATATTTAACATAATTATGAGCTCAGAAACCCTTTTGGGGGGGTTCTGTTGTATGGGGGCTAGGTGAAATAATATGGACCGATTTTAACCCGGCTTCGTCCTTGGGCCAAAAAAGCGTGTGTGCCAAATTTCATCCAATTATCTTGAAAATTGCGACCTGTACCTTACTATATGACAGCCGAGTGGTATACTTTAAGGTGGGTATAGGACGAATAGTTTTGTATGTTACAAACATCAGCACAACCCAATACAAACATCAGCACAACCCAATATACCCTCCCTATAGTGGTGTAGGGTATAATGACAAAAACTTTTGAAAAAATTAATTAATAATGATTGCTGTTGAAACTTTAAATGTCACAGTGATTACTAGAAATTCCTAAGTTATTGAAAATACTTTTTAGAAAACTGTTCATAATAAAAGACAAAAAAGCCATTTAGATGGTAAGTAGTATAAATTTAATGAGATTAAACATTTATAAAATAATATTACATTCCCAAAATTTAAAAAACATGTATAACTTATATTGATGGTGAAAGATTGACATCAGGTAACTTTTATTTTTCATGGTTTTTCACTTGGAGTCAACCTTTCACTTCTGATGTGAAAATATTTTCACTAACTGTAAGTAAATTGTTTTGTTTACATTTTTTGTTAATTTTAAATTATCTTCTTTTTTTAACTTAATTAACAACATTTTCGTTTTATTGTGTTTTAATTCACAGACATTTGATTTAGAATCACTCATTTACTGTCTTATTAAAGTCAATCATTTAACAGTCATTGATTACAAATCGTTATTGTTTTTTTTTTTAACGTTGCCTAACAGTCACATAAACAAAAGTACATTTAACCCTGAAAATTTCATTTTTCACTCAGATTTTCATGTTTAAAAGTTCAATGTCTTTTTAACTTTTACCTTTAACTGGCTGTCTGGATTTCAGTTTTTTCCAACCTTTTTCCAGTTTTTTTTTTTTCGTTTTTCAGTTGTTATTGGTAGAGACAAACAAACACAATTGTGCCAGGGATAAAAGGATTATTACATACTTGGAATATTGAAGAGTTTTTTTATTAACAACCGACAACATTGACATAAATATTTTAAATTTTCTTTTTTACGTTTTTATTATTTTAGCTTGAAAGTTCAATGAATTTAAGAAACTTGTTAAAGATGCATAAATAAAATCATAAATATTATTCATATATTCTGAGATTTTCCAGTGAAGCTAAGGACTGTGTCTGAAAAAACTTATACTTGTATTAAGTTTAATAAAACTTAAACGGTTTAATACCAACATTTGTTTGTTTTTTTGTCCAGTATTATTTTTAAACCACGTCCATCAGCCACATAAAAATCTTGACCCGGAAGTTGTGAAAAGCTTCCCAGTACATAAGTTTCATCTCCCATCAGACAACAAGTGAAATTTTTTATAAAATTTGGCCTCAATTGATATTGACTTTTCTGAACTTTATACGACTCCAACCTAGCATTAGCTTTAGCTCTGGGCACAAAAGATCAAGAGCTGTTTTCTAATGGAAGTCTTTGGTTTTTTCGAAACAGTTGTTCGACTTAATTTGTGTTATCAATATCTGCTAGACCTTTTTTCTTTCCGATCCAGGTTTCAATGCTCAAGTTCTTAATAAACTTTGGCTTTTGCGATTTTTGTGAAAGTTTATATTGGATTTTTTTTGAAAAGTTTTTTTCTCGGAGTCCCTTTTGATCAAAATAACAGTTGAAAAATTAAGTACGTTTTAAAGCTAACTTGAACCAAAAAAATTTAATTTGTTGGACCAGTTATGGCTGATTCACTCCTTATACAACACTTTTCTGGAATGAACGATATTTTAAAACAAGTTAGAAAATATAATCGGAAATCTCGGGTTATATGAAACCGTACACTAGCTATGGATATATGTATTTAGAATGATTTTCAATTATGAACTAATCCTAAAAACGTTGTACTAATTTTTAGAAATATATTATATCATCATATCTTCTAACAGCAGAACTCAGTCAGTATAGATGAATACTAAATTGACTTATTAGAAATTTATTGGACTGCAACGAATAACAATAAAATTGAAATTAAAAAGAAAAATAAAATATAATTGAAATTGAGAGAAAAAACTCTTCTTAATTTGAAAACAATTTTGAGGAAAATAAAGAATACAGATTTCAAGGTTCTTTATAAAGTCAATGTGCATATTTTTTAACAAAATTTCATTGAATAAATATACTTAAATGTATTTAAACTCAACAAATATCTGGCATATATTTCACAACTACATACATATTTACAAACAACTTTATCCTTTGTTTACGCCTTTAACATGAAAAGTACATATGGTGTGTGTATATGGTAGATGCAACTGTTTGTAGCATATTGGTTTCCCTTTCAGCGAGTGGTGCATCAATGTTCAATAGAGCAAAATTTCTCAATAAGTTAACAATTTATTTTCAATATTTTATATTCTTTTCTGATTTTTTTGAGATATTTTCTTTTTTTATTTTCATTAAAAAGAACTCTCTGGCATATTGAATCGAAAAAATTAAACTAACAAGAATATAAGGAAATAACAAGAGCAATATTTAAATAAAATAACAAACAAAATTAAACAATTTGCATAATAAATTGCTGTAAAAGTTATCACAAGAAAATTGTTTATGCAAGGAAAATAAAAAAAATTTCACTTTTCAGAGATAAACATTCCTGCAGAGTATGGAACTAGAGTCAAGTTTACGAATGTTTAAAGCACGATAAAGAATGATAATACAGACACCGGAGGTATTTTAAGAAAGTTTTCAGACTTGTCATTTAGATTTCTAATATGATGTCTAACAGTAGTTTTAGATAAATTGGTAACACTATTCTAATTGTTGCAAAAAAAATATAATTAATCTTAAACAAATATAAGATAAATGTTCGAAAATAATAAGACTTTAATTTTCTTATATAATTTAAAATGGGCGGAACAGAAAAGTATGCGTGGCATGTCGTACTAAATTAATATTTTTAATTATTAATTTAGTAAATTAAACTAATATTTTTAATCGTAGTCCAAAACTGTGCACGAGACGTTGGATTTTCATTTTATGTAATTTATATGAAAATCGGCGGAATTAAAATAGTGGACATGGCACTTCCTACAAAAATAAATAGTTATTTAATATAGGATATGTTAAATAAAATGTTTTACTGTTCTACAGACATTTTTCCAACAATATTCAATCTTTTTGACTCTTCAGTGGGCGTGGCAGGATCCATTTTGTTGCCAATTATTATAAGGCATGTTAAAGTAATGCCTTTCTAACACTTATTAGAAGTAGAGAATTCAAATTAGGGAGACTGTACTTAGTTAACCAAAAACTGACACAAACGACAAAACCAATTTAAAAGTTTCGCAGTAACAACAAAAGTGATAAAGTGAAAATTGGCCTCAATCCGATCGAACCTAGAAAGTTGCGGTGTCTTTTTTCTATAATAGAGCGTACCTATGTCACAATTTTTATTAGTAAATACAAACCTACTACTTAAAGAAAAATATTAGTTTAAACAAAACATTTGTATTTAAATTGAGAAAATACGCATTGACTATATTGTCACCAAGTTCTTTAAGTTTACTTCCTGTAACAAATTATATTTCTGATTGTTAAAGGCAAACCCAAATTGAAAAGGATATTTTACTCAGTGGAATGTCGGTAATGCGTAGAATATAAAATATTTATTAATTCCTAAGTTTGAAATTTTGCCAAATTTTTGTTTTGAAATTCTAATTTAGTAAACAGAACTATAAAAATTTGGTTGATGTAACTAAATCAATCGTTTGGTAAAAATCGGAGCGAATCACTACTATCAGTGTACTAAATTTACAAATAAGGACTTATAAGGAAGGTTAAGGTTATATATGGATCGATTGTAGTAAAACCTTTGTGTTTAATTGAAAGAAATACGCATTGACTAAATTGTCGCAAAATACTTTAAGTTTACTTCCTGTAACAAATTATATTTTTGACAGCTAATGCCAATGTGACTGTTAAAAGCAAGCCCAAATTGAAAACGACTATTTGTTCAATTAAATAAACTAAATGTTTTGTTGCTGCAACATAAATTTGATTTAACAAAAAGAAATATGATTGAAGGAGCCAAATTTTTTATTTTGTAATCAAAATATAGTACCTAAAACAAAAAGAAGTTAATTACTGTAACTGAATCAATTCTTTAGCAAAAAAAGGTGGGTATTTTTGATACTTCGTGATGCTAGTATAAATAAGTCAATTAAAAACGTTAAAATTATTGTCTGAAATTGAATTTACATTGGTTTAATTTACGATTTCTAAACAAAATTGTTACATATGGTTGAATTTCCGATTTAGGACCAATAGCAGCCTAAAACAATAATAGGAGAAAATATGTCAAAAGCTTTATTTAAATTAAAAAAAACAGAACATTCATTGGGTGAATACAATTATTGAATTGATTTTGGAACGTTTTTTTATTTATAACATTATATGATTTTTAGACCACTAAACTTATCACACATACAAGTAGTACGAGTATGAAGGTCTATGGTATTAAAACACCACGTACAAGTGTCATGAAAATGTGAAAGATTTAATGCCCAACACGCACAAATAAGAAACGCAACAAAAAAAAACATTTCTAAATATTATTTATTTACGTGTTCGACCTGTATCCCATTAAATAAAACATAAATAAAAGAAAATCGAAGGTAAGTATAAAATGACATCGATTTTATGTGATTTGTTTTTTTGCTTTGTATTTTGTCAAAAAAAAAAAAACCAAGAATGGTATAATACCGTCAATCTATGCAAACATTTGTTTCTATGTTTGTATTATGTATTAAACCTCAAAGTTACACATGAGTACATACAAGTATAATTAGTTGAGGTATGATAGAAAATTCGCTTTCCATAGAAAATTTCTAATGCTTGTCAATTTATATGTATCTGACAACTGTAACATCATCATTTTTGGTTTACTTGGCGCAATTATTGTCGGAAGCTATTTGAACAGATTTCATTACACATTTCCTACTAGGTCTTAAAAATGCTCCATAGTGGAACAAAAATTCAACATCGAAAAAAAACCACTTCACTCATCATAAATATTTGTACGGTTACATTCAATTCTTATAATGTTAAATAAATATCACTGGCACTGGGAAGAGTATAAATAAAGGCGTGAAAGACGACTGGTTGTCTGACTGGGTTAAGAAAACAAAAGAAACAAAAAAATTTTGTATACAAAAAGATTTTTTGAGGCAAAAAACCCCATTATTCTGCTTGACTGAGTCATGTACATTTTTACGATGTTTTTTTTTCTGGTTCAATTTTCTTTGTTTTTCCCTTTTAGCAGGTGATTTTTCATTTTCATTTCTCTTAATACTGACACAACACATTTTATGTTCGCGCCTTAATCGAGGATGTTAAGAAATGTGCAAAAAAATAACGGAAAAACAGGAAGAAATTCCTAAAAAAGAGGAAAGAAATATTTGAAGAAACATCTATAAATATGTTTAAAGGTTGAATAGAAGTTTTTTTTTGTTCGAAAATAAGAAGAATTTTTTATTTGTTCGCTAGAGCTTAAATCGACATTTCCGTTTATAAATTGTCTTCGTTTTCTTATTTGTCAAATAGTATGTGCTAGGAAGAGAACAAATGTAGAAAAACAATTTTGGACTAAAAACAAAGAAGAATAAAAAATAATGAATCAATTTCGTTTACAACGTAAATTGGATCTAGGTTAAGAATTGATCTCATAATAAAACACTGCAATAAAAAATTATTTTGGTTTTTTCTCATTTTCCCTCTATAAGTGCATTTAATGTTGAAAAATAAAGCCATGTAAGTGCAGAAGAATGCGGAAAAACAACTATGATCAACCTATGATTATACATATGGGGAATTTCAGGCCAGACACAAATTTTCAGCTCTATCGGTCAAGAACTGCTGGACTTAGAGGAGGTCAAAGTTGGACACTTTGGTCATAAAGGATTTTATTCAAATGAGTGTAACTTTTCACCTATTGGTCTTAGCAAAAATTGTCCAAAAGAGTTCAGAAAACTATTTCTTCAATGTTTCCAAATTTTTTTTAACATATTTTTTTAATGATTTTTTTTTGCTCAAAAGAAAGCTTATTTCCATTTCCTTCAAGAGCTTTGTGCATACTTCGTGGGGTAGGGATATTGCGATTGGGATATCTAAAAAAAAATATTTGAACTCAAGAAGCACTGTTTTTGAGTTAATATATTATTTTTATTTAAAATACATGAGCCCCTTGTAACTATTAAGCTCTCAAAGGAAATGGTCTAAGCTTTCTTTAGAGTAAAAAATACAGCAAAAACTTCCATTTTGAAAAAATAGGAGAAAATTAAGTGCCAAATATTGAAAAAAATCTTATTTTTAAGTTAAAAATAATTTTTTTGATAGGTATCCCACATTTTGGAACATTGAAGAAATAGTAATCTGAACTACTTTGGACAGTATTTTCTAGGACCAATAGGTGAAAAGTTACATACATTTGAATAAAACCATGTATGACCAAAATGTCCAAAAGTCCGGCAGTTCTGGACCGATAACGCTGAAAATTGTGTTCGGCCTACTATCCATTAGTACTAACCTTGGTACAAATTTCATCAAACTCAGAAGATATCGATTTTTAAAGTTGGGTCACTTGACACAAAATGACCCATATGTTTATAGGATTCAAAATTAGGGGAACGAGTTATACAGACTATGTGTTCTCTAATACAGGCCACACTTTAAAATCTAATCTGGGCTAGTTGTTTCTTGTTTTGGAGCAGAATCCAGCTGTCTTCAAAACTTTCTTTAAAATTGTTGATTTGATTCAAGGTTATTTAGATTTTAAAGTTTTACTAATTTTCTGAAGGAGTACTTATAACTCATTTGTGCCAAATTTGATTACGTTTGTGGAAAGAATTTTGTTCATCGAATTTTATTTAAAATTATGACCTGTGATTTCATTACAACAAAAAAAAAAAATAATCTAAGTAAAGCTTGACTCATTTCAGAAGAATGGACATTTGGTCCCCCAAATATTTCTTGGTATATCAACCATTATTTCATCATTTTCCTTTAATTTTATGGGCATTTCTTTTCTTCCCTCTTAATGTTTACTTAAAAAACTCACAGTCTTTTTCTCTGTTTTTCTTTGCTGTTTAGCTCTGGTTGTGATTTTTAAATATTTCAGGCATATGTGTTTCCTGGAAATTATATTCTTTACTTTTCCGATTATCATTTAGTTTTTTTTTTTTCTTATTTTCATTTATTGTACCATTAAGTAGATTTTCTTTACCCCCCAAACAGTTATCATGAATACTTAATATATTGATTATTTTTTGGCGTTGCAAACATTTTTTTTCATACCTTTTTTTCTGTTCATTTTATTATTTTTGTATTGTATACATATGTATGTATGAATGTATGTATAATAATTTCACTTAAAATACAAAACAACAATGTAAAAATATACATATTAAGTTATTTTTCTTTAACAATGAATCGTTCGCAGCAGAAAACAAAGAATCGAAGAAAACATCTTGTGATTATCCTTATGTACTTTTATATTTATTGAATAAATATTATAAATAAAATATGCACATGAGATTTTCCCAAAAAAATAAAAATCAGTGAATCACAGGCAATAAAATAAAATATTTTCAAATTGAATGCAAATTCAATTATTTTTAAGAGGTGTTTGCCAAAAAGATTAGAAAAAAAAACTCATTTGAAGATAAATATTTAAAGTTGTACTTAAAAAAATAACTGCTAAGTGTGAATCTATTCGAATATGTTGATTTTAGCGAATTTCTGAATTAAAGAACTAAAACAACTAAAAAAACCTGAGCAACAAACTAGTTTAGGGATTTGAAGTTAGAATTTAATTTGCATAACTTTACTTTTCAGCATCACTTAATTAAACGTAATTTCCTTTGATGTGTTCTTTTTTAATTTTACTTTATTAAGATTTGCATTTAATTATCTTTTTAATATATTCCTTACAAAAAAAAGGAAATATGAAAAAAAAAACAAAATAACATGGAGAACTGTCAAATCCTTAATTACCAAACTTTTAATAAATTTTCATTTTTATTTATCTTATTGAAATGAAAACTTAGCATTAATTTAAAATTTTTAAGATTTTTTCTTTATTTACATGATGACAACATGTTTTTTGGCACATGTCAACAATAATGTCAACATTGTAAATTATGTATATATATATATACTTATGCAGCTTGTATTAGAATAAGGTAATCATTCGATATAGGAAAAATTTGGTTTCTCTTTATAATAAAGCTTTAATCCACAAAAAAAGGAATTCCATTTTAAATTTAAAACATTTTTCTTATATTCACAGATTTGGAACAAATTTTGTAAACACAGTGGTAACCCTAAGACTAAAAAGTTCTTAAGAATTTCCTTTAAATGACCGTAGGAAAGATCTTGTACATTTCAAAACAACTAGGTCATGGAAACCTGTGGATTCCGTGACAAAAGAAATGCTTATCTTTTGGGACCAAGAACAAATTGAACCAATTTCTGATACCCAGTACTAAAGTGAAGCGTATCTAAGTGAATGAGTTCTGCATCGATCGAAACATATAGTAGATGAATGGATCAAGTTCTAGACTAAAAGATTAGTGAAGCAGAAATTTCCAAACACTTCATTTTAAATAGTATTGCAACAGGTGACCAAGCTGTATCATGATAAAATATAACGCTTTCATGCTCGCTTCAAGTGAATCAGTTTCGCTAGGTCCCTTTTGGTTCCACCAAATATAGAGCATTACCTTCAAACCATGGTAATGCTCTATACATTCATCGCAAGTAATGAATTTGTACATAAACTATTTTCTTCAAGCGGTCAAGCTGGATTTTAAAATTGAAAATTTAAACTCTTAATACAAAAATAACATTTTACCCTGGTAATGCTCTATACATTCATCGCAAGTAATGAATTTGTACATAAACTATTTTCTTCAAGCGGTCAAGCTGGATTTTAAAATTGAAAATTTAAACTCTTAATACAAAAATAACATTTTACCCTTCACCAATATTCGACTAGATTATGAGTTTATAAAACCTATGACAGTTTCTTATATTTATTTGTCTAAAAAGTCTTAACTTTTTTCTTTTGGAGTAACTAACATAAATAACAGAAATATTTCCTTTTTTAAAAAAGGAAAAATTTTCTTATTAGATGGTTGTGTATACAATGACTAACCTCAAAAAAAAGTAGAAATATTTAAATTTTATTTTATCTTGAAAAATTTCAACCATTTGTATTTGTGGTTTCTGTGGTCAAAGTTGTATTATTATATATGTATGTACCTTTCCATCTTTGTATAGTTTTGACCAATATTTGGCAATATGTAAATAAAAAAAACTTATAAATATGTAAATATTTCAATTTTTCCTTTTTCTACTTCTTGATGGCAAGTAGTTTCCAACGATTTAGGCCCACTTTCAGTTTAACTACAAATATACAAGTGAAATAATGAATGAATGAACAAATGAATAAGTATGACATGAATGGCATGCGTAACAAAATAAAATGATCAAACTTGTAATAAGTAGAATGGACAACTGACACACACATGTTTGCCATGATGTGTGTGTTTGGTTGGTTATCTTGGGTCCTTTGTCCAGTTTTCTTTTCTTATTTTTTTTTTATTTCTTTATAAATAATGTCGTTTTGGTCTTCCTTCCTTTTTCAGTTCTGTTTCTGTTCAATACGTTATTTTGTAGTATGTTTAATAATATACAAAGTAAAAAATGTATATGGACAAAATAAAATATATACATTTTACTATAATTTCCATATAAATTAACATGTTCATAGAAAGAAATGTTCTTTTAAGGCTCCTCCAACTCGTGCCACAACATTTCACATGTCAGAGCATGCAAAGACATTTATTTTTGTGACATTATAATTATGATGTGATTTTGGCCAACAACAGCTACAACAAAAAGATATATAAGAAGTTTATTAAAATTATATGGGTCCTTTTTGATGACAGTAAGATTAGGAATCTCAAATAATTCAAAGCACAGTTTTGCACATCTTTTATTCATTATTGTTTTCTTATTTTCGTATATTTTCATTTTTGTTGCTGGTTCTGTCATTGTCGTTGTCGTTAGAGATTTACAAATTCACAAATCATGTCATAAAAATTATTATTAAGAACGAAAGTAAAAATATTTTTAAACTAAAGAAGTTTAATTGTGAAACTTTCATTAGAGTGACTTTATCAATTTTGCCTTTCAAAATTAATTATTTGTGTTTTTAAGGATTTCTTTCGCACAATTCAAGAAAATCTGTTTTGTAAATTTACTTAAATATTTCCTCTTAATAATTGTTATCTAATTTAATTGTCATTTAAATTAATTATTTTTATCACTGTAAAATTCTTTCATTTCAATTCTATTGAAAACAAGTAGGAAGGTATAGTCGGACATGGCCGACTATATGATACCCTACACCATGGGTAGATTTTAAAAATTATTTATTTTTCATAAAGAAACTTTTATTTTGAATTTTACCTTAATTCCGATGTATTTAAGCAATTTATTGATGAAAAACTAAACTTCTAAAAGAGGCTTTATATGGGAGTTAGGGTCAAATATGGGCCGATCCTCAACAAATTGAAAAGAGGAATGTAATTTTATATAAAGGTTAGTTGTTCTGAATTTCATCTCGATACTAGTGGTTATAAGTACATTTTTGGACGTTTAAGTTATGTTTTAAAGAGGGATTTGTATGGGGGCTAGGGTCAAACGACGGCCGATCATTATTGGCATGGTCGTTTATGCCTATATAGGACGTAGTTGTGCCATTGGTGAGATAGTAGTATATTTGACGTAGTTATGAATTAAAAACCCTAAATCGGAAAGTATGGTGACTAAGTGAAATAATGAACGGATTTCAACCATTTCAAATAGGCATCGTCCTTGTAACAAAAAACACGTATGGTTCAAAAATATCTTGAAAATTGTGGCCTGTAGCTTGCGCACAAGGTTTACATGGACAGCCAGCCGGACAGACGAACGGACGGACGGACATGTCTTAATCTTAAATTCAGAAAGTGATTCCGGTCGGTATACTTTAAGGTGGGTGTAGGACCAATATTTTTATGCGATACAAACATCAGCACAAACGTATAATACCCTCCCCACTATAGCGGTGTAGGGTATAAAATCCAAAATTTCTGCTTTAAATTTGTCAGATTTTTAAAGAATTTTATTTATCCTTTAGCAACTAGAACCACAACAATAATTATTATTTTGTAAAGAGATCTAAAATTACATCAATAACACAGGACAACACTGCTGCTGCCGTAAAGAATTTATTAGGAAATCACCTTACGACTTCGAAATCATTACTTACGATAACGAATGTTAAGTTAAAACGGCTTTTGTAATTCAGAAGTAATTCAACTGTTCGTGTGAACATGGTATTAGACAGCTTTTGTAGAATGTGGGAAATTCAATGTTCGATCTGGATCTGGTTGTTCTGAATCGATCATATTTTTGTCATAAATTTCAGCATGTATAATATATTGGATCGGGTCATTAGTGTAAAATTCGAATAAGTTTATCTTGACAAAACGAGCCTTAAGAGAATTGCTACGTAATCATGAATGCCGAAATCTTTGTGAAACTATACAAGCATATGCCGCATACTGATACGGAAGGAGACTCCATTAGCGACAGTTTTGAAATCCATAAACTCAAGTTCAATAAGTAAAGAGTTCTTTACAAATTTCCAGACATATAGAATTCATACTTCACCTGCAATTCGCTAGATTAGTGATGTACATTGTTTCCATAGGTAGGATGATGATTGATCGGTTTAAGAGTCTATCTCTTGTATAAGAAGTTCTCTTTACCAACCACAAACAAAAAAGCATATTGCGAGAATTTGTCCGATTTGTGAGCTAATAATCATTTGACAATATATTTAGAAAGTTTGAAGAATAAAATGTTTTTGTTGTTCTGTGTACTGACTATTTTTCTAATATGCAAGCAAAGTAATAGAAAATTAACTAAAAGGAAACCTCAACGTTCAAAGTGAGTAATAAAATCAATAAAAGGGAAATTTATAAAAAAAAAATCGAAAAGAAAATTCAACCTTTACTGCCATTTAGCATCAAAGTTACAAGTTTGTTAAAAGATCTAATATTCTTTAAAACATTTAATTTTTTCTCTCTAAAATTCCTCTCGTGTACACTTATGTAATGCAGAACTTAAAAAAACAAAAATATTTAGAACAAAATATGTAGAACTTTGCTATTTTAGAAAATAAAATTAATTTCAACAAAAAACGGTAAAAAAAGGAAAGAAATAAAAACGAAGCATAAAGAAACTAAAGGGCAAAGAAACCAAATGAAAAAGGTAGCTAACTAATTTTCCTTGCTAACAAGTTGCAACAAAAAATATTACAAAAATAAGCACACATTCTAAACTAAATGATTAATTACCGAGAAGATTTTCATTTTCAGTATTTCATACTAAACTAAAATTAAAAAAAAAAAAAAAATACTTAAAATAACGTTGAAGCAGTATTAAGTAAAGGTGCATACTTTTACTAATATATCCTGGTTTTGTTCTAAAAAAAATTACTTATGCAGTCAAGTGCAACCTTAGGAAATTTAAGGACGTTAAAAGTTGTAACTACGAAACTATGTAAATAAGATTTAAAAGATTTCGAATAAAAAAACCAATATATTTAGACCTCAAGATATAATCGTAGACCACAAATAGTCCATCTATTTGGAACAACAGTATAAACATAGGAGTATGCGGAGAAAGGACGGCCTATTTAGGACCATAATTATCTTGTACAATAACATCAACATGTTTCAGGTTCATCCTAAAAATTTTAAGCAAAACAAATGTTGACATCACTGCTTGAGTGCTTTATATTGTACATTATGACCTTAAACAATTTGCTTTCTTTCAACGGTAACAAAAACTTAAAAAAGTAAATAAATGTTGTTGGTTTCATTTATTACTCTTCTACTTATTTTAAAATTTTTTTTCTATGTTTTTTGCTGTTAATTTGACAAATTGCAAAAAGCTTTAAAGCAAAAAAAAAACAAAAATCCATAAAAATCTATGGCGGCAAAAATTAATGAATAAAGTTTAAAAAAAAACAAAACTGACAACAATAACAATGAAAACGCGTTTACTCAGCTGATACACAAACAATCACATTGCCGCACACAAACACCAACATGAAATTAATGGAATTAATGAAACCGAAAATTACATCAGAATAACAAAATAAAAACTTATTTATAAACATTTATTTTTTTCCAACTTTTCAACAATATAAAATGGTAAATTAAACAAAACTCTTAAACTATAGTGAACAGCATCCTCTAGCACTACGACGATTGTCTGAAGTACAATTCATCAGAAGTGAAAGAGTGAGTACAAATAAAATCAACACTGAAAAATTAAACAACAACATTAAACAACCATGATGCGACCGAATACTCTGTTGCATACAATATGCCGTCACACTAACAAATGATACGAAATATATGAATGTCGCTCTCACTGTTGCCAAATATTTGTTGTTGACTTTTTTCACTTTTCAGTTTTTTTTTCAAGTGAAAAGAGAAAGAAGGATGGGTGCAGAAGATTTACGAGAAAAGGGTTTTTTATTTCGCAATATTATTTATACTTTTTAAATCGATAAGTTATCGAAAAGGTACTTTAAATCCACCAGGGTGTACTCATAGTCTGCCCAAATATACAGCATGTATAATGTACATTTGTTTTTAAGTCCAATATCCGAAATAGTTATGTACCCCAATAATCTCCAGAGGCCCTATTGCTAAAAAGAAGGTGTGTAGTGAGCTGTAACTGCAGCTCAGCGATCTGCAAACCTACTGGAGTTAAACCCAAAGCGTCTGCAGATATCAGGTTCTGTCAAACGCAACCAATAACTAGCATCTGACTCCAAAGCTGGAATCAGCAATAAAAAAAGGGTGGTAATTCCTGACCTCTCCCAAAGTACCTCAGCCTAACTATCACAGCCTCAAAAGCCAAAGTAGCGAGCCCAAAGTCAGTTATGTACAATCGGGTAGAACAGATGGTGTGTGAAAAAAATTTTCTATAAATGAAGGAAATTTTCATTAAGTAGTGAAAATGCAACAAAAATTTTCTATAAATAGAGAGTTTTTCGTAAATTTTTTATAAATGGAGAACACACCCAGCAAAATATCTTCAAATTTTGTTAGTCTTCAAATTAGTCGTTATCAATAAAATTATTAAAATTTGTTTGAATTGGATTTGTAGCCAATTATCTAGAGCATCAGTCCAATTATCTAAAGCATCTATCCAAAGTTTGTGGTTCGAATAATAGTTAATATCAGTATTTAAAAAAAAATGTCGATTTATACTTTTATGTGAAAACTATTCCAAAAAGTACTTTAAAATAACTTGTTAATGGAGCACTGAGTAAGCGAAAAGACTAATAAACACAAAAAATAACTGTAGAGCCAGATTTAAGAACGGGAAAGCGGGGTAGGTCGGTAATTAGTTATTCACCCCAGAAGTAAGTACTTCCACATTACTCCAATATTACTTGCCAGCTTACCGGGTAAGTAAAGTTTTTCCTGAACATTTATAGTACAACAAATCCGAAGAAATACACCTAGGCCAATATCGGGCCTGTTGTGCTTTCCTTTTCATGAAAAAAAATTGTTCACTGAGTATATTATTTTTCAATGTTCAGAAACTCAGTTTCCTGGACGTAATTCCTAAGAATTTTTCAATCAGTGTTAGTCAGGAATGTTATTTCCGGAATAACATCACTTCCAAGATACTTGGATCTAACTTCGACGAATGCTTGGCAGTGGCAAAGAAAGCGCTCCAGAGTTTCACTGTCCTCACCACATGCTCTACATTCGTCTGAATCCGCACGGCCAATTTTGTATAGATGTGCTCGTAATCCTGTGTGTCCACACAGAATACTTACCATCATACTAACTTCAGACTTGCTTATTTTAAGGATATTTCTCTTCTTGTTCTCATCAGGGTCACCCCATATGATCTTTGTGGTTCTAGCCACCGTTTCATTATTCCAAGAGGCCTTATTCTCTCACTCATATTTTTAATTCAGATTTTGATGCGTCGAATGGTTTTGCGTTCTTCAGGTTAACTACCTCGAGCTCCCTTCCCTATAAAGCTATTACATTCGCCCTTTCATTGCCGACTACTCACGAGTGGCTTGGTACCCATAGGTTGCAAACCTTACCTCTGGGAGAGTATTCAGTTAAAGCTTTCTTACAATCCAATACAGTCTTAGATTTAATTATATCACCTGATATCGCCGTAATTCCCTTCTGGCTGTCTGTGAATATATAAAGGGTTGGGGGACCATATTTATCCTAATCCAATTTACACATTACGAAAATATTCCATAGAAAGTTTATCAAAAATGTTCTGTAATAGAATATTTAGTAAATTCCGACAATTTTTTCCCGAGAAATCCCAACATAAAAACTCTAAATACAAGCAACAGCAGCAAACGTTGACAACTAGACAAATTGTGCTCAGTGTTCAAAAAAAGTTTAATTTTGCCATTCAAAAAATGAGAAAAAACTACTTTTTAAAACAAATCTGTGGACAAATTGCTAGAAAAAAAGGGAACACAAAAAGAAATCCATTTATTGCATTACGAAAGCAAAAACAAAACAATTTAAACACAACAATAGATAAAGAAAATGTAAAAAAATTAGAACAATATTGTAAAAAAAAAATTGTATTGTATATTTACTACAATTTCTACCCATGTTTTTTATCGTATTGTTTAGTTACTTGTAAATTAACACACATGCTAAAAATAACGAAAAAACACTTGACGTTTTTGGAGGGAATTTGTAATTTATTTGAACTTGATAACGCCCTCCATCCCCCTTCAACTCTTTGGCAGTTGCAAGAGTAAGGTTGCACATAGTGCTTGTAAAAAAAACAAAAGAATTTTATCAATTTTAACAGTAAAATAACCTTTTTATTGAAATTCTAGATAAGAAAAACTTCTTTCTAGACTGCTCACACTAACGAGCAGGGTATGGCAAAGTTTTTTAGATGTTGTTTAAAAGAATGTTCTCTTTTTTAGAACTTTATGATTCGGGGTGAAAAGCTTTTAAAATAACTTGTATGCTTGGGTGGTTTCTTTAAACTTTTTAATAAGAGTAAGATTTCATAAGTTTAATGATATTTTTTAATTGTATGCTTATAGTTAGTTCTTTTAGTCTACATTATTTTATATAACTGATTTTTGTCATTATTTAACTGTAACCCATTTCGTTTTTCTACTAAATAAACAAAATATATCAAATTTAATATACCCCCTTTTCATACTTAAACATTTACTCACGTATACAAACTCACAACATTTTGTTTTATTGAATAGAAATTCTACCAACCAACCAACCTGTGACAAATCTATAGATATGTATGTATATGTATTTAAAAACACCTGTTGTTGTTGGTTTTTTATAGCTTTATGTCATTAGTTTTTTCATAATTAGTTTTTTCATAATTATGATTAATATTCATTTTATTTATTATTACGTTTTTGTAAGTTTTTCCACTCATTTACCAAACTTATCGATATTTAATCATCAATGGGTGTAACTGTATGTAGTGTTCAAATTTTGACACCCAACACTTTTGTTACAAATTTCTGACCTTGACCATAATTTTTTGTTAATGTATTCGTGTATTTATTTGGAAATGAAAAAAAGTAACATTGAAAATTCATTGATATGTCCAATTTTTAGAGGGTTTTTATTCGACTCAACATAACTGACTCCCAGTTTGTTTGTTATCAGTTATGTATTTATGTATCAAAAATTATTATTTAATTTTTTAATATTTATAATTAACTCATGACTTCATTTACCTTGACATTTTACATTTGATAAGAAAATGTCTGTTTGAAGGGTCCATGGCTATGGAGAGACTATGACTATGACAGAAGTTCAATATATTAAATAAGCGGAACAATAAAAGTTCGGAATTTGATTTTTTAACATTGTAATAGAACTCCGTTCTTCGGGATATGATCTCAGTCAACACTAAGGGATGCAAAAAATTAAGCCCTTTAGTGGAAAAACCCAAATGTTGCTATCGTTTAACTAAAGCGATCTTAGAATACTAACGGGATAACTGTGGTCTCAGTTATTATCAATTAATCCTAGGTAACGCCATATCGAAGCTATGCAGGTTTTGTGGCTGCCAACAGGAAACCTCTGAACATATGTTATACAATAGTTTAACACTAAGGAATCGTCGAGAAAGAATCTTAGGTGCTGCATCACTAGTCCCGAAGGATATATTCAACCTCTTACCAATCGAACCCGTTTTCACACGTGAATTAAACCTGATATGGTGAACCCACGGGCTACACAGAAGAAAACAGGGTCGGATCCTGTCTAATCTAATCTAAGCGATCACAAAATTAAAAAACCAGTTGCGCATATCATATTCTCAGTATTTTCAGGTTGCTATTTATAAGAGAATTAAATGTCGAGGGCTGACGAAAGAGCGAAACTCAACAAAGGCTGAATTAAAAACTTGTGCAAGAGGATCACTTAAAACCACTTCGGTAGAACCACAGATATCCTACGGGGCGACCCTAACGGGAAGAGGATGAGAAGCCTCCACAGTATGATTTATTACACTATTTAAATTTATTACTTTATTATTTACTTTCAATAAACTAGTTCATTATAAAAACTTTAAATTTCAAAAATAGAATTTAAACAACATATTTCCATTACCACCACTTTATGTCAATATATGAAAAATCGTTAAAAACAAATTTATTGTTAAATAAATATTTGTTAAAATGCAACACACAAAATGTATATATTTCTATATTTTATTTATTTGCTCTATATGTAGTATTTCCGATTTTTTTTATATAAATTTATTTTATTTTTGATTTATGTATTTTTATTTACAATAAATTCTGTAAAAAAAAACAATCGTATTGAGGTCTTTATATACGCTTTAACGCTTTGAACGTAAAATACAATTAAGCTGAAACCTTTCGACAGCAACCAGACGACACAACGACTCTCGTTTTAAATAGTGACATCAATACGTTTTCAAAACGCAAACAAAAAAACTGTTGCAAAATACAATTTTGAAGAATTAAAATTGAATTTTTGTTGCAATTTGTTGTAGCCGTTAGTATAAATACAAAAATCAATAATCATCAATAACAAAAAAAAAAAAAAAAAAAAAAAAAAACCGTAAGCAACATACAGACGTCAATATAAATGTTCATTTTACCATAAAATAGTATTAAAACAAAGATTAATGGTCAATAAAAATTGGTTGAAAAATATTTTATAAATATTTTAGTTTTCACAATTTTTGATTAATTTAGTCCTTTTTTTTTTGTGAAGTTATGATGTGGAGAATGGAGACAAAAAATAAAACTAGATTAGGATTTTTTTAAAATAGTAATTCCATTGATAAATATTAACATATAAAGCAGTGGTGGTTATATAATACTCGCAGATCAGATAACCAGATCATAATTGACCTGGTTTTGTTAGAAGCTAAAAATCCATTGATTGTTAATTATTGTTTCGCATTGGTTGGTTTCTCTCAAACCTTGGTAACTATAAGTTCCGACCACTGATATGTATTTCCGAATAAAATCAGTAGACTCTGAAACCATATATGTAGTTGCGGATCTATACAATTTCCAACTTAAAGCACCTTAGTCTTCCAAACACATTTATATTTCAAATAAAAACATAAGTAAGTGACATCCTTTTTCTAAGCATTTACTTTTGTTCTTTCTCTTTACTTAATGAAGCCATATAAAAAAGTCAAATACTTTATATAAAAGAAAATGAAATAAATCAGTACTTTTGTACTTACATATAAGACAGGACTTATAACAAATGAATAAAAAGAATTTTCAGCATAAATCGTAAAACACTGTAATATAAGTAGATGTTCGACATTCAACATGCAAAAAAATGAAACATATATTTATGAAATCCATATATTAGGAGTAAGAGTTTTAAGAAAAGTCTGAAAATGTTTTCTTCATTGAGAAAAGTACATATGAACAAGATGAATGAATAATCAATTGAAATGATTGTCATGACATTTGAAAATCT
Source organism: Lucilia sericata (assembly GCF_015586225.1). NCBI lineage: Eukaryota > Metazoa > Arthropoda > Insecta > Diptera > Calliphoridae > Lucilia > Lucilia sericata. Next base: position 224,677 of record NW_023994107.1, on the reverse strand, counting down.
GTCCACATAAGGTACATAGATCATAAATATTTTTTACGTGTACTCGTTATGTCAATGTTAACCTTTTAAGGGGCACAGAATTAAGAGACAAGTTTTTAAATCTACTGGAATCAAATTTACATTAGCATGGACATCAATTTAAGTAGTAATCAGTGATAGCACTTGTAAAATGTATAAATTTTTTCTAAATTTTATGGACATTTTATTTTTTAATTTTCTCAGCCTATGCGGTGCCCTTCAGTCCTGCAATATTGGGTCATGTTTTTAAGAATTATGGAATCGAGAGTGTATATTCGGAATGTATTTTGTACATTTGTGTATATGGTTTAACAGTTAATCTATATTCGGTACATGACTTCTTGCGAGTTATACAATTGTTTCAAAATTATTATTTACTTAATTCCACAAGGTTTGAAAAATTAGGGGAAATACAATTATCAATGAATGCACAATTGATGGATTGTTATTGGACGAAACTCTTTTACAAAGGGATATCAAAATTTCCACTGACCTTGATATCAGACATGATTGATGAATAGACGGAAGAAAAATTTAAAGATCTTGCAGAATATCCAAACTTCTCTAGTCCAAGCTTTCATGGAAAATGACCTTGACTTTCTTGGCCCTTGATAGAACTTCGTTAAGGATCCTTATAGTTAGACATACTTATGGGGTCTGTATAATTGAACGCATGTCAAATCGTATAGGTGACTCATGTAACAGTTACTGCAGAAGTTGTTTAGATGAAGAAGAAGGATCCTTCTATTATAGCAAAGATTAAGATATCTTGGTGCAAGGCTTTTTCCATGATCTAGGCTATCTCAAGCGTTTTACTAACGAATCTTATCAAATATATTGGCAGAAACAGTTGTTACCACAGGAATAAATATAAGAAAGAATCAATTAAAAACATTGATCCAAATGGCCTCCGAATGTTCATATATAACCTAATCTTAAAGGTCTACATCTCGCTTTAACATGGGTTAAAACTACATTGTGCATTTAAAGTATGTTTTGCATATTTCTAATCCACACACATATGAACATTTAGACTAGTCATATGATAATAATGGGATTTTTCTTCGAAAAATACTTTGCATATTTCTACGAAACTTTAAAGGAGAAATATAATCTATGCAGCAAGGAATCTAACTAGAAAAGATCCCAGCAAATCGTTTAAATCATAATTTATACGTTTGTAAGAGAAATTCATTTAAATTGTACACAGAGGGAAAAATATATACACACGCCTGGTACCAAATTGACACCAAATTTTTCAGTAACATCCGTTGTCATGTATATACATACGTACGACAACACTATGCAATGAAACATTGTCAACATTGCAACAATTCGTTGTCGCAATATAAATTTTATACACATCTGTTGTCTAAACGTTAACAAACGTGGTGGTCCATCTGACAATGGATTTTTTGCTTACCACGTTTGTTAGCTTTTAGACAACGAATGTGTATAAAATTTAGATTGCGACAACGAATTGTTGCAATGTTGACAACGGATGTTATTAAAAATTTTGGTGTCGATTTGGAAACTTTTTTTGGGAAACTTTTGATTTTGCGTGAGAGACAAAGAGAAAGAATATCATTCATCTCTCTCGCGGTACGGAGTTTCTCGTACTCGGAAACTTGTTTTGTTTTCTTATTCTTCTCATTCGTACAACAACAAATCAATGCAATTAATACGTAGTTTCTGAAACAAAAGTTTCTATGTGTGCACATTAAGGAAACTTCAAAAGAGAATTAAGAAAAAGTATCTAAACAAAAGTTTCCTAGTGTGGACCAGGTCTAAAATGTATTAAATTCCTTGTATGCCATCATCTAAAATAGGAAAAATTACCAAATAATTTTACTGGATTAAGTATGTGTGATTTGACATAAAATTTCTTGAGCTTCCGGTTTGCGAAATGGGTTAATTTTTTTAAAATGTCGTCTTTTAGTGGCGTTATAAATCTCTGTATTTTAATATGTTTGAGTATAAATCCTATAGATGATGTAATCATGAAAAACTGTCTATAATTGACACAAACTACATGGATAATTTTCTACAATTTATCTAATTGTTGAAATATGTTAAAAATTTATTATATTTTTTAAATATCTGTATAATGATGTTCTTGCTTCCAAAAAAAAACTTACTTGGGTTATACATCGCATTAGATTTGTACACTAACATGTTGTTTTCGATTCATGTCCCATTTTATTTACAATGATGTTGAAAAAGAAGAAGGATTCTTCGTATTATGTGTCGCATCATATTAATGCCTTTTTTCTTATTTTTTCTATTTTATTTTTTGCTCAACAGAAGGAGTATTATAAAAGGATGTGTTTTGTGCGAAATAAATTTGGTACCTTTAACATAGTGCGGCAACTAACACCAGAGAAAGAATCTTACAAATTCTACACATATTTTTGCTGCCAAAATGCAAATAAACATTTGTAAGACATTCACAATATGCTTTATATCTACGAAGTGGTGTTCTGTGAAGCTATGAATGTGTTTTTGTAAACATATCTATGTGCATTACGAAATGTTTGTTATCTTAAACACACAGAGTGATACAAACCCATATTTACTCCTGTTTACTCCGTTCTAAGAACTAACCTACCAGACCCATTTCAAGCTACAAATCTGTTGCGACTGGTGGGTGGTAAGCTAAACATACAAACTACGAGTATGATTACATGTTGGGAAAGTACGAGATATGGTTGTTGTTGTTTTTTTTTTTTTTTTTTGGTGTCTGTATTATTACGTTTGTTTGTGTATGAATGTTTGTAAATAAGAGAAATTCCAAAAAGCTCTATCTCAGTAGTTAAAGATGCTGGTATCTTTTCAAATTTTGGTTTTTAGTTTAACCTTGAAGTTGTGTACTTTGTGTAGGTGATCAATAATATTTATTTGTTTGGTAGTTTTTTCCTCTTATTGTTTATTTATATAGATAAATATTCTTTAAATATTAAATTTAGTAAAATAAAGAATGAAACTACATAAATGACTAAACTGCTATTGAATTGGGTCAAATGTTAACTAAATGTGTGTTTTTATTTGTTCTAAATTAAAAACTTAAGTTGATGTTGATAAAAATTAAATATTATAAATCATGTACATATTAGAGCCCTGCATGAGTAACTCTATTTGCTACACACAATGAGTGACTCATTGCTTTGCACTCAACTCATTGTTTGTTTAGAATAGTATTTACAAAGTTTTGTTATACTCAAACGTTGTGAGTACTATCAAGTGAATGTGCAACTACATTCAAATCGAGCGAGTAAACAATTTGTTTATGTTAAAACAATACAAAATAGATTGTTTGAATCGAATGAATCGATTCAAACTTTTTCTTGAATAAATGGTGAAAATTTTGAATGCTGTTAAAACTAGTTCCTATGGCCCGAATTCGCTGAAATTTGGTAGTCTTGAGTACAATTGATGACAAGATAATATTATGTTCGAATATTCGAAATTAAGTTCGAAAATTCGAAGTTATGTTCGAAAAATTTTTTATGCTTTTAAATTATTCTTTGAGTCCAAAAAACTAAAAAAAAAATTTTCGAAAATTCGAACTCATGTTCGAAAAAAATTTAAAGCTGATAAAACCAGTTTCCGTGGACCAAATTGGCTGAAATTTGGCAGTGTTAAGTACAGTTGATGACGCTACTATATTATCTTCGACTATTCGAAATTAAGTTCGAAAATTCGAAGTAATATTCAAAAAATCTGTTAATTTGTCGAACTTAAAAATTGTTTTGCTTTCACTCGATTCACTCACTGTATACTACTTGAATTGAATCACACAAACACTCTCATTACTTGTTTCGTTTGAATTGAGTATTGACTAACATTCCTTATTTTCAAATATACTATTCATTTCATTCATAAAACAATGAGTGAGTCAAACACAGTGTTTGAAAAAAATCAAATGTTTTAATTTATTATTTAAGTCACTCATGCAGGGCTCTAGTACATATGTCTGAGAAGTTTGTCAAAATATCTACTCAAAAAATTATTATGTATTAATTTCAACGAATTATATTAAATTCATCTGTGCTAAAATGCAAAAAACCAAAAATTTCCTGAAAAATTAGAAAAGTTTTACTACTGATATGGTATTTAAAGCGTCTCTCAGGGACCTTTCTAATGATACCAACATTTCATAGCTTTCCTTTAGAAAAAATATGAAAAAAATCATAAAAACCTCAAAAAAGGACCTTTTTTTCTTTGATCCAGCTCACCAAACATTGACGCCAGGACCAAACTTTTGAGAAATGGTATCTTAGAATCAATTAAACTTTAATTTTATTTGGGAACATTCACACCTTATTTTCCTCCATACAAACGGGGCCACCCTAAGTACATGCATCAAATCCGAAGAAATACACCTAGGCCCCTATCGAGCCTATTTTGCGCTTCTTTACCAGTGCCTAAGGTGAGAATCGAACCCAATACCTATGATCTACCACACTTGAACAATACCCTAACGGGGGACACATACATACATATATTCTTCTCTAAATTCCGATTTATTTCCGAAATAACTTTTTTTTACTCAAATATTTCGACCTCTTTTCAATTACATAGTTGAAATTTGTATGCTAAGGTTATTTCGTAACGAATGCTTGAAATGTTCATACAATTAATTAAACAATATCCAATACTTTTCATTAAAGCCGGCGATATAAATTAGCTTTGATAAACACTTATTGCAACACACATGATAAGCCACATGAATATTAAAACTGTTTATTTTTATACCCTCCACCACCATCAGTGGTGATAGAGGGTATATATAAGTTTGTCGTTCCGTGTGTAACACCAAGAAATATTCATCTAAGACCCAACAAAGTATATATATTCTGGGCCCTTATCAAATTCTGAGTCGATTTAGATATGTCCGTCTGTCCGTCTGTCTGTCTGTGTAAAACACGTTCCGTGTGTATCACCAAGAAATATTCATCTAAGACCCAACAAAGTATATATATTCTGGGCCCTTATCAAATTCTGAGTCGATTTAGCTATGTCCGTCTGCCTGTCTGTCTGTGTAAAACACGCTCACGTTAAAACTAAGCAAAGGAAATCAACCAAATTCATCCAAAATATTTATTATTATCCTAAGCAGTTTGGTATTGAAAATGAGCAAAATCGGTTCACAACGTAAAAAGTTATGAGTAAAAATTTCAGACTACCTCGAAAAAAATTAGGTTTTTTTCATAATTCTTTTGAAGTTTTCTCAGAAACTACCAAAGATATTTCGATGAATTTTGTCATATATTATTTTTTCAGGGTAGTGATCAATTATGTTCAAAATCTTTACAATCGATCGAATATTTCCCACAGCCCCCATACAAAGTTATATATTCCCGGAAATTAGTTTATCCTTAATAACTCCCTGAAATATATCGGTATCAACACGAAATTTTGTACATGTAAATATAATATGAACAGAAAACATACTGTCAACGTAGATCTCAGTCGGTCCACAATTGGTCATAGCTCCCATATAAGGTCCACTTCCGAAAATCACCTAAACGCACATATTTCATTGAAGAATAAAGCTATTGTGATAAAATTCCAGTTGGATATGTTTTGTGTACATACAAATCATTCTACCAAATTTTTTACGGATCGGTCCATTATTGGTCATAGCTCCCATATAAAGCCCACTTCCGAAAATCATTTAAAAGCTTATATTTCATTGTCAACTGAAGCTATCTTGATAAAATTCGACACAAATATGTTTAGTCGAAATATAAATCACTCTACGAAATTTTTTCAGGATAGGTCCATAATTGGTCATAGCTCCCATATAAGGTCCACTTCCGAAAATCACTTAAACGCATATATTTCATTGAATTATAAAGCTATCGGAATAAAATTCGACACAAAACTGTTTTGTATACATAGAAATCATTACGGATCGGTCCATAATTGGTCATAGATCCCATATACGGCCCACTTCCGAAAATCACTTAAAAGCACATATTTCAATGCCAAGTAAAGCTATATTGATAAAATTCGACACAAATATGTTTAGTCTAAATATAAATCAGTCTACGAAATTTTTTCTGGATAGGCCTATAATTGGTCATAGCTCCCATATAAGGTCCCCTTCCGAAAATCACTTAAACGCATATATTTCATTGAATTCTAAAGCTATCGGGATAAAATTCGACAGAAATATGTTTTGTGTGCATTCAAATCATTTCACTATTTTTTTTACGGGTCGGTCCATTATTGGTCATAACTCCCGTATAAGGTCCACTTACGAAAATCACTTAAAAGCACATATTTCATTATCAAATAAAGCTATCTTGATAAAATTCGACACAAACATGTTTTGTCCAAATATGAATCACTCTGCGAAATGTTTCCCGAATAGGCCCATAATTGGTCATAGTTCCCATATAAGATCCACTTCCGAAAATCACTTACACGCATATATTTCATTGAATTCTAAAGCTATAGGGGTAAAATTCGACTTGAATAAGTTTTGTGTACATATGAATCATTCTACCACTTTTTTCTCGGATCCACTTCTGTGAGTCACTTAATCACACATATTTCATTGTCAAATAAAGTTAATTTGAGAAAATTCGACACAAATATGTTTTGTCTTTACATAAATTACTCTACGAAATTTTTTGCGGATAGGCATATAAAACTTTGTACCAAATTTTTTCTGGATCGGTCCATATTTGGTAATAGGTCCACTTCAAAAAATCCCTTAAATGAACATATTTAATTATCAAATAAAGATATCTTGATAAAATATGATTTGTGCACATATGAATCACTCTGCGAAATTTTTCCGGATAGGCCCTTAATTGCTCATAGCTCCTATATAAAGTCCACTTCCTAAAGTCACCTAAACGCACATATTTCATTGATTAATAAAGCTATTTTAGTAAAATTAGACTTGATCTTTTTCTGCATAAAAATCATTATACGAAATTGTTTCCTGATCAGTCCATAATTGGTCGCAACTCCCATATTCTGTGTATAGATACATCATTCTATTAAAATGTTGTCGAACTGGCGTATTAATATACATTTTTCTGGATCTAATGAAAATTAGTTCGACAAAAATTTTGGCAAGTTATCTAAAAATTAGATAGTTAGATGGGTTTCAATAAAAAGTAGTTTGCTGGTGGAGGGTATTTAAGATTCGGCATAGCCGAATGTAGCACTCTAACTTGTTTTACTTAAAATTTTTTAACACAAAACTGTAAAGTACATAAAGGTTTCATATAATTTAACAATTAATTTAAACTTTAAATTTGTTGTTGTTGTTATTTTTATTTTTTTAACTTCTCCAGATATATGGCTTTTCAATTTCAAAATTTTATAAATTTCACAGCAATATTTGTTTATATTTTAAAATGTTAATGTATTGTTTTAAAGTTATTGAATTTTTGTATAAAATCCCACAATTATTTTTTGTATTAAAGTTCAAAAAAGGTTATTCAATTTCAATGAAAATGTTGATTGAATGTTTTGTTTTGTTAGTTATTGTTCACACTCAATGTAAAAATAAATTTTTAATAAACTGGCATTTTGTTTTTAATTATATTAAATGAAATACTAAAAATAAAATTATGTATGATAAATAATAAAATTAAAAACAATTGAAATTATTTCACAGCTTTTTTGGTTTTATTTTTTTACATTATCAAAAAAAAAAATAATAAATACAAACGCGTTCAATGAAAACAATAATAAATAATTAACTAATAAAAAGTAAAAATAAAAAACACACACGAATTATGACGAATTTTTTATTTGATCGTTTACTTCTACTCAGAGTGCAAATCAAATTCAAAGAAAGAAGAATTTTTTTTTTAAATTAAAGAGAATCGTTTTGCTTTGGCAACAAAAAATTAACTAAAGTGCGGCATAAATAATGAACAACTAAAGACCAGGCCAGACCAGTCAGCCAAGTAAGGTAAGACACAAAAATAAAAACAATTATTCCGAAAAACAAAACGCAACAACAACAGCAATTGTAAATAAAACATACATACTCTGCAAATTAAGGTCTAAATAGAGAAATACACTCTATTATACAAACAATAAAAGGGAAATTATACAAATGCAAAAGTGTATGTATGTGTGGTGATGAAATTTATAAAGAAATGGAGAGTAAAAATCAACAAAAAGTGTTAACAATTTCACAAACACACAAATTAATAAATAAACAGACAAACAGTTAGACAGTCAGTGAGTCATATAGCCAGCCAGCCAGTCATCCGGCGAATTAGTCTTAGAGCAATTGAATGAATTTAAATGAAATGCACTTGTTTGGAAAACATTTAGAGAGAACGACTAAGAGAAGGTGCAAAAAGAGAGCTAATTGAATAAAACAAACTTAATAAAATTTAAATGATTTCATTGACTTCATTTAAAATACTTATATACTCATTTAGTTACTACTTTTTTATATTACATTACGGAGAGGGAGAGTTTTTTTTTTTTTTAAATATAAAAAATCATAACAATAAAACACAATAACTTATCTAAAATAAGGAAAAAAAAAGTTATCATTTTATATTTTGCAAGATTATGTACTTTTTTGTACTAGAACAGCAACAGCAATACCAACTCGTATCAAAACAAAACAAATAAATAAACAATGATAAGAATACGAGTAATAATAGAGTCTTAATAAATGTATGGCGAAATAGTTGTTGTAAAATACATACATATATTTTGTTGCTATATTTGTTTGTGTTTGTTTATAGAAAATATTATTATTTTTATTTGTAGTAGTAATTTATTAATTCATATACGAGCTGAAGTTACAGACGACGTGTATGCATTGTAGTTCCCTAAAGCGTATGAGTAATACGTATACGTGTTATCTGATATGAACAACCTGCTCAACATAGCTTCAACATAGATTTTATGAAATATTTCTTTTTGTTGTAAGAAACAACAAACAAATTTGTATATTTATAAGGTTACCAAAAAAGGTTACTAAAAACTGTTTTTAATAAAGTAAGCCAAGCATACAACACATAAAATACAATATTTTAAAAATTTGTTGATCACTTTCAAATAAATTAATATCAGTTTGTATTACCCAACTCTGTATTTAATTCTCCCATTTGAATATCTGACTTTTACTTCAATTTGACATTTCTTATTTCAACTACATCTTCATCTTCTTATTTACTTTGCAAAAACAATGTTATTCATCATTTCTGTCTCTCCTACAAATCTCACAAAAACAAGCAGAAATAACAACACCAACAGCTCATATAAAACAAGTACTCACAGTGTAATAATAAATAATTTTTTGTTTTTCTCTATTATGTCTCAACAACAAAAATAACAACTGTTGTGTTGCCAAAAAGTACGTGATATTGTATTTAACTAAACACAAACTGACAATAAACAACTTGTTTTTGACAATTTTGTTACAATTTCTATAATTCACTTTTAGTTAATTTAATTTCTTTAAAAGGTAGTCAAATATTAGAAATGTTTGTTAAAAAATACCAAAAATAACTTAAGGGGATGAAAAAGAAATAACATTAAATTGGTAAACAACCAAACGAGTATTTAAACAATAAAATTAAATGACATTAAAAATTGATTGTAAACAAATCATAAAAGTAAATATCCATGTTTGGCATTAATGTTAAATCTTTAAAACTTTTGAAAATTTTACCTTAGCTTTTAGTTGCGACCTGGCCCAGCAATTAAAGACCAACTTTAAAAGTAGCACTAAGATAATTTTTTAGCTTCCGTGAAAGTGATTATAATTATATTATTATACCCTACACCACTTTAGTGGGGAGGGTATATTGGGTTTGTGCTGATGTTTGTAACGCTCAATAATATTGGTCCTATATCCACTTTAAAGTATACCAATCAGCTTAGAATCATTTTCTGAGTCGATTTAGCTATGTCCATGTAAACCTTGTAATCAAACTACAGGTCGCAGGGACCCAGGGACGAAGCCTATTGAAAATGGTTAAGATCGGTCCATTATTTCACCTAGCCCCCATACAACTGAACCCTTGAATAGGGCTTTTAAACCTTGTAATCAAACTACAGGTCGCAATTTTTATGATAATTCAATGAAATTTGGCACATGATCTTCTATTATGAATTTTATAATTATAGGGTCTCATTTGACCGTAGCCCCTATACAAAGTCCCCTTCAAAATTTGACTTAAATGTCCACAATTTTATTTAACAATAAATGGCTTAAGTATATCTGAGGCAAGGTACAATTCAACTTAAATGCTTTATTATGAAAATTAAATCACATTTTATTTTTGTAACAGGTGTAGGGTATTATATGGTCGACCTCGCCCGACTATAATTTCTTATTTACTTTTAAACGGGATATATATTTTGGAATTTATGAATTTGGTATCATAAAGAATGGCATTCTTCCTATGACAATCCCGTGTTAAATTAATTGTTTGTTAACTTTTTCGAATTTCAGGGAGTCCAGGTCAGTTTAGGCTACACTTGTTATTATTACTGTGACACTGAAATAATAAGGAAATATGAAATAATAACGAATTAAGAATCTACAGGCCAATTAGCTCATTACCAAAACTATTGTAATTGTAAATAGTCGAGACATTGGCAGGTCTAGAAATTGAAAATTCTTGCCGTCTGACCTATTTCACGCATTATTACGTTGGTTATCAAAGAAAATAAAATGTTTTGGATGGTATTATTCTAAAACAAAAAAAATAAAAATTGATAGACGACTTATATGGAATCGCCATAAAAGATAGAAGGCTCCATGCAGTATAAACGTTTTTAATCTACACGGGTTAACCAACAACTGTAACAAATCCTTGACTTCAAATCATCTTTTATAAAATCTAATTTAATCACGACGGGCCTGTTCGGTATTGCATAACTGGGCTGACAAAACTTAAAAAGTTCCATTTAATAATTGTGATCCGATCACTGCACAGTGGTTTAGAAACTTTTATTTTTGGAAATAATTCGGTATCTCTAGAACTATTGGAGATATCGAAACATATCGTAACTTCAGTTCCACATGGTTGGAACTAAATTGTTTTCGAGTTGACTGATACTTTTAGATTATCGTTGGCGGAATGAGTCCTAAAAATGGCCACCTCGGTATAAAATTTGAAAAAAAATTGCCAAAAATCCATTTATGATCCGAATGAGCCAAAATTTAAAACATTTAAAAAAAATTATTTAAAATTTTTCACATTTTTTTTTTTCTGTTTTTTAGATTTCTATGCATAAAGATGCATCATGTAAGAAGTCCCGTATTCTTTAGGATTTTTTTCCCAAAAAGGGGCCCTATATTTTTTATAGAAAAACATTTTCTTCGCGTAAATTTGGGACATTTAAGCGGGCACCTCTAAATACGCAAAGCACCGACCCTTATAATGGCACCATAGCATTTTTTTTTTTTCAATTATATAGCCCTATATATTTCTTAAATTGGTTAAAATTTACCACTTCATTCTTTTTAACCAAAATTTTGACATTTAGGCTATTGCAAGGCCGACCTTGTTTATCAATTCCGTATTAATACACTTTAATTTCATGTCATAATTTAACTATGTATTTTATATTTCAATATAATACAGATTTTACAAAATTACAAACAATTTATTACAAATTTCGTTTAATGCAACAGTTTTAAAATATTTAATTACTTCAGCCGTTTAAGCTGTTTTATATTTTTTGTGCAATAACATATAAATCTGGTAAAACCCAGAGAAAAAATTACGAAATGTAGGCACACAATTGGGCCATGGGACAGTAAAAAATGAACAACCAAACACACAGAAAGAACCAACTGAGTTTCACTTAAAATTGTCATAAAACGTGATAAATTTTTAAAAACAGCTGCAGCACATCGCATTATGTTACAACAAGTTAGTTATTTTTATTATTAAATAAAAATCTTTTTTATCCTCACTTGACCATTTCACTTTATTGTCGTCCACTCTGTTTTTTTGCTAATACATAATTTCATTTTTATTTTTGTTTTATAAAAGGCTGAGCAAAAAAGATACAGAGAAGTTCATTTATATTTTAAATTAATTATTACTATGAATATTTAATAATGAAAAAAATATGTTAGAAAAACCAAAATTAAAACCTTTTTTAGTCAGTGTTGCTTTTTTTAATTTAACTTAACACAAAGTGTGTGTTGCAGCCACATATAGTGGTATCTAAAATTAAATTGTATTTCTCCTAGGCAAAGACGCAACAATGTGTTGCCTTGGATCACACATGCCCATCAAACTCCTGTGAGTATGAGTTTTTTGTTGTTTTTTAGTCTATTCTACGCTTCCCAGCTAACCAAACCAAAGCAACTAATGGACTGACTAGGGAACTGTCAAAACGACCGTCTATCTACTTATACTTTTACTATAAGCGTGTATGCCTGTTGAAATCCCCAAACTGTGCCAAAAATTTATTTTTAAAATTAAAAAACATAAAAATGTTTTTAAATTTAATAAATGAGTGCAACAAAAAGTAAAAAAGAGTTTTCCTTTTGAAGTGGTGATAAACACAAAATTAAATGATTTTTATAATGAAACGAAGAAAATTATAAGTACGAGGATGGCTTAATAAGTTTTTAATCAATTTTGTGATAAAATGTATTTCTAACAAAATTGATAGATTCTTTGCATTTCAATTTAAACTTCAGAAGTTGAGTTGTCAGTTGCCAAAATGAAATTAAAGGTGGCAACCGGCAATTATGTGGAATGGGCTATTTATAATGTTTTATTCTTAAATAATATTGATTCAATGGGTCCATGTCATTTTTAAGATATATGTATGTATATAATATTGGCTATCTATTTCCAGACTTAAATTTATTGTTCTGAACTTTACAAATTGACTGACTGTTCTTGATTTTCAAAAGTCGTATGAACTTCGGTTATTAAATAGATATCATTAAGCCAGTCCAAACTATGACTTGGTGAGACAATATTATGTGCTATAGAGCACAATATAAGCCATAATCAAGACAGCAGCTCCACAAATTGAAGTGGTTAGGTTGTTATTTCGATCCAGCGATCCAGCTTGTTAAAAGGATTCTGAATGGGCCAATTCGAGTATATTGACACTTCAATTCTCAATTTATTTTATAATTTTTTTTTTTCACAAATTCAACTTAAATTTAAAATGTTATCCATATTTTTTATTGTTTGTTTACATTTTAACTTGCTAGTCTGTCAAAATAACCACAGATGACACAATATCGATAACTTTTCGGCAACTAACGAGTTATCAAATACTTGACGAAAAAGACGTGACCTCTAAAAAGTCCACATATTGTTTTCCATTAAATATATATTTTTATTTTCATAAACATAATATATCGTTGAAGTTAATAATTTAATTTGTTTCGACATTATTTGCTATTACAAAAATCATGTAAAATAAAAAAACAAATGCAAAAAGTTACGTCTTTTCTGCCAGATATTTGATAGGTGTGAACGTAGCTTTACTGATGTATAAATTGAACTATTGTCCCCGCTTGATGTTGTTGGATATGCCGTTATATAAATAGAGGCACCAAGAACATTAAACAGTCAGCGTTCCCCCGACAATTGGATATTCGCTCGGGAACAACAAATGACTGTCAAACCAGCGATAGCTGTATTAACCAAAGCTTTTTTTCCCCCAGGAAAGAACTTTATGCCACAGTCAAACTGATACAACAACAACCAATCAGTTAGTTCTATAAAAATTATGATCAATTAAAAACCAAATCTTACAATTGATGTGTTGCTGCTCACGGCCGGTGTCTCACTATTGAATCATTGATAATACCACTAGGGAAGAACCGAAACAACTTTAATCGTGAATAGTAGTATATTATATTGGTCCCATCACTCTCATTATATTATAATACTAAGGTGGGGATCATTAAATTATAATCAACTATCACACATTTGCTTTGTATATTGTTTTGATTTGCTGCCATTTAATTAACATCTGTCTAGTATACATACATATAAAGTGCTGCCAAGTTTATTTAATTACTGAGTATGCCTAAAAGTATGCTGCGGATCAAATGAATAATAAGAGATCTATACATTTAACATCACCAGATTACACCGCAAGAAATAATAATAAAAAATTTGTAAGCTCTGATAACATGCAAACTGACAACCCAATTAATCCTCAAGATGCATCCTTCTGGGATAAATTATGTAGTCTGTTGGATGATAAATTAAAAGATGTAACAAGGAAGGCTGATTTAGTTGCACTTAAGATGGATTTTGAGGAATTAAAGGAAGAAAATTTAAAACTAAAAAATGATATTAAAAAATTAACATCCCGTCTTGAGTTTATTGATCGAAAATGTCGTTCACCAAATATCATTGTCTCCGGCTTAAATGGAAGAACTGCAAATTCTGTTAAGACTGAGTTTTACAAATATGCTCCTGGTTGCTTCATTAACTTACTACTAACCCTCTACAATAAAATATTTTTATATGAGACTATTCCCTCCAGTTTTCGCAAATCTATTTTAATACCTTTATATAAAAAAGGTGATCCTGATGTTACATCTAACTATCGGGGGCTATCTTTAATTAACACTATTTGTAAAATTTTTAGCTCAATTTTGCTGAATAGAATAACTGAATGGATTGAGGTGAACAACATATTGAAGGAATATCAAGCTGGCTTCAGAAATAACTATTCCACTGTTGATAACATTTTTAACCTGGTTAACATTGTAAACCTGAACAAACTGAATGGAAATAACACATACGCCTTTTTTGTGGATTTTTCATGTGCTTTTGACACAATTCCCAGAAATAGTTTATTTTATAAACTGTCGTGTATGGGACTGTCATCCAAAATAATAAGAATTTTGCAAAACTCCTACAAAAACACCTCAAGTTGTATTTGGGACGGTGACTCTTTTTCTGACTCTTTTATTTTTGATACTGGTGTAAAGCAAGGGTGCATCCTTAGTCCAATTTTATTCTCTTTGTATGTGAATGATCTGGCTGATGAACTTCCATGTGGTGTTAATGTTGCTGGTATAACTATTAAGATTCTTCTTTACGCCGACGATATTGTTATCCTATCTGACTCCCCACCAGCTCTTCAAAAAATGATAAATGCATTACATAAATACTGCCAAATCTGGTGTTTAAAAGCTAACCTAACAAAATCAAAGATAATTGTATTTCGTTCAAGTCCGAGAATCTCAAGATCATTGAAATGGCACTATGGAGATGAAGATGTGGAAATAGTCAATAGCTACAAATATCTGGGAGTTGATATTAATTTCAATCTTTCTTTCAATAACCATTTAAAAAATAAACTTTCAGCTTCCAAATTGGCTATTAATACTACGTGGTCTAAATATATTAATAACCCTAAAATCTCCAAAAACAATAAACTAAAAATATTTCAATCTGCTTCTCGGTCCATAATGTTTTATGCCGCCCAAATCTGGGGCTATACCAAATATGATATAGTCGAAAAACTCTTCAGATTTTTTATTAAAAAGATGCTATATCTTCCTCGCACAACGCCAAACTACATGTTACATCTAGAAACTGGTCTGGACTCTTTATATATTTCGACTCTAAAACTCCATTTTGCATATATAAATAAAGTACTAAATATGCATTCACAAAGGTTACCACGTATCCTTGCACAAGCTGTCATATCACAAAATGTTTTCTGGGCTAACGAGTGGACACTTATCAGTCGATCCCTACAATTTATACCTGAAAATAACAATAACCCTCTTTGTACATACAGTAATATAATAGTTGAGCTAATGAAAACAAAAGAACACGGTGAATATGTACTAAGCGCAGAGAACTCTCATCATGATATGTATTCCCTACTCAATTATAATGTTATCCCTATTTTTGCTGCAGAATATTCAACTCGTGCTACTTGCCTGCTTATGAAAGTGAGATGTGGTTTACTTAATTTAAATGGAAGAGCTTACTGTACAAATATAGATACCAGCTGTACTATGTGTAATTTAGATGAAGTGGAGAACACCTACCACTTTATAGGTGTTTGTCCAATTTATAAAGACATTAGGAAATACTTCTTTGGGAAAATTCACCTTTACTTATACGAAGTTCTAAATTTACTAAATGGCTCTAATTTTTATTCTCTCTATAAATATACTGAATCAGCATTAAGGTATCGTATGTTAATTGCAAATGAATTCAATGCATAGACTTAATATACATATTAACAAGTATTATTTAAAAAAAAATTATATTTAATATTGTATTTTATTTTTGTAAAATAACTAAATCCTAAAATATTTAGGCCAATCAGGCTAACACATATATATAACGTAAAGCCTATATAGATTAAAATAAAAAAAAATCCTTCAAATAATTGTAAACAATGAATATGTAAAAACAATATTTTGAAATCTATTAATAAATAAATAATAAATAAATAATAAAAACCAAATCCAACAATTCCTACAAAACGGACAAATATCCCAATTTTTAGATTTGTTAAAATTTTGCTCAGATCTTGGCTTGTAATAACATTCAGGATAAATATGAAATAGAACAAGGTTTCCCAAATAGCTTTCCCATTTTTAACCCCACCTTGAACTAACCTAAAATTTAAATATGTCTTCTATATTGAAATCATTTCAGTGAAGAAAAACGTATAACTATTTATGTCTGAAAACTCTCCCAGAGGTAAGGTTTACATCATATGGGAGTAGTCGGCAACGAAAGGGCGAATGTAATAACTTTAAAGGGAAGGGAGCTCGAGGCAGTTAACCTGACAAACGCAAAACCATTCGACGCAACAAAGGCTGAATTAAAAATATGGATGAGAGAATCCCATAAGGCCTCTTGGAATAATGAAACGGTGGGTAGTACCGCAAAGATACTATGGGGTGACCCTACTCAAAATGAGCAAATCTGAAGTAAGTATGATGGTACGTATTCTGAGTGGACTCACAGGATTACGAGCACGTCTATGCCTGCCACTGTCAGGCATTCATCGAAGTTAGACCCAAGTATCTTGGAAGTGATGTTATTCGGGAAATAACATTCCTGACTAACACTGATTGGAAGATTCTTAGAAATTAGGTCCAGGAAACTGAGTTTCTGAACACTAAAACGTTCAACAGGCCTGATAGTGGCCTAGGTGTATTACTTCGGATTTGATGTGGTATACATCCTCCTATCAGCCTAACCTAACCCATTTATGTCTGAATAAAGAAGTGTTAAGACATCTTTACGTAAAAAAAACAAAATATTTTCATTTCATAAATTTGTCCAATTAATAAACGGTTTATTTTTGTACTCGCAACAATTTCAATTAGTTATTTAAAACACAAATAAATATCAAATACAATTATTTATTGTATTAATCAGTTTTTACTAATTCTTCATCTACTTAACGTTAAAAATATTGTGTTAAATGCACAACAATTAAAAAACACTTTAAATAATTCAAATTTTCATTTGAAACTTAATTGTCAGAAAAGAGCAAATTGTATTAAACAATGTTAAACTACTTAAAAGTTTAATAAACATTTAACCATAATTAATTAAAAACCATCATAATAACAACAAATTTGTAAACAAAACGCAACAAACACAAGCCAATTAAGTCAAACACAAAAGCACGATAAAATAAAAAATAGAAAAATAATAAATTAGAAAGAAAAAAATTAATGGAGCGCATAATTTTAAAGTACTACAATGCGCCACACTTACACTCTACTAAAGTTTAGTGTAGTGTAAACAACTGATCTATATGTGTATGGATGTGTGCCACGAGTAAGTACATGAATTTAATGTGTATTTTAGAGAAAAAAAAATAAATGAACGGTAGCAGCAACAGTATTGGTTGCACATATTCGTATTCAGTATAGAAATAAATTGAAAATCATAAAAATGGCAGGCAACAGAGGAAAAAACACTGTGCTGATGCAGTTTACCACTGCACATTGCCAAAGGCAGATAACGCACCATATTTTGCTGAGATTGCAAAGTGACAGATTTTTCCTCTACATTTTATACAAAAATCGAATTTCGAACAGTATTTTGTATTCGGAAATAAATTATCAGAGAATCTGCTCTAAAGTATTTTATACATTTTTGTGTCCCAAATGTTTGCAAAGTGTTGAATAGGGTCTTGTAAAATTACAAGTGCAATATATAATTATAATTTTTAACAAAGCCACAACAAAGTAATTCTTACACCGTTACGTATTTGCTACACTTATCATGCTTTAGCGTTTTTGCAATATTAATGACATTTGCATATGAAAGACTTTTGAAGTTTTCACTTCAGTCATATTAAATTGAATATAACTCCTTCCTATATGTAGGGTATACAAAATTGTATTATAGATGTGTGCTAATATTTGTATTTCAACTGAACATGGAATTGCAAAAAAAAAAAAAAAAAAGAAATATTAATAAGTAAAACAAATAAGGAAAAAAATAAACAGAAGACATAACAAGCAAAAGCAGCAAGTCACACATAAAAGTTAAAAAAAAAAAAACAAATAAAAAATAAAAACAAAACTTAAATAATACAATAAAATACATGGAAAATTTGCAGAAAAATACAGCAGAAATAAATGAATGATGACATGAATGAATGAGAACGAATGTGACTATAACGGTAACTGTAGTTATTGATTGATTTCAATCATATTCATACATTCAGTTTCGTTCTAATGCTTCCAGCTAAAAATCATAAATTTTCACACAACTGCATTCAAATTATGAATATTAGTAGGGCCACAAAAAACAAATTAAATAATTCAACAGGTAACGAGGTTCCTAATAGCAATCATTTCATTGGATTTTATAGTCGAATTAAGAGATCGCAATATGCTATTGATAAATTAAAACTAGTAAGAAATTAATAATATGTACATATTAATCGATTCCAACAAAATTTCAATTTATGACGAATTTTATTGTCATATATTTAGATATTTTTAAGAAATGGGTGATTTAAACCAGAGATCCAAATGTCCATTGTGATTCCTTTTAATTAAAAACAAATGAAGAAAATAAAATAAGTTGAAAAAAATGAAGAGTTGATTTTTCTCCAAATAGATTAATGGATGGGAATTCTCTATAGTTCGTCAAACCAAAAAGGTCGTAAAATCGTTTTCCTAGCCATTTCCGTTTAAGACTCAAGAGTCCTTTCTAAATAATACTAAAAGTTAATTAAGCTTTTATTAACATTAGCCATATGCCCATGAAAATCTGGCAATCCAACCTACTGTGCAAGGATAAGTTAGTAGAATCCTTGAAGTTTTATTGTAGTAACAGGAGAATTTACCGAGCTGACTCAGGAGCCACATCTAGCCAATGTACATATGTATATTACAAGCTAAAATGTATCGTACGACATTTCAAAGCTTTAAGAACTTCCTGACTATCAAAATAAATTGTCTTCTCAGACTTCCTAATGATATGTTATTGTAGCAGCATCACGTTTAAAGTAGGTGCAGCAAAGTTGACAATCGTTGGTAGATGTTCGTTGAACTCTGAGTCGTTCTGGTGCGAAGGAACCGATTGTCGTGGCAACATCCTAATGATATATTCCAGATCGCTAAGATCTCCCCATGAAAGGGAGATATATTCCACTCATCTTTTGATGAATCGATTAATTAACTACATACATCGTCAACTAGAAAATCGTTAGACATAAAAAAAAACATCTATACCCATTTAAACCTTTAGGTCCATGCTTTTTTAAATTTTTATTCAGTAAAATATTTTAATATCACACGAACGGAGCCATTCTAATATTCTCCTTTGGGAGAACATCAGTATAACCATAAGGCAAACAAACAAAAAAGAACACAATCATTGCAGTCATTTATTTATGCATCCATGCATTTAACCAAACAAATCCACATAGATACGAGTACACAACCAAATGTTTCTACTTGTTACACAGGTGTATCGACGCACAACAACTCATCATCAGCTTCGTCGTCATCATAGACAATACTAAAACCTCATTATCACCATTATTATCATCATTATAATCATCGTTCAGCATTATATTTTATAAATAAAAGAACATTTTTCTTTTGTTAAGTTTTCATTTTAGTTCAAACGAAATCAATAGCATTTTGTGAAAAGCTTAAATCAAGAATAAAATCAAAAACTATGAGAATTATAAAAAGATACGAAGCTAAAGAAAGCAACAAGAAAATATCGATGATTTTCAAATAAATTCTTGAGGGAATTTTTTTGTCTGTAGTATACAATAAACATTGTAATTGTTGTTATTTTGCTATTATTGTGTTTGTTGATTGAATTGTTACAAAGGAGGCCAGATTATGGCACTTGTTGTTGGTTGTTTGGTAGCTGTTCTTGTTGATTTCATTGAATGCAATTTTATAGATTTTTTTCTTCTTGAAATTACTACAAAACGAACATAAATGACGACAGCAAAGCAAATATTGCATGCACTCTTATAAAAATATCACACATCTGTATATACATATGAACGTATACACCGACAAAGGTAGATTGTTGACTGTCACAACATGTC
The DNA here is from genome assembly GCF_015586225.1 of Lucilia sericata. Lineage (NCBI taxonomy): Eukaryota > Metazoa > Arthropoda > Insecta > Diptera > Calliphoridae > Lucilia > Lucilia sericata. The sequence goes on along the minus strand of NW_023994107.1, from coordinate 204,136 downwards.
AAATCAATTTTGGTGTTACATCAACTTGTTGCTACGGTAAATTATTACATATACTATGTATTTGCTTTTTTGTCGTTATTCACACTTTCCGTGAAAATATAGTCAAAGTCACTACTGAAGTTGACAGTGGCAGGTAAAATTAAGGGGATATGTTTAAGAACTATAGTTATTTCATTTATTAATATTGAAATTATAAAGACATTCCAAAGAAGTTAATAAAATGAAAAAGATAATTAGTTTTGTTAATTAATTTCAATTTTAATATTTCTATTTATTCTACGCTAGTGATTTTTAGCAAGACGACCCACAGGGTTAGTTCCAAAAAGTGTAAGGGACAATGCTAGTTCTTCAATTCCGACGCATTTCAAGGACGACCGACGCTGAACCGATTGATAAAGCTAACCATTTAACTGAGTTATTCGCATGTAATTCTTGCTTACCGTAATGCGATAGACCACTGCTCAAGCTCGAGAGGATATCAGTGACTATGCCTCCAACTTCCAAGTTCATCCGGAAATTGGAGATCAAGAACATATGGACACGCTAAGATTTTAAGCTTATAACTTCCAATATTAAACCAACCATCCGACTATATTACCACACATACAGACTTTGATAGAGTTTTCAAAGTCAAAGTTTCTTCTAGGAGCGACCAACTAACCATGCCAAGTATATTTTTCCGAGCGCGTACCGTTAAAAGGGTTTTAACGGATCTCAACATAAATAAGTCTCTGGACCAGATGATATACCGGCACTGGTCTTGAAGCAGTGTTCTTCGACGTCACCTCGTCCATTAGCTAATCTTTTCAGCTGAAAGCTTGCTAATGTAACGTCAATTCCTAAAAGGGAGAGAAGAAAATGATCGCCCAATAGCTATTTGTCCTGCGTAAAGGCGTTTGATAGAGTGTGGTATGGTGCACTTATATCAAAATTAACTGCATTTGGTGCCGGTAACAATTTCTCCCGTTTGTTAGAGATCCCTCTATAGGAGTAGTTATAGATGGAATTTCATCAAACGAGTTAAGATTAATTCAGGGCTACCGCATGGCTCTGAACTTTCCCCTTCTATATTTCTTATATTCATAAATGACCTTCTATGTCAAACTTCCAACTCTATCTACAGCTTTACCGATGACAGCAATATCTGCCATTCATATTCATTACACAGTATGACAAAGTTATAAATTGTGAATATACTCTTTACGTTCAGTTGTTGGTCTTGTCGAGTCGTTTATAACACCATATGACGAATTTTTAATATACCCCGAAAATCTGGAGTTTTCCACAATAAACGAATTTTTAATTGAACCCGTCATTTCAAAAAGGGCTTAAGTCCAACAATACAAACTTTTCAGGAGAAACAAAAATATGTTTGGTGTAAAATAGTTAAACATAGCAGTTGATAGATAAAAATGGAAATAAAACTCCCGATTTTTTGGCGTATATTTTAAATTCAAAATATGGTAGGGTAATCTACTCAAGTAGATCTACAAACCGCACTTGGTCACATGTTAAGATGGTAATTTATGTTTGAAATTGGATTATTCTTTTGAGTAAACAAATTAAGCATAAGACATGACTATTTGTTGTTGTATTTTATGTAAAACTACCACTCTTCAAGAACGTTAGTTGATCAAATTGGTCAAAATTAAAAAAATGAAACATATCATAGGGTGTTTAGAGTTCCGCAAATGGGTGTTTTTATTGTACATCACATTATTCACAGAAGGTTAAATAAAGGATAATTTGATTTTTGGTGTATTTTTTATTTTAGTATCTGTGAATTCTCTTTTATTTGTTTAATTAAAAAGTTCGATTTCATTGTTGTTTTCCATATAAATTAAACAATATTAAAAATATAAACAAACAAACAAAATTTGCACAAATGGCTATTTGTATTATTTAGAAGAGAAAAATATTTACCCCCTTATTCAGAAACAAAATTTTTATTTTATAAACGGTTTATAAACTAGATTTTGTATGGAAATTTTGTTTTATAAACCTTAAAATAAAAATATTGTTTGTGAATAAGGGGGTTAAAATGTTCAGTTCAAATATTCAATGTAAAATCCAAAATGCACATATTGCACAGTTTGCGAGGCTTATGAACATTATGAAAACCCTTAATACAAATTTTAAAAAGAAACTTAAAAATTTAGAGATTTCATTCCATTTTCCTATTAGCAAAATAAGGTATTAAATCAGCTTACGATCGGAATGCAATTGTGACAGAGGATATAATTGTAGTAGGAAAGTTCTGATAACAAATTAAAATTTTGAACTATTTCGAGACACGAAAAACCTTTAAATATAATTTTTAACTTAAACTAAACTTATAAATAAATAACAAAACACCATTAACCAAATAAATAAAAAGAAACTTAAATTATTATATTAAAAATCAAAAGCTCGTTCAATTTATTGAATAATAAACAAAAGAAAATAAACAAATAAAAAATATTATACTACAAATTATAAAGAGTTATATGTAATGCATAAAAAATAAGGAAAAGAGATAAAGATAAAAAAAACACAATAATAAATATTAATTAAGTAATAATACAAAATAAAAAAGAAATACAAAAACATGATTGTATATGTTTTATCAAATAAATTAGACAGAATCCTTTTTCACATGTTGGTCTTGCATTGATTTCATATTCATAGATCAACTACAAACAGTGAGAGTAGGTGTTTGTGTGTGTGTATTTTGTGAAGATTCAGTTAGAGGATAGAGTTCGTTTGTTTATAGAAAAATAAATAAAGGAGGAGGAAAGTAGTGTGTTTTTAGTAAGACCCATCACCAAATAAAAGTGTTTTATTTTCATTTTTAAGATTTTTGATGTTGAGTTTTTTTGTCTTTAAGTACTCACCATCAGTTACAATGGCAACCGGATGACTGTCTCTATTTGTTTGCAGTTCAGGCGATGTTACCATCACCGGTGGTGAATGGATGGGTGATAGAGGAGACTCGAAAGGATGTTGTGGTTTAGCAAAGCCATTACCACTATCCGTCTCCTGTTCACTCTGTTCAGCTGAGGGATTTTCAGCAATAGGTGATTGGACGGTTGGTAATTGTTGGAGTTTTTTGGTCTCTTGCTGCAAAGCATTAGCCAAAATTTCATGATCTTTCTTGTTATTGATGCTATGTTGAACACGTTTATTTTTCAAATGATGTGGTGTATCACTAGATAAGAGCAATAAAAACGTTTTAATTAAATATGTATTTCGATAATTATCAAAAACACTAACCGTCTATGCAGTTTCGGTGGTCTATTGCGGAAATCATCTTCCTCAGAACCCTCTACTTGAAAGCCAACACGTCTCTCTGATTGATCCTAAAATTTAAAAATAAAATTCTCATATACAAGATTGTGAAAAACTTTTTTAAACACTCTGTTAACTTACGTAATCATCATCTTCCTCATCGGCATTATCGTCTTCATCATCGTCATCATGTTCGTTAACAGTACTAGCTGCAACAATAACATTTTCCGGTTTAATATTAACATGTGGTGGTTGTTGTTGCTGTGTGTGTTCACCACCCGTTGGTGTTGTTAATTTTCCCGGTGGTTGCTGTTGTGTGGCTTGTGTCTTCACTAACAACATTTGGGGTTGTGAATGTTGAGTTTGTTGATGTGGTGTGTTGGATTGTTGTACTTGCTGTTCAACTTGAAAAGCGGTTTTGGACGCTGCTAAACTCTCCACTGTTGTTGAATTCAAGTCTTGTCTCATCATTGGTGAATGTTTCTGTATGGTAGAGAAAATTTGTAGATAATATTGAGACCATTTAACATTTTGTAGAGTTCCCTTATGTAAATAGCATAGCAATGAAAAATATTTAACATGTAAGTTACATGATGCAACTACAACAAGGAGAGGAGAATGTTTAAAACATGTGACATTTTTAAAGTAAAACAAGTAAGAAAGTATAGTATGTATTATGGTTCTATAGTTGAAACTTTTTGCATTAAGTCGACTTTTCGACTTTTGCATTTTATGAAAAGTCGATTTTTCGACTTTTTTCATTTAATTAAACGTAGACTTTTAGTATATTATAAATAGTCGACTTTTTCCGACTATTCAACAAATTCGACTTCTCGACTTTTTCCGACATTTAATTTTTTTCGACTTTTTGACAATTTTCGCATTTTTTCGACTATTTTTTGACTTTTTTCGAGTTTTTCCGACTATTTTAGAGTTTTTGACTTTTTTCCACTTTTTTAAAATTTCCGACTATTTTTGACTTTTTTCTACTATTTTCGAGAGTTTTTGACTTTTTCCGACTTTTTTCGACTTTTTCCGACTTTTCGACTTTTTTTCGACTTGTATTTACAAAGTCGACTTTTCGAATTTTTTCGACAAAAAGTCGATTGTTCGATTATTCGAAAGTCGATTTAAAGAACCCTAGTATGTATTTCTAAAATGTGATTTATTGAATTTTTCTTTAATTGAGATATTTATAGGTATTTAATGAATTTATTGATGAAAAACTGATTTTCTAAAAGAGGCTTTATAAGGGAGTTAAGGTCAAATATGAAGAACCGATCATAACAGAATTGGGTGGAGGGATTTCTATTGATATAAAAGTTACTGATAGTTTATCGGGGTTATTAGTAAATTAACGAAGTTCAAAGCCATTTTCTGAGGGTGCCTTTGCATGGGGGCTAATGTTATGTACATGAGGCCCAATCATTAAGCAGTTGTGGATATTTTTGTTGGTATTATTAATTATGATCTATACAGAAGCCTTCTTGGGTCAAAAGTACCAAATTTAATCGAATTATCTTAAACATTGCGAAAACTACAGCTCGCAAAGTTTTCCACTGTTCTTTCCATTAGGTTGGTTAATCTAGGACGTTTACATTTTGGAATCCTTTAAATTTAAATTCTGACATAGTAAGAAACATTTCTTGTTCACGTGGACTATCAAGTCTTGTCGCTAAGGATTGAACTTTTGTTGTGGGGATCATACTGAGATTGTAGAAGTCTTTTCATATTCATTTGAAAATGTCGGTAATTGTATGATGCGATCAAACAAGCAATGAACTCTCTAAAGTTCTATCAAACATCTAGTCAAAATGCTACCCCTAATATATGTGTGATCCATATCAAAACTAGTCCTCGAATGCTGGACGAGACACGGATATAACTTTGGCAAATCCATCCTCAAGATTGATGGACAAGTGGGTGAATCTAAGGATAAAATGTCATAGAATAGACATTGTTTTAGTAATAAATGGTTACAGAAGATTCGGAATATGTCTTCCAAGATTGATTGTGTGTTTGTTCATAATTTGTCTCTTTTAAAAAAACTTCGACATTGGAAGTCGTATTTCTTTTTGGGATAGTACTATAATTGAGAATAGAGAACTACCAATTGCTTTGTATTCCAGTAATATTTTTCTTATTCGTACTTAATACGGTACGAAGACTAGATCCAAGTTATACAGATTTTGCACGATAATAATAAGATTAATATTGCTATTATTTCCAAGGTCCAAGAAGAAAATGTGACACCAAACGGAGGTACAGAATGAAACGTTTTTTTTAATTCTAAACATCTGATCAAATTATTATTAAATTCCATATAAGAAAAATAGAATATTAATCAATTTGTCTCCTCACACTGAGAATGAACAAGTTTTCTGAAGCTAGACTTAGATAGTTATGGACCTATTATTAAAGTTTTTGAATCTCTTAAATGAATTAAAGTATAACGAATTTTATGAATTTTACAAATGCAACTGCACAAGCAGCAGAATATCCATAATAATTACAACACAGTTGTAATATTTTAAAAATAAAAATAATTTTGCGGTCTATAAAGAGAAATTTAAATAAACGATTGAAAATACTTTTGCGGTTAAGCTACAACTTTTATTTACACTGAGGCAAAAATTGATGTTAATAATTTCTATATTTTTAAACTCCATCTCTACTCTCCCACCAACGCTTACCTCTTCTGTTAAGGTATCCAAATTTGACGATACACCAGGCGCCTCATCTGTACGATTTTTAGCCAATAGCTTTTTGGCTTTATCTCTCAATTCCTTGGGATGTGGAGTATTTTGACGCGTAAATGGTGTGTCTTTATCTTGAACCGGTATGTCGGCATTAAATTTAACGGAATGTGTCCTTGAAGCTTCACGCTCTTCCCAACCTTCAGAGTCTGGTTCTTGTTCACGTGCTAATGATGTCGAGCAAAAAAGAAAATAAAACAAAATTGTAAATTATTAATAAAAAAAAACTTTGTTGTTTGTTTGCCAATATAATTAAGTATAAAGTAATAAATGTTAGAGAAAATATTAAAATTGTAAAGATAAATAAGAATAAAAAATCAATATGTTAATCATGCAAATATTATTCGTTATAAATATAAATTTAGCAATTATGAATATTTACACACATATTTTGATTATGATTAATATATAGTAAAATTGTATTTAAAATTTACATAAGTGCAGCTCAATTAAGTATTGAATTTTATAGCATATTGAAGTTAAAATTGGTACAGTTTATTTTTACAGTTTTCTAAAATTTATTAAAGCATGTGGTAAAAAAAAGTAAAAATGCTGAAGCCTTGATTTAAAATAAAAACAACTTCTTGCTTTATAATTATTATGTGCATTGTTATTTGCAAATAGTTATTAATTCTTAGAATATTTATGTATATTATTCACACTTATTTATAATTTTGTGTTGATTTTATAATGTTTCAATATTAGTTACACACAAACAACTTTATAAATAGAACAATTTTAATTTATATATATTTTCCAATCAAATCATTATTAATAGAACAAATTAAAATAAAAAACACAAGTATAATATACAAAAAAAGGAAATTTAATGCCAGCATAAATAAATGAAAGCAAAACAGGAAATGAAGGATAACACAGAAGTAGAAATGGAGTGTATTATGTTGCGGAGCCAGGAGGGCATTTTTCACATCAACTGAAAAGTGCCAAAGGTGGGAGCATAAAGACACAATGTAAATTTAATCTGCATTATTCTATGAAAAAGCGTTTAGTATAAATTGATAAACAAAAAAATTGTATCGGAAACGATTTAAGTTATCATAAATTGTTTATCGCTTAACTATTTTACTTCGTAATTGTATTTGAAATGATTTTCAGAAAGTAAATTTGTAAAATTTTGAGTGAAGTGCTTTACGTGAACACCTGCCTTGACAGCCTTATTTCACGGTAGTCTTTTACATCCACACGGTGAGCTTCATTGACTCACCACCGCTCCTTTGTGTTTCTTACACGCAGCAACCTGCGGAATGACAGGTGTCATTAGACAAGCCCAATACATACCCCGATAAGGAAAAGGCAATCACTAGCTTAAAGCCAATAGAAGGGTCGTAGTCAACATCAAACCCTATTGATGTTGTTTCCCCTAAAACATCATCATCATCATCTAACTCGTGTGTTCCTTAACCTCTTAAAGTAGCAAAACCACTACTTAGATGGCTCTGTTGTTTCGGAAACAGCACCTAGATACGTAATTAGTAGTCCGAAGTACGGATCCATTTTTTAATGAACAAGACTTATTTCACTATCCACAATGACCTACTATGATATGTTAAGCCTGTTTCAGAGTAAACTCTAACACACTCAACCATAAAGGAAAATCGACTATAAATTAAAGTTTATTAAGGTATTACTAGTGTTTAAAAACTGACTTTTGGAAAAACCAGTTTTTCGGTTAACCGAAAATTGACTATTTCTAGAAAACCGGGCGTGGCCGACCATGTGATACCGTACACTAATTACGAATATTATATGTGATTCATTTTCACTAATAAAGAATTTATGTTGAATTTTTCTTGGTTCCAAATTTATTGAAGAAAAATTGATTTACTGAAAGAAGCCATAAAATTTGGTGGATAGATTTACATACATACATATATGAGAGATAACAATGACCGATTATTATAAAATTCAGCAAGGTCATTAACATAGTTGTGCCACTTTTTGACGATACTGCCCGATAATTACGAAAATCGGCAGTATTGCAGTCAAACTCGTTTATAACGAACTCTGCGGGACCAGTCAAATTTGTTCGTTATAAGCGAAGTTCGTAATAAGACAGGTGAAGTTTTTGTAGATCCAAAAATAAAGTGGCATTTTACGAAATTTTAGTTAGTTACCAAAATTGCGGGACTTGAAAACTTGTTCGTAATAACCGAGAATTCGTTATAACCGAGTTCATTATAAGCGAGTTTGACTATATTTATATAAAACTGAATTGTGCCGATTATTTTAAAGGTACTAAAACATTTAACATAGTTATGAGTTCCAAAGCCCTTTGTGGGAGGGTGTTTTGTGTTTGTTTGTACGGTTGTATGATGGCAACCTGAAATAATGGACCGATTTCAATCATTATCAACAGCCTTCCTCATTGGATATAGAGAAGAATATGTGCTAAATTTCAACAAATTATCTTGAAAATTGCGAGCTGTAGCGTGTACACAAGGTTTATATAGCCAAAAAGACGGACATAGCTTTATCGAATCAGGATTTATGTTTATATAAAAGTCATTTGTACCGAATTTAATTGTGATACTAGTGTTTATAAGTGAGTTGTGAACATTCAAGTCATTTTCGGAAGAAGACTTTGTATGGGGGCTAGGGTCAAATGAGGCCCGATCATAACGAAAATCGGCAGTATCAATTAGGCTTATGTAAAACTAAGTTTTGCCAATTTTTGTTGAAATACTAGAACATTTAATGTAATTATGAGCTCAAAAGCCCTATTCGGGTGGTTCGGTTTTATGGGGTGAAATAATGGACCGATTTCAACCATTTTCAGTTTGTCCTTGGGCTAAATGAGGTGTACGCGCTAAATTTCATCAAATTATCCTAAGAATTGCGACCTTTAGCGTGCACACAAGGTTTACATGGACACACAAACAGAAAGACGGACGGACATAGCTTAATCGACTCAGGAAGTTATTCGGAGCCGATTGGTATACTTTAAGGTGGGTGTAGGATATTTTGAGTGTTACATCAGCATACAAGTATAATGGATATAGCATAAAAATGGTATGTCCAGGACTATCAAGTATAAATAGTTAATTTTGTATTGATTTAAATGCCAACATTTTACTAATTTCCTGATTGCCTGAAATTGTCAATCTCCATTTTATATACATAATATACATATGTTTAACTTTCCTAACTTTTGTTAACCAATCTTAGGTCTGTTTTCAAATACACAAACGGAAAATAATTTTTAGAATTATCTACCCAAAATTTTTTAAAATGCGAATCACAATAAAAAATCAAAGAAAACATACAATTTTGTACTAAAAATTAATTTTTTTTAAACCGGTTAACCGAGACTTAAAAACCGGATAACCAGGTTAACCGAAAATCAACACATTTGACATTTGAACAGTATCATTTACATACAAATCTTTCTTTTACTAAGTACGTACTTAATATAATATCAGACGAATAAACTTCCCATAATGAAAATATCATGGAAAAGTTATATTTAAAACAAGAATTATAATGATAACTCAGTTTAAAAACAAAGAACGTAAAAAAATGTGTGCCCTTTTAGCAATGGGTGGTGGATATGTAAATGTTTAGATTATATTAGGAAAGTAGAAAATTGATAAATGATAATAAAAATTACTATAATCATTCATCAATTTTTCACTTTCCTAATATAATCTAAACATTTATATATCCACCACCCCTTGCTGTATTCTGTTTACCGTAATCGAAAGCAGACCTCTTGAAATATCCCAGGCAAATTTATTCTTTCGAATTTGTGTAGCAGTTACAGATTCCGATCCGTAGTATTCCGAACAGAACATTTGAGGAATTTATTAAAATAATCCATCTTAAATAACCCAATTACTCATATCAACAACCATTTTTGTGTAGAAAAGTTATTCAAAATTTAACCTCTCAGATGCTATTCCGAAGAGGACATTTGAACAATATCATTTACATACATATGTATCTGCCTAATAAACTTCTCATAATGATAACATGGAAAAGACAAATTTAAAACAAAAATCATAATAATAACTCAGTTTAAAAGCAAAGAAGGTTGCCAAAAGTCTGTGCCCTTTTAACTACAGGCACAGCCTAAAAGCTTAATAAATGTAAGCAGCAAGGGGTGGTGGATATGTAAATGTTTAGATTATATTAGGAAAGTGGAAAATTGATGAATGATTATAGTAATTTTTATTAATATTTCTTCAAAACAACACAAATTATGTGTTGTGTACATATAAATATCGATTATAAATGGCATAAATTTAAAAATAGCACAAAAACCCCTACCGAAATACTCAAACACACACACACACTCACAAATGACATATAAACAAAATCAATAAATTCTGTATTTAAAAACATTTAAAATGTCGAAAACAAAAATAAGTTATTTATGTTAATAAAACAAGTAATTTAAAAATATATATATATTATGCATATTAATAGACATTTTTTTCGAAGTCAGTCACTTAGTCAGATAGTCTTTCCGTTTGCCTTTGCATGACATTATTAAAAATTATATTTTTATTTTTTCTAATTTCGATGTGAAAAAATTCAAGTTTATTTCGTTTTATTGTTGATTTTTAAACTAGACTTTTTCACACAAAAAGCAAAAAAATTAAAAACGTTAATTCACACACTTTAAATTATTGTTGAATTAAGTTAAGATGTGTGTGAGTCCAAATATAACGACGAGTACGAGTAGATGAGCTTAAAACTGGAAGTACCAGCTCGTAATATTTATTTAGTATTAGTGTGAGTTATTATTTTTTTTTTTTAAAATATGGAAAAATTTACAACAACATCAGAATTTTATTTTAAAAAATGCGTCATATTTTATTTAATTTACTGTCGTCGAATGATTAGTATTATTTACTGTATTGTAGAATAGTGTAGGGTATACGAATGTGGTGCGGTAAAGAATGTTTAGTTCAGTTTAGTTTAGCAAATTCAGTGTTACGAGGTCATTTAATATTCATCTCCCATTTTGTTTGTTGCCGCTTTAAAGTTCATTTAGCGTTTAAATATGAAAATTATCCAATTTACAAATAAATTTAAAAAATACAGAATATAAAAAAAATTGAAACGTCTATACTGTCTTTATATATTTATTTTCAACGTTGTTTTTTTTTCTGTTATTTTTCATTACGTGGTTTTTATTTTTGTTGTTGTAGTTGTTTTCTATAATAAAAGTTAAATTGTACATTTAGACTGTCTGTCATGTCGAGACTTTTTTGATACAAGTTATAATTAAATTTACATAAATCTTAATACATATGTATGTTTGAGTGAACGTTCAAACGAATACATTCTGGTATGAGTTGTATGTTGTAAGATATTTTTTAATATTTTATTTTTCTACAAACTTATTACTCTATTAGTTTATTATAATCGTATTTTTGTGTTCTTTTATTCTTTTTTTTTTATTTAACAAACTTGACCTTGAAAGAAGAAAAAAGAAACATAGGCCATAAAAGCTAAACTTTGAGATGATCATTCATTTTTTTTATTTTTTTGTAGAAGAAAAGGTCATAGTTAAAGATTGATTAACTTGTTTGCATTATTCATAGGCTTATATTGAAATGAGTTCATATACTGTGAGTTTCTTTATGTCGAACTAGCATACCCTGGGTGCTTCGCTACCCTAACCAAAATTATATACATCCAAAATTTTGTTTACTTTTATAGGAAATTAAAATTGATTAAAATGTTTTTAATGTTTCAGTTTTTTACGTTCAATATCACGCGAATAAATTCGCATTCAGTAAGAAGCTTGTGTTTTTAGTTTCATTCATTTAGCTTCCACATTTTAGAAAATTTCAAAAGTACTATTTGAAAAAAAGTACTATAAAATACCTCTTATAGATTCTCATTTAATCAAAAATTTTATGTTTCTCTGTTCAATATTATATACAATTAAAAAAATATATTTTGATGAATGAAAAAGTACAAAAAGTCCCTTTCAGTAGATTCTCATTCACTAAGGTCCCTACATTTTAAATTTTATATTTCAATGTTCAATATCGTATAAATATCAAAAAGTACCTTCGGAAAAACGAAAAAGTGACCGTGTGTCATGTGTTCCGGTTAACCATTATAGACAATCCAAAAGGTACCATTTGAAGAATGGAAAAGTATCCACTTGCAGAATATTATAAAGTCAAGACAATGTATGTTAAACTTTATGTTCCTAGGTTGAATATTTTACAAAATTCAAAAAGTACCATTTATGAGATGAAAAGTACTAAAAAGTTCTCTCTTAAAGAATCTTATTCAATGGGGACCGTGTATGTTTAATAACCATGTGTTTTGAATTTATATTATAGAACATACAGAGTATCATTTGAAGAAAGAAAAAGTATCTAAAGTGGAATAAATTCTACCTTAGTGGAAAGTACTAATAAAAATAGTACAATTTTTCCCCTTTTCGCTCAGGAATATACTTTTTTTGAGAATTAAGTTTACAAAATGTTCCGTATTTAAATATATATTTAAATATATATTTCACAGATAAAACTCAAACGATTCAAATCTGCATTCATTCATTTGTTCCAGAAAAATTGTGCTTTCAAAAAGGTACCAAACAATTTACTCGAATTTGGTTCTATATAGGCCTTAGTACTCGAATTCCAAAATAATATACCAATAGCTTATTTTGTGTGAGTACATAAACTACTTTTTCAAATTTTATAAAAATTGGCTCAATGAGTTTGAATAAAATTAAATTTCCCGTTTTTCCCCTTTTTGGTACTTTTTTCCCCAGTAAAATAGCAAAGATTTTGTTTCAATAAATATTACACAGTTAGTCCGTAATTCAATAAATCGAAAAAGTTTTCTTAATGTGCTAAAAAAAAGTACCAAAAATACAGTTTTCTCCATTTTTACACCCAAAAAGGACTGAATTTCAAAAAAGTACGAAACAGGTGTCTCATAATTTTGGAAGATGTTTCCAAAATATTAATAAAAATTTTGTTAAGTTAATTAGTTAAAAAGATATAAAGGGTCAACAAAGTACCAAGATACTAGTCCCTTATCTTGTGAAAATATAACTTTTACTTAACCTTTTAAAAGTGACATACAGTTTAAAAATATCATGTTATAAAGAAATTAATTTCGATTTGGCATGATTTCGTTCTAGTCAATATGCTTTTGAATACTTTTAGATCGAGATTATTGTGAAAAGATAGATACTAGAATCGTGTAAAGTAGAATTTGCTGAACATATACACTAGTGGCCGAAACTTAAGCAATTGATATTGCATTTATGCAGAATCGCTTATGCTGGAGATATCTCCATGCTGGAGATATTTTAAAATGGTTTTTTGTTTAAAGTATTGTATATTACTAATTAAAAAATAATAAACAAATTTACTATTTTTTTGTTAAATATTATTCAAATACACAGAAAGAAATTCATACTAAATTCGAATGGGCATAAATAAAGGCAACTTCGTCATAAACAGTTTTTAAAATAATTTTTAAAGTAATAATTCATAACATATCTATATTTTTTATAGCAGGAGTCATGGAAGCCTTCAGGTGCATTACTTGATCTTTGAAATGCTGTTTCATTGTTATTTTAAGCAATCAACGATATTGTCCTTTTAATTTCTCTACTTCATTATGTGAACCGATCTACAGTGATCCAAAATTATAAAATGGGGCTTCAGATCAGGAGATTGAGTTATTCGATTAAAGATACTTTTATCCAAAAATCGGTCCATGTTCTCCGTTATTTGTCAAATGAGTCCAATAAAAGAGTCAGAAAAGTTATTCCAGACCATAACTGAAGCTCCTCTATGCCTCTATGTACCTCTGCAATACTCAGAATTATGACTGCTCCTTATTAAATTTTTCACAGTAGAGTTGTTCATGACTGATTTATATTAAATTCAGATTCATCGGAGAACAGAATATTTCCCCATAGGGTCACTATTCCGATGGGTCTGAACACAATATTTGAGGATCAGACATGAAAAACTTTACTGCCAGGAAGCCAGTGATTAGCCTTTATAATCCTGAGTATTGCAGCTGTACATGGAGGCATACAGAAGTTTCAATCATGGTCTGGAATAACTTTTCTGACTCTGATATTGGACTCGTTTGACAAATAATAGATAACATGAATCCCAAATGTGCTCCTATATTAAAAAATATGGATATGTTATGAATTTTTATTTTAAAACTTAATTTTAAAACTGTTTATGACGAAGTTGCTTAAGTTTCTGCCAATTCAAATCTAGTATGAATTTCTTTCTGTGTATTTAAATAATATTAAACAAAAAAAAGGTAAATTGTTTTTATTTTTTTAGTTAGTAATATAAAATACTTAAAACAAAAAACAATTTTGAAATATCTTCAGTGTAGAAAATTTTATACGCGATTCCACATAAATACTATATTAGTTGCTTTAGTTTCGGCCACTAGTGTAGGTAAGGAATGTTATAGAAATAGTTTCGAAATTATTTCTTTGTCAGATCAAAAATACTAGGACGGCACAAACTACACTTTTTTCCTAACAACTCTCTTTTAAAACTCAATGATATCGCGTATAATTTATTATTTTAACTTATACAAATTTGTGCAAACATACATACATAAATCTGATTAAAATCACTGCACTATTTATACTTTAGACAGTGTTGCTAAACGTTCGAAAATTCTCTTTTTGTAAAGATTATTTTCTTAAAGTCGAATTATTGTCCGATGATTCAGAAACGTAATCTCTTTTACGTATTAACTCAAAGTTTGGCAATCAATAATTCTTAGAAATGTTATATTTAACATAACTCACTCCCAAAAATTTTGATAAAATTTCCTCAATGTCTGTTCAATAATAGAATTCGTCACATGCACTCTTTCAATTTGGTTGGTAGTTCTGTATTTTCATGTTGTCTTTTAGCAATCTACCATCTTAGACTTAACCTTTTCAGCTGATAATGCCGTCCATTGGCAGCCAGACGATATGAATACATCTGTCTGAGTCTGAGTTACACATATATTGATAACTCGAAAATCCGCCTAGAAACTAGTGTTGTGATCTAAAAGACAATATATTTCGGTTTCTAGGTTTACAATGTATAATCTCATGCCCGTTATATTTCCCAGCTTAGAGCCACCCGTTTAACAACAGATTTAAACGGGAGTTAGATTTAATGCTCTATCGGGATAAATTTTTATAATTTTCGACCATATGTGTATCTGGTATATAATTTCATACATCTCATGTTGGTGTATAACCACCTAATATGTTCAGCATTCACTGATGACATGACCTACATCCAGTGTTGCCACAACAAAATTTTTTTTCTAACCAAAATTCGAATAAAAAATAACTAAATTAAGAAAAAAAGTAAACAAAATTATTTTTATTTGTTTCATGTTTACATTTGGACATTAAAATAACAAATTCATTTTCTGAAGTGGAACTTGTAACTTTGTTAAATTTCGTCGCTAAACTGGTATTATGAACACAGTTATGAGCGTTAAAGTAATTTTCTGTAGGGGATCTTATATGAGACGTATGATCAATTATGGACCAATTCTCATAAAATCTGACAGAGATATTTTAGTTCCTTTAAAACTTGATTATGTTGAATTTTGTTGCTATATTGAGCTTTAAAGTCATTTTCTGGGGAGACTTTTTATGACGGAAAGAGTAAATTATATACCTATCCTCATAAACTTTGACAAATACATTTCCAAAAAAACTTTTTCATATTGAATTTCATCGCTATACATCCTTTTTTAAGCAATATAGTAATTTTCTGAATAGGGCATAATATGGGGGCTAGGTGAAATTGTTGATCGATATTTCGCAAGCAAACTGGGTCAACTAAAAATATTTTGGCAAAATTTTTCAGTTTTACATTCTTAACTTCAGCAATATTTGTAAACGTAATCTATCCAAATTATCCGACAAATTGACCAAAATTTAGAATTTAAGACGGTAAAATAACAACAAGTATACAACATCATCTAGAAAATGTAAATGAAGAACTAAAAGTCATGGTGAGATATTTAGTAGAAGTCAAAGGTCATGAGTATCAAATCTTTGCATATATCGCGATTATTGTTCGTCGTACGAGATTAGATGTTATTACAACTTTTGTAGTCAATACAATTTAATTTTCCTTAGCTGTGTTACTTACACAGTTGATTAATACTTTAAAGATATTGTGATACTATTCTTGCATCAATTAGCAGAAAATACTTTATTAATTCTTATTAAATCATTTATCTTAGAATTTCGGCAAATTAGCACAGTATCTGTTTATGCAAAATTTCAAATAGGTATATAGAAGTTGCAATTATACTTTAAATTAAATTTGGAGGACATAATCTACTAAGTACGTAGACTATTCCCACCAAATTCCATAAAAATCGAAATGCGAAATACAGTCTACTTCGTTTTTTCATATAAGTACAGCGAGTTCTTTACATAAAAAGTTCCAATAGAAATATTAACGGAAGGACGGACGAGTTTGAATCGACCCAAAAAGTGATTTTAAGTTAATGGATACACCAAACGGAGAGAGAGGATTCATTATTCACGGTGTTAGATTGGCTAGTGTAAATAAAATAATATTACGGTGTTTTCATGATTTAAATCAACTCATTTAATATGTGGAAAACGCATAGGTACTTTTGCTAAATCTTAAACCAATTAAGATATCGAAAAATACCTTTGTGCACATAAGTATAACCAGTAGATGTACAAATTGCAGTAATAAAAAAATTTCGAATAGTAAAAAAAAATTCCACATATTACCAAAATTCAAAACAGGGACAATATATAAAAAGATAAAAGAAGTTTTTTTAATTTTATTTTTAGAATAAAAGCAAACAGCATTTAGTTCAAAATAACCAAAACGAAAAAATAATTCACATGTACCCATGCAAAATAAAAATAACCAATTTTGGTTAATAATAACCAGAGTGGCAACATTGCCTACATCCGACTTTGGTTAATTCGCCTAGTAATAACGCCATTTTATAAAGTAATAAGATTTTGTTCGGTAAATTAGTTTCAGTTTCAGAGTTCTGCCGTAGCACTCCCGAAACGGAAACGATTCGAAAATAAGAGTGTGATAAATAGCCAAGTTTTTCAGTTTTAGTATTCATTTTTTGCAACCGATTAAGATATAATACCGGCATTTTACAAAGAAGGAGTAATTCTTGGATTTTGCATTAAAGCTTACGAATTGTAATTCTTTTTTGTAATCCCAAGTGGTTATTTTCTAAAGCAATTCTGAATATACAAATTTCTAAAGTACTTTCCATTTAGAACGAACTACAAAATGGGTAATTAAAATAATATTTGTAAAACAAATTTATCGTTTTCATTGTCACTCGTATTAAAAGTATTCGAAAAAAATAAAATTTTCCTATTTATAAATATATGTACTTAAAATATTTACACAAAATCTTTATTTGGCAATTAAATGAAAATATGTGTGACTTTTTTAAAATTTTCCGTATTACTTTTCAAATTAAACACACATACAAAAGCTATTAAATTTCTACTTTTTAATGGCATTAACATTATGTATAAAAAAAACATAAACACAAGTTGATGATATGAATAAATACACATCCTCTACAAATAAACCAAAATGTTAATATTTGCCTGTTGAAAATCATGCTTCTAATTAAATGTTGCACACTGTACGAATACGTTCGGAAACACATTCATGTAGAACAAGTGAGTATTCTGTGTGTATATAAAATAGTAAACAAAATTTTGTTGTACTTGTTGTACACTCGTCATATAACTATATGGCCTTGTTTTTTCTATCCATCTACAACCACATCTCTTTGCTTAACATTCAACAAGTGGCAGGCAGGCAGCTTTAAATCATAACAGATCATATTGTGGCATATTGTAGTATCGCATCGCACTGTGTTCTAGTTGATAGTGAAAGGGTGGGTGAGTAGTTGAACCCAAGGGGGTGGCATATGTATGTGTAATCATTTAAATGTGTTGGGTTAGATGTTGATGGTTGTGGTGGTAGTAAAACTGTTTAGTTTAACACTTCAATCATTTTATAAACATTTTTGGTTTAATTTGCGTTTTTAATCAAAATTTAAATGGTTTCTTTAGATGTGTTACGACGGCCTCTTAAAATATTCTAAACAATTTTATTTTATAGTTTTTTTTTTTAATTTTTTATTTTGGTTGTTTTCTTTTTAACGCAAAATTGTTTTATTTTTTTTTTATTTTATTTTTTTTCAATTTGTTTCAAGCCATTTATAATTTTTCATGTATGAATTTTTTTTGCTATTGTTGTAGTAATTGGTAATGGAATTAATTCATTTACGTTTATGAGTTTTATATTCGTTCGTTGGTTTATTTTGAGAATTTTTTATTAAAATCCCCTCTAAGTGCTTATAAATGTGTAAGTTTATTATGGTTGTAATTGTTTATTAAATTTGAAGTTTATTTCTTATTGTTTTTATTTTTGTATTTATTCACCTTGCTTGTGTGTGTTTTTTTAATTATTTAATATTTGTCACTATAAATTCATCATCAATTAAATATTATTCGTTGTTAGTTGTGCTTTGTTGGCGAATTATTTATTAAATTATAAATAAGCAAGCAAGTGTGCATGAACTTTTAAATATTTTTGTTATTTTTTTATTCGACTCCCGCCGAAACTGAACAGAATTGTAAACAAACCGAAACAACTTTGATATACAATTTACCCGGCTTAGGGGTAGTGGCAAGATTAAGTAATTACTTGTAATTGTAATTGAAGTATTATAATTACTTGACAGTGTAAATAAATTATCACCAATTACATTTACACAATTCATAAAATGTAATAATAATGAATACAAAAAATGTAATGCACTCTGGTTTGACCCCTAATTATGGAGTTCATTGTGTTGGATCTGAATGTTGTGGGAGAGTGAGAGAGTTTACTGACGGTATGGCTAAAGAATGAATTTTCTCTGTAATGTATTGTACGGTCCACTGGCAATAACATCTCTTTTTTCAGAGCAATACCTTACTGTCACTGATGATTACATTCGTCCTCTTCTGTACGCGGTCAATTAAATCCAAAATAGACTTTGAACCTCTGAACTCTGAAGTGATCAGTCCAACTGTATTTAGGTGACCAGAACATCAACAGCTTCTGAATTATCCATATTTACACCACTCAAAAATACAGATGGAATAACATTATCTGCCATATGTTTATGTGTTAAAAGGCTGCTTTGAGTCTTCTCAAAATAGAGCCCATACAGAGATTGTTACCAAGTCTTGATTGAGCAATTCATTCTCTTTATACCTCATTGCAACAATCTCCAAAGAACTTGGCCTATAATTGAATGAATAAGAGTGGCAGACATTGCTCTCGTCGACAAAAAGAGTAGAGATGGAAGTTTAATGTAAAAAAGGTGGTTTATGAAAATAGAAAATAGAGTAGGTGAAAGAACGGAGCCATGCGGTACCCCTGAATAAATCTTAGACTTATTTAATGAGATCCCATATATAACAATTCGTATAGAGCGATATCTGAGAAATCTTGAAATAAATCGAGATATTTCTCTTTCAAAATTCTATATTAAAGTTTTATTCTATTGTTCATAGCTCCTCAGTGTTATTTTTTCACCCGAACAATTTACTTAATTCGAAACCGAATGTTCGGTCTTACTTTATGGTTTTCAACAATGCACAGTTTGTGTAAATTTTTTTAAATTAAATTAAGTTTTTGGATTTAACGGAATGTATGTATATTTAGTTAACTGACAGAACATTAGATTATTTATAAAGCTTTACTATGGTCAAATATCAACAACAGAATTTAACATTTCAGATTCGCGACATACATTTGCAATAGGAATTAACGCTATGATTTTCCCCAATAGAATCGTTCTGTTTAGATCCGTGAACCTCCCTAAACCTACAATTTAACAACATTGACAACCTAAAAACTTACACTCGTATTCATAAACGTTTAATAAAGTTATTGCTTGTTTGCAATAAAGTCCCCTTTTATATAAATTTGTTTTTATGATTCTAGTCTCAATATTACAGACAATTAAAAAAAAAGTTGAAGAACGAAAAAGTACCAGACAGTGCCATTTTATAGATTTTAATTAAATCAGGATGATGCATGTTTGATTTTCAACCAGATATACCTCGCATACAGATTTTTATACAATCAGCTGCGTGTCCAATTTTATGTTTTTAGGTTCAATATTTTAGGAAATTCGAAAAGTATTAGTAAAAGAACAAAAAAGTACTAGAAAGTAACCTTTATACATTTTCGTTCAAATAGGATACTGCGTGTTTAATTTTATGTTTATATATTCAATATTTTAGAAAACTCAAAAAGTACCTTTAGAAGAACGAAAAAGTACCAAAAAGTCCCCTTTTATAGGTTATCAGTTAATCCGGGCTGTATATGCTTAATTTCATGTTTCTAGGTTTAATATTATAGATAATTCGAAAAGTTCCTTTTATAGGGACCAAAAAGTCCCCTTTTATAGATTTTCATTTACTCCGGGCTCTACATGCTTAATTTCATGTTTCTAGGTTTAATTTTAAAGAAAACTCAAAAAAGTACGAAAAAGTACCGAAAAGTCCCTTTATTATTAATTTTTTCCTCCCCATTAACAAAATAAAAATTCTGTTCCAAAAAGTTGCAAATCGTATTGGGATCCCCTTATTCTGTATTCATATGTATAAGTTAATAAACCAAAAACAATGTTTTGTGAAAAAAGTACCAAAAATAGGTACAATTTTCACCCCTTAAACGTCTGAATATTCAAAAAGTACTAAATTCATATTTTTATTTTTTCGTCAAGTTATGAAGGAGCCAAAAATATTTTTTGAATGTTCTCTTGTTTAAAAGATAAGCCTGTTTTTGTATCTTTTATAGTTTAGGAGATATGAGGTTACCATATTTACCCGTATTTACCCTTTTTTACCCCTTAGAAATTCTAATTTCCAAAAATCCCGTCATAGTGGATCTATTTGGTGGGACCTCCTGTCGAAATTTCAGCTCTTTAGCTTCAATTGTTTAGGCTGTGGGATGATGAATCATTCAGCAGTCAGTCAGTCAGTAGCGTTAGAAACTACTTTTTAAGAATTGTTCTCAAATTATAATAAAAACTACAAAGCAGTCTAAAAAACCTCACTAAAAACTCTTAATTAGTTTAAATAATCTACTCCATAACAATTCACTTCCCCATTTCATATCTCAACCCCAAATTTGGTTTACAATAGACCAAAGTGTCTAAAATATAAATGAAATAAATTTATTAGTGTTTGTTACCAAATTTGTTTTTAGAGGTTTTTAGCCTTTGGAGTCATAAAAACGTAACTAAAATTAACCTAATTAAACATACAGATAAGGTGCAAATCACGATTTCTTTTCATTCTTATTATTATTATTTCTTTTATTTTATTCTGTTTGAATTTTTTGAATTGTTTGTATTCATTTTATTTGCAGTATAAATTAAATGGAATTGGAATGCGTTTACGTTACCCACAAACGAAAAATATTTCTTTTGTTAATTTTTTTGTAAATTTTTTTATTTTTCAGTTATTTTTTTGTTTTATAAAAAAAGTCTCGAGTTGCAAGTTTGTATGTGGAAATAATGTGTAGTATGTTTAACGAGACATGATTTGTTTGTTGTTTGTTTATTTATTTATGTATTTATTTTTATTATTCTGACTGTAAAAATTATATTGTTATTGTAAAGTATTATTTTTGTAACAGAATGTTAAAGAATTGAATATTAAAAAGTTTAAGTTTTAAATCTAAAACTAAAATTTTCACGGATTCTATCTCAGACACAAAAACTTTAAAAATATTTAATATAGAAATTTTTTTATTGATTCTTATAAAATTTATTGAAGATATTTTGGTTTCAATAAAACTTGTTTATGTCGAATTTAATTTAGTTTAATTAAATTAAATAGTTAGTTTTCTGATGGGAGCCTTATATGGGAGCCAGAGTCAAATATGACTTGAATGTGCAAGATTTTACTACACAGCGGGAAAAGGAAATATACACGCCTGGCACCAAATTGACACCAAAGAATTTATAACGACAACACTATATATAACACTATAACACGTTGTCGAAATCTACATTTTATACACATCCGTTGTCTAAATGTTAACAAACGTGTTAAGCTCACTATTGACAAACAATCCGTTGCCAATAGTGAGCTTACCACGTTTGTTAACATTTAGACAACGGATGTCTATAAAATTTAGATTTCGACAACGAATTGTAACAATGTTGACAACATTACACAGTGTTGTCGTACGTATGTATATATTTTGACAACGAATGGTATGGAAAAATTATAAACAATTTGGTGTCAATTATTTTACGGAGAAAGTTACGCGGACTACGCTCTATAAGAGAAAGCATATTTTCTATACATAGAACATTTACTGAAAATTTTAAAAGTGATATATAGAATTGTATATTAATTACACAGGCCGACAAGAAAAGTCTCTGGGTTAAAAACTTGTCGGCCTGTGTTATCTTTATATTTTCAATACTTATCTATTTAATGTAATTCCCAAATAGTTTATGTGAATGAACTGTTAAGAATACCATAGAAGAAACCAGTCATTGGAAAACCAAAAACCTAAACATTTACCTTTCCGGATTATAGTCATGTAAATGAATTTGACTTATACTTTCTATGTGTACTTTACAAAAAGAAGTCATACCTTTAACGGAATGCTTAATATACATACAAACACTACAATCATTCACTTTACGCTTCAGTTTTTTTTTTTTTTTTTTTTTTTTTTCATTTTTTGGCCATTCAGTTAGAATGAAAAAACCCCGAGTGAATATAGAAACAAAATAATAACGACAAGACAACGCCTTGTACAAAATGAATGACGTAATGTAAGACTTTTTTAAACTTTTTTTGTCTTTGCGATTTTTTTTTTCAACATTTGCACATTGAGTTTTTGATAAAAATAAAAAATTATAAATTTTTGTTAGCAAAATATTTACAAATTTTTTTAGCCACCAAAAGGTAAATAAATAAATACCGAGATAAAGAATATACTACTATTGAACAGAGTTGCCAAGACATTGGGACACTATAGACTTAGATATTGCTGGATATTCATATAATAAATAATCCAAACAATTTATGATTTCGATGTAATTTTAAATAACTTTTCTTTAGATTTATGAATTTCCCTTAAAACACTTGGCAACCATGCTACCTAGAATTAGAATAACCACAAACCAGTAAAAGGAAGTAAAAAATAGCAGAAAAAAAGTTATTGCAAAAGTTTATTAAAACACTTTGAAATTCCCACAAAAAAGTGTAGTTGTGATGGTAATTAACAGTTTAACAAGTACTAATGCCAGTTTAGTTTACTTGAGTTTATTTTATTTTCTGCTTTGCCGCCGCCGGCCGCTTCAACTAAAAATGGCAGTTGAATTGAACAAATTTGTCTATGAAGTCATGCGAAATAACTGTTTTTAAATTCTTTTGACTTTTTAAGTCATTTGTTTATTTAAACAATTTGTGGGTAACTAGCTAAAAATACAAAAAAAAAATATTTGCAAAATTTTAAATTAACTAAACGTTAAATATAAACTTTATAAAGAGCTATGGTTTAAACCAAACGTGACTAACAATATATGAAATCTCGTGAAATACTTTTTATATATTTTGACACATTAGTAGTAGTCAAAGAACTTAAAATTTACAAATGGAGAATTGATCGAAATTTTGTTTTATATGCAATTCTAATGAAAAATTTATAAATTAATTTAAAATTCTCTTTAATTACAGAACTAAACCAAAATGGGAAAACGCTTACATATTTTTCTAATGAAAGGTATGAAGTCATTGAAGTTTAGTAATTCTCAAATAGTTTATGTTAGGGTAACTTCCAAAACAAAGTGCCTATATACTTATGTTTTGCTTTCAAGTAACAACCCGTAACCAGATAAGGAAAACATAATAGGTCCAATAGGTGGTCCAGCGACAGGCGTAACTTGTATTTCGTCGGATTGTATTTATTTTAGGCAATAATTTGTTGTCATCCGACTGAGAGCCGAAGAATGTAGTACATCATAAATAAAATTATTGACTGAAGTAGAAATTATTTCAGGCTCGAGTTCTAGAATTCAGTTTCAGGAAAATACATAGATTTCAGAATTTATGAAATAGTTGCAAAAAATTCGAGGAGTTGTGATTTAATGATATATCTATATCGAGCAGTCCAAACAGCTGAACTTAGAATCATGAAGTTTTGTAGGTGGATGTATTTTTGGTCTCATTAGGAGCAAAGAAACAATTACGAATGTATAGTCACACACACACACTAGAGAGTATGTTAAAAATGTGGAGTATGTTTTAATAATAAATCATTTAGTTAGTTTTAGTTTTTATATATTGATATTTAACCTTCAAGTTTTATTCTGAAGCGGACTATGTGTGGGGGCTAGAGTCAAATGAAGCCTGATCATTACGAAAATCGGCAGTGTCATTTAGACTTATATAAAATGAGTTCAAAAGCCCTATTCGGATGGTACAGTTTTATGAGGGTTAGGCGAAATAATGGAGCGATTTTAACCATTTTCGTCCAAATTTCATCAAATCATCTTTAAAATTGCGATCTATAGCATGCGCACAAGCTTTACATGGACACACAGAGGGAAGGACATAGCTAAATCGACTCAGAAAGTGATTCTGAGTCGATTGGTATACTTTATTGGGTGCACAACGCATAATACCCTCCCCACTATAGTAGTGTAGGGTATAAGAGTCCTAATTTTCAATTGTAACATATTGCATAAGGTTCTTCAAATATTATTTTAAAAATTTCCATGAAAATTCTCTAAAAGGATCCCAGCAAGAACCAGTTAATGACTTATACTTACATAACAACTTACATTGCAATGACTACTACAAACTTTAAAGTAAATTTTTAACTGTTTTTTTTTTTTTTTTTTTGGTATTACTTACTGTAGTCCTTCTTTGTAAGCGCGCGTGATATGTCATCACCATGTTAGAATAATGAATGACAATGAGTAAGTAGTGTCAATATAAGTTATTCTTGGCATCTAATAGTTCTTCTATTCGAATGATATTTTGTAAATCTTCTTTAAAAAATTACTTTAAATTCTAAGAATTATATAGTAATAGGATTAGCAATAGGGTGCGTAACAATTCGTATATCTGGGAAACTATTAGAGCTAGAACAACTTGGACATCAATGTAAACATTAGTGTAATAAATTGGCGGATTAGCAATAGGGGGCATGACACCCCCAATATGAATTAAGTACAAAAATTCGTATATCTGAGAATCTATTAGAGATAACATCCTCAAATTTTGCTAGAACAACTTTGACATCCATGTGAACTACAACAGGTCGGAGACCTCAACTGTAGTACAAGTTGCTTTAGATTCAATATGAACATTTGGTTTAAGAATAAGTCGACTAGAAATAGTAGGTGGCTCCTCCCATATAAAGTAAATATGGAAATACGGGTTTTAGTGTAGCGAAGCACACTGGGTAGACTAGTACGTATATAAAAATGAATGTGTGTGTCTGTTGTAAGTTTTGTATATTTGAAGTTTATAGACTACTAAACGGATGAACCGATTTTCTGTGTGAAATTTTCATAGTGTATTCCTGTACGTCTGTAAGTGGTTATGGGATACTCTTTATTTAGAAATTTCAAGTGGGGGAGGTCCCATGTTAAGAAAATATTTATTCAGTATATCTGAGATAATATAACTGTTAGAGTCCTAAAATTTTGTCTGAGTTACTTTAGTGTAAATATGATTATTTAGAACAAAAAAGAAGGTGGACTAGTAGCAGGGGGCGTGGCACCTCCCATATGAATTAAATACAAAAATTCGTTTATCTGGGAAACTAACAGAACCAAATTCTTCAAATTTTGCACGAAGAACTTCAATATTCATCTCAACATTTTGGAGAAAAAAGGGCAAACTTTCATTAGGGTAGCAAAATATACTAGGCATAGCTAGTTTTAGTATATAAAACAATTGTTAAAACATTTAAATATCTTGTAAAATAATCTGAAAATGAATTTTCATTTAAAATTTACAAATGCTGCAAAAAAACACAACACAATAAGTATTTTATTCATATTTTTCCGCCATGGAGAAAGAAGCTGGCGGCATAAAATCAATCAATAAAATGCTCCTCATAAATTGTTTTCATTATTAAATTATTTCACATCGTAAGAGTATTTGTTGCGGTAGATCTTTTTTGTATTTCGAACTTTTTAATTGAAATTTAATATGAATTCATATACATATGTATGAAATTTCACATTTTCAATAAAAGACTGATTCGTACATGTAAAATTAATAAAGATTAATTAAGTTTGCATGTTTTTTATTTTATTGGAAACAGAATTTTTTTATAAATATCAAATGTCAATATTTTTACAATTACACACATAATTTATATGTATGTATGTATGTATGTATTTGAAAAACGTATTTATATTTGATTTTTAAACATATAATTAATTTCATTAAAATTTTTGCACTTTAAGTAGTTGTTACAACAAATCCACACCCACAGTTAAACATTTAAATAATTATTAATATTTTGCGGTAAGTTACAGAATTTATTTATATTCATATGTCGGAATAATTAATTTATTTGTGGTTAAGAAACGGTATTACGGAATTGTTAAGTTTTTAATTTCAATAAGAATATTAAATGAATATTTTAAAAATGTCAATTATTTGTTTATAATTTCGTAATTCTATTTCTGAAGTTTCTAATTATATTTCTGAAATACATTTAAAAAACTGTAAAATTTACAAAGTTTTAAAATTTCTGAAATATAAATGGACAATTTTGAAATATAATTAAAAATTTCTTCAATTTAATTTAAAATGTCTTCAATTTAATTAAAAATGTCTTCAATTTAATTAAACATTTTTTATATTCGATTGGAAATTTCTGTAATTCTATTAGAAACAGATACTTAATAAACACGAATCGAACGAAATATTTATTAATTATTTATATATATATATATTTTTCTATATATTCCCCTCCTGGGTCAAAGGGCATATCATTAAATATTTTTAATTTTGCATAAATTTCGCAACGGCAACTACTAAAACAACAAGCAATAAACATTTCGTTTATATTATTTATCAATAACTAATTAATTTATTTATATGAATATTGTTCTTTTTTTTTGCAAAATTAATTAAATAAAAATTCATAAACAACAAAAATGTAATAAAAAAAAAATAACATAAAACTCAATACAAAATGCAGTTATTTAAAAACACAAACATTCAGTCATTCATGTAACTAATTAATTAAATGTTTATTATATAGAATACATTTTTTTTATAAATATAAATTTTGAATTTATTTCTCTCTTCATTTTATACAGTTGGCCAAAACAATAAAAACCGAATTTTCCAAAATAACAAAAAAAAAAAAAAGAAACGTAACAAAAATCAGGCAAATTTTAGAAACGTTTAGCGAAATTATATCATAAAAAAATAATAAAAAATGAAATTCAAATAGAATTAGCAAGCAAACCTTGTTGTTGATAATAATGAAATTCCGTTGAATCGAATTTCTCACTCGATCTATAAAGTTGGCCGGGTGGAAAATCTTTTTGTTTAAATTTTCATTTTCAATCACATTTAAATATTCAACAAGTAGTTGTAGGAGGAGAAAGGAAATTGATTTGATTTTTCCATCCATACCATGTCGTTGTTAGGAGGAGTGGTGGGTAGTCGGTATTTCGATTTTTTTTGTTTCAACACACACGCACACACATAAATTTTGGAATTTTTTTTTTAAATATTTTTACAAATAATTTTAAGCATAATTAACAAAATAAGGAAATAAACAAATAAAAAATTCAACATAAAAACAAAAGTGCGTTGAAGGTAGTTTTAATTTTATTACGCAGTGTTCAACATAGATTGTTGGTGGATTTGTTTTAATTATTTTGGATGGTGTAGTAGTAGAAGTAGAGGTGGTAGTGGTGGATACAAAAAGATACAGAGAAAAATATTAATTTATTTTTTTATTATTTTATAAATATAAAAAAAAATAATAAATTTATATTCTTTTTATATTTAGAGTGTGAAGTGATATTATTACTATTATTAGGAAAATACATAAAATATAAAGTATAATTGTTTTCTTTAAAGCAATTAAATTTAATATTTTAAATGTTTTAATTTTTATAATTTTAAACCCCAAAGCCTGTTTTTTTATTGTATAGAAGTTTCAAAATAAACTATTGTTGTATTTTTTAAATAATTAAAATTCGTTTAAATAAATTTTGAACTGAATGATTAGTTTATATCTTTTACATTATTTTTTTAATAAATCATTTTAATCGTTCTTAATTTGAAACTTCCTAGAATAGTAATGTAAAATTGTAAATATGTCTTAATGTTTTCTTTTGAAAATTAACAGATTTAATTCTTCTGTGAATCAATATAAAAATTTGATTAGATTCTAATGACAGAAACACTGAAACTGAAATTCTGAGAGACAGTCACTCAATTGTTAATCCATATATTACAAAGATATAGCCAGAAAGCTAGTCCAACGATGATTGTCATCATGGAAAATGGACATTTTTGCTTAAGTATATTTTTTAAGTATGAGAGGATACTAGATTACTTAGGGAATATACAGGACCGTCTCCATTCTTGCTTACAAAGGACACACTAAAATGACGACAGTCTTTACACACATTTACAAAGAGTTCGTGATGAAAGTCAAATTAGTGGAAATGACCGTTTTTTCGTATACATGGACTCTTTGTCGAACTTCTGGATAAAGTCGTATATTTGTGGTGCCAAGGGTCAATTATGCAAGGAGCTGTATATAATTTACATTTTCTGAAGGGTATTGGCTGATCGACATGACATTTATTAGAGATTATGGTTCTCACGCGATGAGAGGGGAAGATGAAATCTGGTATCTCCCTTACAAACTGTAAGTCACTGGTTCAGACTAAACTATATGAAATAGCTCAAATCAGGTTCAGTGAAACCACCTGTCTCACTTCGAGGTCAATTTAGCCTCTATACCATGCTCCCAGGTCAAGCTTATTATTAAGCTTTCGCAGGGAACATTCTTATGTTGGTATCAGTCATAACGGGACACTGTACTGGCAATCACGCCAGAAGAATGGGTCTCGAATATAACGACTACTGTAGGAGTTGTAATAATAAGGAGGAAAAGGAAACAATATCGAACCTCCTCTGCTATTGCCCATCATTCAATGAAGGCAGAGAACATTGTTTCGGCTTTACTGCTATATTTTGTTTGGATGAGCTATCTGGGTTATGCCTTAAAAATATCCTAAACTTTGTGAATCAAACCGGATGGTTTAAATCTGGAAGCAGAGAGTAATTCTTAAATGACCTCCTACGACCACTAGGGTATTACAGCGGGACCGTAACTAGGTGGACAATTTCTGAAACACTTTTAAACTTTAAAGTCAGTTTCTGTAGGGGGAACTCTAATGCCAAGTAGTGCAAACTTTGATCATGATTGCTATTTTGACGGTTGACGGCAGTTTCAACTGGTGGTACCACCAGTTGGAGGTTAGGTTCGGTCCCTATTGTGTTTTCAGCAGACAGACGTACGGACATGTCTAGAGCGTCTAGAATTGAATAAGGACAGAATATATCTATATACTCTATATATATGTATATCTAAAATTTTACAAGGACCTGAAGTAAATATACTAACCCTTATTCTGAAAAACTTTGTTACTTTGTAAATGAATGACTTGAAGAGTTGCATATATTCTAAAGCTCCTGAAAAACTTTGTTATTTTGTAAATGAATAGACTTGAAGAGTTGCATATATTCTAAAGCTCCTGAGAATAGCAGCGTTTGTTTTAAATATAATCTCGAAGCAATTCAAATTTTAAAATTATACATGTCGTCAGTATGTTATTGGTTTGACCCACAGACCATTTTTAAAAAAAATGAGTTAGGAGTGGATTGTATATAATTTGGACATCCTCTTTCTGATTCCGAAACCCATTTTTCAATATTTGATACGATTTCCGAGATATCGGGTGTTAACTTTGGTCTATATCCACAATTTTAAGACTAAATAAATATTGTTTTGCTCCATATGCCACTGTTTGGCGTATAGACCACAATTTTCATACAAAAATTGAAAACAAATTAATCACTTATTTGTATATGGATTTTGACAGATCTATTACACTGATTGTTTTTTTTCAGCATACATAATTTGACAGTTTAGTATACATATAAAATATGTGCTGGTCTGGTAACACCATCTTACAAATTTAGTGAAAATTTTGCACATAAACAACAACAATTCATAAATAATTTGAGTGCCGAAGTAAAAAATGCAATTTTCATCACCAGCTCGGTTTTTTCCGAAAAAATTATTAATTAAGTGGTATTTAATTGTTTGTCTGACACTTTGTTATAGTTCCATGCCATTAGGATGTTTGATGAAGATTTACTACCTATAAAAACACCATCAGAATGTTCATCCAACATAGCAGATTGCGAATGTATTATGGGATATAGAAATAGGTAACTAATATTTTTAAGTTTTTGTAATACTTATCGAAGGATATTATCATTTTTAGCTTGCAGTGCCATTAAATTCTAAAAAAGAACTTAATTTTTTATGGAAATAACTATTTACTGTAGCTGTGAACTCAAAATTACGCTGTGCATCAAGAAAAATTTTAAAAAATCTTGGGACACCGGTGTCCCATACATAGATAGATAGATAGATAGATAGATAGATAGATAGATAGATAGATAGATAGATAGATAGATAGATAGATAGATAGATAGATAGATAGATAGATAGATAGATAGATAGATAGATAGATAGATAGATAGATAGATAGATAGATAGATAGATAGATAGATAGATAGATAGATAGATAGATAGATAGATAGATAGATAGATAGATAGATAGATAGATAGATAGATAGATAGATAGATAGATAGATATAGACCGATATTCAAACCATTTTGCTGAAATATTTTGGTTACTATAGTACGTTCTTATTTCGATTTTCATCATTATAATGGCCATTTTAAGCCTATAGTTAAAGTCACTTATGGGCCGATCCTCATAAAATTTGTTAGAGTGTTTGTGCTTCCTATAAAACTAGTTTTTGTTTAATTTCATCGCTATACTGGTATTTCTAAGCCAGGTTTGACTATTTAAACTGTATTCTGGGCGGACACTTACTTATGTATATGGGTGAAATTGTTGTCCGATACTGTCCATTTTCAATACCAAGCAACCTATATCAATAAAAAATATTTGTGAAAAATTTCAGCCTACTAGCTGTTTTCGTTCGGATCTTTTTCGATGGTGGGCATACAAAAATACTCATTTTGTATGGATATAAACCCTAAAAAGGGAAACAAAAATAAAAAATTGATATAGACCATAAAACACGAATTTTTGTTTTCATTAAAATCTTAATAACTTTTTTTCAATTTTACATAACGGTGTGTAAATATATAATTTTGTTCAAAATATGTCGAAATATGTCGAAATCAAGTGTGAAAATTTAAAAAAAAATCTATCACGTAAATTTTGAGAAGAGTTTATCTAAACCTCCTTATTCGTTTTTCTCAATAACAAGTGTTTGGCGAATGGATCAAACCAATAATATACTGACGATGTATGTATCTTTACTGACAGGCCCAACAGGGAACGAAATTCATATAAAAAGTGTCATAAAAATATGATTAAGAGAGCTTTTACTTAAAGCTTTACTGCTATAATGGCACTATCGGTAAGGAATACTTCATTTAACTATTGACCGGTCCATCAAAGGAGAGTCAATATTAATTTTACCATACCATTTCGAATATAACAAAAAAATCACCATAGACCAATCAATTTACATTAAAAAACAAAATTACATTAACAAACAATTTTACATTACCATTCTTTTGTAAATTTGATAAAATTTTTATAGCCTTTTATTTCCCGTTTTTTTTTTAACTAAAGTGTATTTTAGAAAAAGTGCATTTTAGTTAAAGCCATTATCTAAATAGTACTTATTTCATCACTATTATAATTGTTATTGTAACTACTGATAAGAAAAATACTCAAAAAGTGCGTAAATTCAATAAAAAATTTTATAAAAATAGAAAAGTTAATAAATGTTGCTGTTTGTTAATATTGCATATCTTCATTTGTAGTTACGAATCGTTCATACGAATTGCACCTGTTGTAACAGGTTGGTAGTTTGTTGTTGTTGTTTTATTTCTATTTTCCGGTATTATTTTGAAAATCTTATCGCTCAGATAGCGAGCATGTATTCATTCAATTGAATTGAAATGAATAGAATTCATTATGTCGTAGTACGTTTTAACTGGACAGACTTTAGTTGTTACTGCCTCAATTTATTGAGTAATTTTTCTAAAAATAAATTAGAGGATTTAAATATAAAAGGGATCTACAAAAAGAGATTAACAATTAACAAATGATATTGAAATATAACTTAATAACAACTCGCTGAAGTAACACCCTCCAGACAAAACGCACTAGCTACTTTTATCGTTTGTTTTTGCTATTACAACAACTTTTATATACTTTAGATATTGCACAATGATTGTAACTCGCTTCTACTACTATGTAGTTTGTATATACATACATAAATAGTTAGACCAGATATGAAAAAAGAGTGTAGAAATACTCTTAAAAAGAAACGTAAGTCTTGTAATAAAAAAAAAAACAGGTTGAATAAAAAAGGTAAACATTACGAGTGCCACTAACCAAATTTAATCCAGTAACAACAAGTGATTTTATTTTATTCAATTAACCTACTAAGAGGTTAGTTAGATAAAAACATTACGTTATTAGAAAACTTAAAAGGTAATTGTGGGCAGTTTTTTTATTTGTATTTGAAAAAACTTGTTAGAATAAGCAGAATAAATTGCACTGTTTAATGTATAATATTTTTTAGATGTTAAATATAGTTATTAGTAAGAAAATACTAATGATAAATTTATACTTTTTTGGAATAATTTCTGCAGAGATTTAGAAATTTTAGGAACTTGTAATCTATCGAGTGTGCAACTGTATAAATGTATTATTTATCTGTAAAGCAGGTAAACCATCACACACTAAATCGAAACACCACATAGAGATTTGTCTTGCTTAATCAAGGCTATCGGATTTGAGAACCTTGATACTTCACAAAGAAATGTTTCACTAGAGACTCTTAGGCCCCTGTCATGGTCTAGACATTCTAATAGATAGAATAGAATGGACCACAACAGGTACCGAGCGGAATATCACTTTTGTGACCAAAATGTCTAACTTGGGCAGTTCTTGACCGATAGAGCTGAATGTTTGGGTCTGGCCCACTAGCACTAACCTTGGTGGAAATTTCATCCTAATCGATTTTTTGAGTTGGGTCACTTGATACGAAATTGCCTATTTATAAAAAATACTTATTTTTCGAGGAACTTACTCTGTGGAATTGTGCATGGATATCGCCATTATAAGGTTTCAATTAGGGAAAAGGACCTGAATTTGACAGTTGCATTTAAAGATAAATTGGTAAATCAAATATTTGCAAATAATCATTGCCATCGCCAATAAAAATTTCACATGAAATATGTTCGCATTTTCGTTCGCCAACTTTGTTCATGTGAAAAAATTCCCCATGTTGTGAATTTTTTATGGAGCTGTTACGAAAAAAATGTGAATGAAAAGTTCAAGCGAATTTGAGGATAGTAATGAATATTTCATGGGAACACACATTTACCGTTTAAACTTTCATAAAATAGAGTTTTCTGCATTTATGTTCTCAAAACATTCACATAATTAAAATCTATTGGATTTGTATTATAGTATTTCCAAAAAAATGTATACATTCTACAATACCTTACACAATATTTCAATGCCTGAATCATCTGATAAAAAACACAAAATGCGACAAAAATATGCCTTCCAAAGCACGCTTTTGATAAGAAATCACAATCGACTTAATTGCAACAAAAAAATAAACATAATGAAAACGATACTAAAGATATGCAAAAAGAACAAACACACAACATTTATGTTTTTCGAACTATTTTCAAATAAATAATTTAAGCCCTTTTACAAAATTTTTATAAAGAAATAACTAGACCTTGGACATGGTAATAAATAAGATAACAATAAAATACTTGTAGTAAGAAAATACAAGAAAATAATACTATATAGAAAAATTTAAACATTTAAATTTTTTTGGTTGTTAGGAAAGAGCACCTACCTGGAGCAATTGGTTGATATTCTTGTTGTGGCAGTAAATAGCATGTCAAAACCTAAAACAAGAAAGAAAAATTCACAATAAAGTTAAAAATGTATAAAAGAAAGCAACATGAAAAAGATAATAAAATAAAATTTTAAATAAATATTTACTTAAATAACAAATGATTAGTTAAACAAATAAACTTTAACAAAAAAATAAAGGAAAGCATTAAGAAAACAAATCCAAAACACAATTAAAAACAGAAAGAAAATATTTATATATTTAATTTCAGCAAACCCCATTCCCCCTTGAAGGTAACAGTTGTACTAAACTGACAGACACACAAAATACATACATCCGTCAGTAAGGCAGTGACTCAAAGAAACGCCCCCATTATATAAAGTTTTCTTCAGCTTACCTGTTCACCTGTCTCCTCATCCACGTCTGGCTGAAATGTGAGCAAAGGTTGTGCTTGATTCTCTGACAGCCAAACGGCCTTCAATTGCAGATTTACCAATGAATAGGGCAAATATTGCAATTGATTGCCGGATACATCGAGCACGTGCAACACACTGCAATTACCCAACTCTGGTGGCAACTTCTTCAATTTATTGTCACGCAAACTTAAAACGCCCATATTGGCACAATTACCAATTTCGATTGGTATATATTCGAGGGCATTACGATCGACATTTAAATTGCTTAATTTGGTCATTTGTCCAATGGAGGCTGGCAATTCGGAAAGGAAATTTTCGGTGAGTATGAGTTCTTGCATGTTTTCACAGCTGTAAAAAGAGTAATGAAAGGGTTTTATTAATTTAGTAAAAATATCTTTTAGATCGAATCCCATTTAAACCCAATACTTACTCTCCTATATTTGTGTTGAGTCTTTGTAAGCGATTTTGGTCCAATTTTAAAATCGTTAAACGACTTAATTTCGCTATACCATCGGGTAAATACTCCAATAGATTTTGTGCTAAATCCAAATCGGTTAGATTAACTAAACCACTGATTTCATTGGGAATTTCTTCGAGACGATTTTCGGATACATCCAAATATGTCAAATTACTCAAAAGTCCCAATTCTGGAGGTAATTGTTGTAATTGATTATGATCTAGCCAAAGTTCTTGGAGTGCTGGCAAATAACCCAAATAGGGTGGCAGTTGTTCGATTTCATTATCGCCCAAATCGAGGCGTTTCAGCTTTGTTAATTTACTAATGGATTCTGGTAAATGTTTCAAAAGATTCTCACGCAATTCTAACGATTCTAATTGTGTTAAACTGTAAAGATGAAAAGAAATAGAAAAAAAACACAAAACAAGAAATTAATCAAAGGCAATTAAATCATTATAAAATCATTGTTGCTGTTGTTGTTGCTGTTCGGTTGCCACAAATGGTGCTGGTGGGGCATTTAGTTTGTTGTTAGAAAAGATTATTGAGTATTTGAACATCATTAACAACAAATCGTCGTCGTGGTGGTCATTTATTTATTCATTATGCGATTTTCTACTCACCAACCAAAATCTGCTGGTAATGTGGTTAGAGACATGTCATTTAAACCTAAAGTTGTTAAATTTTTTAATTGTGAGAAACCAGCGGGTAATTTTGGAATTGGATTTGAACTAAAATCAGCCACTTGTAAGCTTTTCAAGTGTTTGATGTCATCGGGAATGTCTGGAATATCTGTAATCAAAAATACAAAATAAAATTTATTTAACATTTGGCAAAATTGTGTAAAAAATAATACTATCTATTTTGGTTTAATAATATTAATTTAATCTTAATAAAAATATTTTAAATTATTGATTTATTAATCTAATAAGTGCATTCGAGACAAATTGTATTTGTGTTTATTATGAAAAAGTATCTAGTCTATGGGCTAGTGACTAGTCTATAGACTATAGAATAATCTGTTGACTATGAATTATTAAATAGCCTGTGGACTAGTTTATTGATTAGTCTCTGAACAATTCGTTTGACTAGTCTACTAAACTACTAGTAATATGACTAGTCCATAATTCAATTAATGCAATAGCATTAGATTTTAGAAGTCATGGCACTAGTTCATTAAAATCAAACCTTAAGTTTTCTAGTTCCCACTTTTTTCAAATTAAAATATTCTCCTTAAATTCCTTATTATCAAGTATTCTTAATCAAATTCTAACTTCCTTCTTAAAATTGAATTCGATAAACTTAATTACGTTTCAATTTTTAATTAATTAAAATCAAATCCCTATTTATGTGTGCATGTTGAAAAAAACCAACAGCTTAATAACATTTAACAAATAGTCAGTCATCATATCAAATCAATGCATTACATTTTAGTTTAGTTGATTTAACATTTATAAATCTTTATTAAATTGCAACATGAAAAGTCAATAAAACAATATATGTATACAATGGCAACAATAACAAATATACATGCATTACCTCCTCAAGCACCCGCAGTTCGATTACTTCATTCGTACATTCATACATCAAAGAACAATAGAAACTGAAGTAATTGACCCTTTAAACGATTCCATTCACAAGTTTAAACCAACAATAACAGAAACAAATAAAAATCCTAGTATTCAATACTACGAGTAAAAAGTAGTAAATAGAAACAGTTACAGAGAGTTTCATACTATTTGTTAGTTGGTTTCATATACATACGAGGACAATTTGAAAAGTTCTTAAAAAATGTCTGTGTTCCACACGTAGAGAAAAAACTTGGTTCGACATGGTTACTACCATTATACTATGTTTACTGTAACAATATATTGTTTTCAAAACCACATAATAGTTATTTTAATTATATTTTAACAATATTGTAGTAACTGTCAACATGTTTATGACAATTATAAATTTAAATATGATTCACTGAAACATAATTATTTTTACAATAACTAAATAATGATAATAATGCAAACATATTATGTTATTTACAACAATTAAAACTTACAAATAACCATTATATATGTTATGTTGTTTATGTCTGCTGGTACAACAACAAAACAACTTTAGCCATACACATCTTACCCATAAAGCAATAAAATGAGTTGAAATAATTCTCATTTGGTTTATAACATTAAATGTATAAGTATTTCAGTCTGCATAGAACAGTGTAGTTACTATGTTTTTGTGGAGCAAATTGAAATTTGCGAAACTGTAGTTGCATTGATTCAGTAAAATTTATTTTGAATTCGATACATATTTTTTAAAGAAATTATGATCACATATTATCATAATAAGATCATGTATAACAATATTATGATAAATAGGAAAATATGATGAAATATATTTAATATGATATTTTAAAATAGTTATAATAACCTTAATATGTTTAGACTATAATCATAAATTTAACCATAATATCTTACTCTTAGAACATGGTTACCACAACCATGTTTTTTTTTTGCGTGCATATCGGTATAGAATACAATCAATAAGAAACACGAAAAATAATTCCTCAATTGATTTTTTAATACCCAATTCCTTATAACATATATCCATGCCTATATATAGTACAGTAACACAATCACAAAGTAACATCGAAAGGTTAAATACCGATATTTGCCAAAATTTTGACAAATATTAACAACATTTTTAATTTCTTTTGTTTCGAAAAGAGAATAATTCATTAACAGACCTCCTATATGTTAAATTCATAAGGCACCAACAAAAGTCTCTTTAATACGATTTGCAAATATTAAACGATTTAACTGTGAGGCGGGAAAGGATAAAGAAAAAAAGAGAAAAAATATACAAACACTTCAATTACGAGTAAATCAAGTTGTGCGGCAAGTGGAACACGAACTATATAAGTATAGTGTTATTAGATTTTTCTTCCTGCAACATCGAGTACATGAGAATTTCTCTATTGTATCCACACTTGTTGATTATCAATCAATGTGTAAGAGTGAATCGAAACATATATAAAGAAGCTAGAGAAGGGGTGGTAAAATATAACCCGAGAATAATAAAATTTTAAAGTTAAGAGTAGAAAAATAGATGACATGATAAGCAATTACTGTGAATATTCTTCTATATGGATGATATCCATATGCAA
Organism: Lucilia sericata; assembly: GCF_015586225.1. NCBI lineage: Eukaryota > Metazoa > Arthropoda > Insecta > Diptera > Calliphoridae > Lucilia > Lucilia sericata. The sequence continues at coordinate 165,801 of NW_023994107.1, read as the reverse complement.
TACTCGTAGGATCATGCAAATATAAATCTTATACTGAAACACTTGGCAAGCATGTGACACTTTGTCCACGCTATTTTATTTCCTCCCACAAATTTTTTCAGAATACATACATATATACATAACTTAAACAAAAACTAACAGCTATCGTATTATTAATTGCACAATGAAACAATCTTCTAATTATTTTTAAGTGAATTTTTGTGATGGAAATAGTCCAGAAAATCAGGACCTTTGAAAAACAATAAAAAATATTTTTTTAAATTATTGCACAAAGTTTAAGATTATAAATATTTAATTTTTGGTTGATAAGTCATTCTAATATTCACCCTTCTCTGTATAGGAAAAGAAAAACTGTCCTCGGTGACAACAGAAAGGAGTAACAATATAAAGAACAATAGATATTCTGTTGACCTAGATTTGTTTTTCTATACACTCATAAAGTAAAAAACAAAAACTATATACATATATAATTAGAATATACACATGTAATATACATATAAGTTAACACTTACATACTTACGATTTACATATTGCTAAATGTTTTTATATTATTACATACATATGTATGTATGTATACATGTAGACTATATTTTAACAATTGAGTACATAACTATGTGTGTATGTATTCAAGGTTTAACACCCTCTCATACATACATATATACAGTAAAAGTTGCTTATAACAATTTTGTTTGGGGTTCATTAGATATTTTTATTTACACCATCAATTGATTTATACCTATTCTGGGTCCTTATGAAATTCAAAGGCGATCAAGCCATGTTCACCCGCTCGACTTTTAGTTAAAGTCAGAATAGGACCCAATCGGAAGAAGCTATAGAAATTTCATCCTATAAATTATTAAATTGTAATAATTCCGAAAATATCGATCCAAAACGACCTAAGAATCACATACCGAAATTAAGTTTAAACTGAGGGAAAAAAAAACACCAATTTGGTGTTTCAGTCGATAGATCTCTTAATGAACTCCCGATCTTAAATAGTGTTTTCAAGCATTTCGGTAAATATTTATGGAGTTTCGAGAGGTATAAAAAGCAAAAACAAGGGTCATGATGTAAAATTTTTGGATAACGAGTGAAATTAATTCAACTTTATAAGATTTTACTGTACACACTCACATACATATTTTCCTCATACAATTGTTTTTGTTTATATCAGCCGGTTTAATTTATATTACAATTCTGAGTGTAAAAAAGTCATGTCTGTCGCATATACACATGTCTGCGAATTATTTACCGTTTTTTTAATAAACCCCTCAAAATGTAAAGTATGAATGTGAGTTTTACTAGACAGTTCAATACATAATGAGTAAAAATATATATAAAAAAAGAATACATATAATTATTGAATTCGCATGTATGTATGTATGTACATCAGATAGACCGTCATGTTAGTCTGTCCGTTCGTTCCGTGGATGGGCAAGGGGGTGCGGCATGTGGTGGTTATTCATATTTTCATTTTTAACCCCATTATGGTTTCTTATTCCAGGTGATGACAGGTGCTTGTTCTTCTACGTCTTCTACGTTTTTCTTTTATTGTAACGAAAATACATATTTTCAGCATGATTGACTGACTATAGAGGGCGATATTATCAGGGTTAATGTATTTATGGATGTGTGTTTATACGTATATGTGGCATTTGTTTACATAATTATGGGTGGGTAGGCTTTTCTGGACGGGGGTTTTTACTTGATTTACTTGTGGGGTAAAATGTGAGTCATATTTTTTTGTTGGTTTTAATAAAATAATAATAATAAAAAATATTCGGAAATGAATAAAGAATGAACACATACGTACGCCAGATATCTTGTTTATGCGAGGATGGACTGAAAATGACAGGAAATAAGGATTTTCCTTGCTTGTTTATAAAAACAAAATGGAGCAAGAAAAAGTTATTTAAAAATGTGTGTTGTTATGTTTTGTTAATTTCAAAATTAGAGAGAAAATTAAGCAGGGGTGGAAAAAATTTTCAATTTTCAAAATTAAATATGCTAATGGGGTGTTATTTGTAACTCTTTTACTAAGGACTATTTTTTGGTAATTTTTCGTTCTTTCTGCAATATTTAAACTAGAAACATGAAATTAAGTAAGTAGAGCTCGGCGTAAATGAGAACCTATAAGAGGGAAGTTTTGGTATTCACTTTTTCGTTCTTCAAAAGATACTTTTTGAATTTTTTATAATATTGAACCTAGAAACATAAAATTAGAACCCAAAGTAAATGAAAACCTATAAATAGGCACTATTTCGTTTTTTGGCTAAAGCCGATAATACATGCCGCCAAGAGAACTCTATATTAATGTGACCAAATCTATTAAGTATCCCAGGAAAGCGATACCAAACACAAATTAGTTGTGTAGAGCGCTGAACAAAAACTGACGGGAATATGAGACAAGATATGAATCTATAACATTCCATCGTGACAACGATCGGTCTCATGCTGAAAGACCTGTTTATAACTTTTGGAAAATTGGCATTGGCCACCTCCGTCGTATACATATAGCAGACTGGCTGCTATATATGACTATTATTATTTATTTTCATCGATAGATAACGCTCTCAAGTTCTATACAAGTTCTGTACTTTTCACATAGGAACATCCAACATAAGCTTTATTCGTTCTTAAACTTAAAAAGTTAGCGGTTCCTTTGGCGCGAACTTAACAATAATAATCTAAATTTCAGATATGGGGGTAGTGCACTAATTTTTAACTATCACTAATAATTAGTGGTAGTTCAAAATTATTCACTACTTTTATGTTAGTGATGAATTGAAAAATATAAGCCTCATTCAATAATAGTAATAGTGATATTTAAAATTTTTAACTAAATATATTTTGAAAATAGTTAAAATATTTTTTTTACAGCCTAGTGAAATAATTTTTTCTACACTAAATTATTAGTTCAAAAATATTCCTGCACTATTTTTTTCAACTGAGAAATGTTTCACTCATTTGAAAGTTTAAGTTAATAGGACCAAAAACTCATTATTAATGAGTAAAACGTTTATTATTTACAAAGGTTGCAAGCTATTGCCTAAAAAACATCCAGTAACCACATCATTTTGGCAACTGGCAACGCAGCTGAAGTGGCAATCGAGATACAAAATTGACCAATTAATTTATTTCTCCGAGGAGAGTTCACTATTCCGCTAAAAAAATCGTTATACTTGAGCAGAAGGCAAAAGTTTTGGAATTTAGGTGTTTCAACCATTACTTTTTAAAGCATGAGATGTTGTTGGGGTAACTGCATATGTAGGGTCCATCGAATCTATGATCGCTAACAAAATCTGTATTTATCATTTTAATAGATGTATCTTTTAAAAAATTGAATCATTTATTATCTTACAAATTCTTTCATTTTCATAAAAAAAATAGTGCAAAGAAAATTATTGAAGCCTTTTGTTAGTGACTGTTCAAATTTTTAACTATTTGGGTGTAGTGCTTTTTATACCCTACACCACTTTAGTGGGGAGGGTATATTGGATTTGTGCTGGTGTTTGTAAGATACAAAAATATTCGTCCTAGACCCACCTTAAAGTATACCAATCGGCTTAGAATCGTTTTCTGAGTCGATTAAGCTATATCCGTCCGTCTGGCTGGCTGGCTGTCCATGTAAACCTTGTGCGCAAGGTACAGGTCGCAATTTTCAAGATAATTGGATGAAATTTGGCACGCACGTTTTGTTTGACCCAAGGACGAAGCCTATTGAAAATGGTTAAAATCGGTCCATTATTTCACCTAGCCCCCATAGAACAGGTACCCCCGAAAAGGGCTTCTGAGCTCATAATTATGTTAAATATACAGATATATCGATAAAATACGGCACAACTAAGTTTTATAGAAGTCTTGATGACCCTGCCAAATTTTATAAAGATCGGGCCCCATCTGACCCTAGCTCCCATACAAAGTCCCCTTCAGAAAATTACTTGAATGTCCCAAATTAACTTATAAACACAGATATCGCTATGAAATTCAGTACAATAAAATATTATGTAAATATAAATATATTCACAAAATTTTATCGGGCTTGGTCCATATTTGCCCCTAGCCCCCAGAAAATTAGCTTTTCATCCATAAATTGCTTAAATGTATCGGAACAAGGGAATATTGAAGATAAATGCTTTATTATGAAAAATAAATCACATTTAATATTCATAACTGGTGTAGGGTATCATATGGTCCGCCACGCCCGACTATACTTTCTTACTTGTTTATACACTACCACTCAATTGAGTTATAGTTAAAAAATAACACTATCATATAAGCTTCACTACCACTAATCTCCTGAAAATTTGTGAAAAATATATTTTTTGAAATAATATTTAGTGCTAGTTAAATATTGATTTAACTTATAATTTAGTGCACTACCCCCCATCTCTGCTAAATTTAATAAGAAATTTCACTGTTCAACTAATAACTATACCGATGCTTTAAAGTCTGAAAGTATCACTTATACCCAGACACTTTTACTTATGACACACTTAAATCCATAAATGGAACTAAGAGTAGCAAGTAAATTCAATGGAAATTTGGGTATGTAGTTAATTTTTCGCGATTTGCGGATTTCGCGTCAGGGAGTTAATAATCATTAGTGTTGGGTCTAGTTTTCGCGTAGAAAATTAAAATCGGCCTCTTATGGGTCTATTATCGAAAGCAACCGAACCCCAGTTCAGTTGTCAGTTGCCAAAATGAAATTACAGATGGCAACTGGCAACCGACAGCTACAAATTTCAGTTGACAAATTCGCAACTAGAAATTTGTGGTTGCGGAGATGTTTATTAACGCAATTGTGTCGAATTTTGTATTATAATATTTTATTCTTAAATAATGTTGATCAATGGATCCGTGTCATTTTTATTGGGCTTGTGCCATTTTTACTGGGTCTGTATGGATTTTTTATGTTTCCGGAAACGTTTTAAATTGAATGGCCATGATTTTCAAAACTCTTTATAAAAACAAAATCTTTAGAACTTCGCTTTTGAATTTATTTTATAAATAACCACAGATGACACAATATCGATAACTTTTTGGTAACTAACGAAAGTTGCCGTTCATAATACCATGTTTTATGTCAGTTGCGTTGACTGCTGGCAATTCAACTGAAGTTTGGTTGCAATCCATAATCGAGCCATTAGTTAGATTTTCAATTTCATGCTGTAAGTTACATTATAAAGTTAGAATTAAACTGATCTACTTAAACCAGATGGAAATCAATGCTTGATATCGAGACTTACAGATATTGGTCAACGGCTATGATTGCGTTGTAAACTGAGTACCTAGTGGGTACATCGTAATATGTACGCATACTAAATTATTAAATCTCCCTTTTAACAACTTTTGTAAAAATTCGCAATTTTTAAAAATTTTATAAAAGTACATAATTATTCTCTGTAAGTAGATGTATGTACTGTTTTAAGTATCACAAAAAATCGCCAATACAATATAATCTTCTCTATTGTTTTTAAATTTCAAAAAAAATATGTAATTTAAATTTTATTTAAAAAAAAAAAAACTTATTCTCGACATCATTATTACCACTAATTCAAGCAACTCGTTGTTCATGCAAATGTACAATTTAACGCTGTTTACAACTTTTAAATGTTTCTTTTTCATAAATTAATTTTCTTTTTGAAGAGAAACCCCCAAAATAATAAGCATTTCCGGAAATCAATTAACTATGAACCCTGTGTAATTATGCTACTACTGGAACTAAGAGTGCAAGTATAGTGTTCAAACAAGTGGTAGTAGTGCATAACATGAATATTTTCACTTGAAGTTTTTTAATTAGTTCATTTTATTTATTTATAAGTTCTCTGTATAATTTTTTTTTTTTTTTTTTTGGTGACTAAGCAACAATTACAAATAATAATGTTATTCTTATTTCATTTGAATTATTTTATATAAAGAAAATTTGTTTTGAGTTGCTATAGAAATTATAAACGCAATACGCGCAACTTAATTGTGTAAAAGTTTAACAGGCACCAATTAAAAGTACACAACAACTGACACACCCACCCCAATTATTTGACACTATTAAAACTATTAAGAACAAGTTATGGTTTATTTAGTGTTGATAATTAAGCGGATTTTATGTATGTATGTATGTATTGTTAAATACCTTAAATTTTAGAACTTTTTATTTAAAGTCAATAGAGAGGAGGACTGACTTTAAGATGACACAACTGATTAAAATATTAAAAATATAATTTCAGATTGTTATAACGTCTTGCATATGATGACTCTTCTAAAGTAAATAAGTGATGTAATGCAGAACGGAATCAAATACAAAAATTTGTAAATTAAATAACACATTCACATTTTATAGTAAATATTGATTGGCATCACTGTCTCAGTGAATGAATGAATTGTAATGTACTCCACCCTTTTTTAATAACAAAACAAACTTTAACAATTACAAAAAACGTTTTCATTCATGCTGTGATTTTTTTTTTGTTATTCCTCATGAAACATAAAACTATTTTATGCAACTTCATCTAGCGATTTGTAGGAGAATGTATACAACAAAGCACAAAGCACCGGAACCATTCGTTCGTTCACTTTTGTGTTTTAAATTACAATTTGAATTTGGAACAAAAATTTCAATTGAAACACAGAGATACAAAATAAACACAGACTCAAGAAATAAGGTCTATAAGTATTTTGTCTGAATGGTTGCACGTCCGTCTGTCTATTGTGGAGTACATGTGAATAATAATCTCTATACATGCAACATGTTCGACTTGTCCATCAGTCACATAGTAAAATAGACAGACAACAAAAGAAAAACAATATACAATGTAGGAACAAAAAAAAGTAGCAACAGCAAAAACTGAGCAACGAGAACTACATTTTAATAGAAAGGAAATAATGAAAATGGAATAAAAAACAACAAAAAAAAAATAAATAAATAAAAAGCCTAGGAAAAACACCACTGACGCACGTGCTTCAACAAATCACCAAAGCAGAACCCATAAAATGAGTTAAAGAGTGTCTGTTGGCCGGAATGAAAAACACAGACACACACACAACTATACCCGGGAAACTTTAAGTATTTTATGTTTAAACAAATCTCTACATACTTCTGTTGCTGCTGAACACACTTAAACAAACTAAATATTATCACCGGAGCAACATCAACACAACAGCACTTTCATCATCGTCATTATCATCTGAATAATTTCCTATACACAACCACTACAACTGAACGAACGACTGACTGCTTCTGGTTATAAACTAAAGTGGAAAAAAGCAAGTATGTACTTTGCATGACAATGACGCCAACCCATAACGGCAGCAGCAACACCACCAACATCATCTCTCTTTCCAACATCACTTTCTATACAAAAACTAAACAAAAACCTCTTCAAAAAAAAAAAAAAAACTCTTAAAACATTCATTAAACTATTAAACCATAGAGACCGCCAAACAGACAAACTAAACTGCCAGGCAGACAGTAAAATTGTTTATAGCGGTAAGGAATAACAAAAACAACAGAACCAAAAGACCTTTTAGATTAGTGTACTTTAAATAAAGTTATCTAAAGCAGCAGCGCTTAAGCATAAAGAAAATATTTCTCTCTAAAGCAGTGATTAGCTCAAATAGCCAATAGGGACCGAAAGCAATCAGCTATTAACATGTCCACAAAAATAGTTATTAATAAGTAATTTTTAAATGATTGTACTAAACCATAACATTCAAAGTGTGATTTTCACGAAAAACCTGTACTTAGAGTCCTCTTTGTACCGAACACAGCTTGCTAGGCTCCGACTTCGCATCCCTGCCTTCATCATAAGTTTTGAGTATAAAACAACTTTTACAATTAAGTAGGCAGTCAAAAAGTTTAATGTTTTTAAAAAGTGTTTTGTATACAATGTAGTTTACTGCAATTTATATTATACAAATGCAACTATCTTTTAAAGGGGAAGAATGCCAAAAAGAGATCGGAAATGTGTTTTATATTGATGGGAAAGTTACAATCAGGCATATTGTAAATAAATTCATTAAGATTATTTAGAGGAAATTGCCATATAAATATCAAAAATATATACAAGAACAAATTCGAAAATGATGACCTTCTCGAAACCAGAACTTCTTTATCTATATATGTATATATAAAAGTTAATGTATGTTTATTTGTTTGAAGTTTCTTGAAATTTTCACAGTACCTTCCTGTTAGTTTGGAAAGAACTATATTCTACTCTTTATTTCGAAATTTTAAGTAGGCGACGTGCCACACCCACATCCATAATAAGAGTTAAAAGTTGTATATATCAGAAACTACAACAGCTAGAGTCCTCAAATTTTGTATGGACAACTTGACATCCATATGAACATATAGGAAAAAATGGGTGTTCTACCTTTAGTGGGTGTGACACCTTCCATATAAGAAAATATTAAAATAGTATATCTGAGAAAATATAACAGTTAAAGTCCTCAAATTTTTTCGAAGCTACTCAACATAAATATTTTAGATAAAAAATGGGCGGACCCATATGAATTAAAAAAAACATGAATTGGGAAAAAATTTGAGCTAGATTCTTCAAAATTTGCAAGAAGAACTTTAACACCCATTAGAACATGTGGGGGGAAAACGGGTGGACTTTCATTAGGGGGGCTTAGCATTTCCCATATGAATTATTTGCAAAAATTCGTATATCTGGGAAACTATTTGAGATAAAATCTTATAATTTTGCACGAACAACTTTTGCATCCATGTGAATATTTGGGTAATAAATTAGCGTACTAGAAATAGAGGGCATTGCACCTCCCAAATGAATTAAACAGAATAATACAAACTTTGATCGAAAAACATTAATGTCCTTGTGAAAATTTCGGAGAAAAATAAGCGAACTTTTATCAGGGGGTCTTGGGTCTTCTCATATGAATAAAATACAAAACGTATTGGAGCCAAAATTCTCAAATTTTGCGTTAATGTGAATATTTAGATAATAAATATTTTGATAAATAAATAATCCATATGAATTAAACACAACAATCTTTTATTTAAAGTAGAGCTCGAATCTTCAAAATTTGGACGAAGAACTTTAACATTCATGTAAACATTTGGGGAAAAATGTGGGACGGGGGATGCTTGGATTCTCTCATATTCCCATATGAATTAAATACCAAAATTCGTATATATAGGAAACTATTAGAGCTAGAATCTTAAAATTTTGCACGAAAAACTTCGACATTCATTTGAACATATGGAGAAAAATGGTGGACTTTCAAAGGGAGCTTGCCACATGAATTAAATACAAAAATTCGTATATTTTGGAAACTATTAGAATATGTTTTAAAAATTTTTGATATGTTAAATAAAATTAGGGAACTTGAAATAGTTGGCGAGGCATCTCCCATATGAATTAAACAAAAAAGATGTATGTATATTGAAACAATTAAAGGTAGAATCTCTAGCAATCGTAAAGTGGGGGGTTTGTCAGAAGGGGTCAAAGTTGGACATTTTGGTCATACAGGGTTTTATTCAAATGAGTGTAACTTTCCACCTATTGGTCGAAGCAAAAATTGTCCAAAGGAGTTCAGATAGCTATTTCTTCATTCTTTCCAAAACATTTTTTTTAAATTTTTTTCTAAATGGAACCCTTTTTGAGGATATTTTTCCACTATTTTTTCAAAATGGACGTTTTTGTTGTATTTTTTTTACTCAAAAGAAAGCTTAGACCATTTTCTTAAAGAGCTTTGTGGTCACTTAGTGGGATGCAAGGGGCATATACAAAAAGCAATTCCTTATATAGAAAATAACAATTTGAATAATTTTAGTTTTTTACAATCCCAAATAAACAATTACTGAAAATATGCAAAATATTCTCTTTGGTAGCGATCATGGATCATATTGTTTTTTATTTCGATCCGATGTTACGCCTAAGTCTTCCGTTAGGTCACCTTCCTACTCCACTATGCCTCCAGTAGTGGTGGTGATTTTAAAATTATTGTGTACATAATATCCATTGGACATGAACACACAATCACACTAACGTATCAACAATATTGTAAAATGTGGCCAACATAATGACTCTCATGTTGAATTTAATGATAAAATAAACAGTTGGCGGTCATTGGGTTCAGAATAAAATTGTGCAAAAAGCACATATTCATACTTTACACAACACTCTCCTACAAAACCAAGTAAAACTAATATAAGTATCCCAAAAAAGCAACGAACCGTAAAAATATTCATTCCACAGAAACAACAAAATATTCACTCAGTTACAGAATTGTCATATTGTAGGAGAACAAAACTGACAGAGAAACACTCTATTGTCAGTCACTCACAGGCTGGCAGCCTGCCTCTTGGTCTGTCGTCGACAAACAGACAGGAATACAAAATAGTAAAGCTATTCTAACTCCCAGGGAGAAACACACATTGAACAACAACTGAGCAGTCAGTCAGTAAAAGTAGTGGAATACAAGAGATGATAAAAGAAGGGGTTGGGGCTGCTATGAATATAAATGCAAAAATGCCTGCATGAAAATTTGCTTGTAAATCTTACAATGGAACGGCAGGCAGTGCCAACAATATGAAAATTCGTTGACCCTTATATTTAGTAAGCTTGTTTGTGTTTCTTGTTGTTGTTGTGTGCCTCAAGCAAAATAAAAACACACATGGATGCATGCAACCATGTATACATCACTACAACTAGCAGCAGCATCGACATCGTCATCATCACCATCATTGGCTCTGAATCACAGTTAGTAGGCAAATTCCAACGAAATAGCAACAGTAAAATATATTATGTATGGCAACATTAACAAGCAACAGCAGTAACATCAGTACGTATGTTTAGTGTGGCATAAAATAGTAAACTTTAACAGTTAAAATTGCTTTTAAACGTTTAAACTTAAATTACTGAATAGCAGACAACACACTCACTAATAGCTAATTTTCTTAAAGCGTATGTATATGTAAGTATATAATGCTTAGTATATTCAAATGAATTATTAGTATTTCACTGTTTGATTGTCTGCCTTATGGCGTATTCAGGCAACAAAAATTTGGATCAAATTGGATCCGACTTTTGACAGTATTAGAAAAAATCTATGAAAGAATGAAGAAGTATTTATAACTTGTAGTAAAAATTTCGATTCAGCATTCTCTCCAAAGTACATATGTATGTGATAAAAGTTCTCAGGAGGTGACTGACTCTGATCATCTCCACTTTGAAAGGAACACATTCAAAAATTATTTACCTCTCAGCTAAAAAAAAATTTGGTCCCGATTGTTTTTCTACTTATACATATATGTATAGTGCATTGTACTGGAACTAGGAAAATAGGTTATGGGAGGGAGGATATAAAGTGTAGTGTTCGTGGACATTTGATTTAAATCTTTTTACAACGAAAATGGCTGAGAATACTTCTGCATACTCTCTGTAAGGTGTGTTCTTGATCAAAGACATGTGTTGCGAAAAATATATAAGAATCGGGAACAAGTTCTCTAATTTCAGAGGAACATATTCCATTGTAATATCGATAGAACAGTAAAATACACCCCTATATAGTTGGGCATCCTACTGTCACCGATAACCACCAAAATTATCAGTCATGCGCTTAGCAGGTCTACCCCAGAGCGACCTCTACGAAAGCTTACTGACGGTCTTTAAGAAAATTGTTAGTCCTAAATATTTGACAAGGTGCAAGATATATCATGACTATAGTCATACTTTCCATAACTTTGGTAAGTGCAGAACAAATTGATATTGAACGATAATTTTAAAGAAATACTAGCCTCTTCCTTTTGAGGTATTTGCGTTACATTAGCAATCTTCCAGCATGCAGGAAACTTGCCAAGGTTTTGATTATTGCGCCAAGTTGCACTTCTGATTAAATCAAGTCTTTTACCTCAGTCTAATTGACGATTTTTTGATGGAATGAAATAAATGAATATTCTGGAAACTAAGAAACAATACAGAGCTTTAAAGCTAATATCATGATATATTTGACCGACATGATAAGAACTGGGGAAATAGTGTTCGACAAATGGAACCCTAATATACTAATGGCGTCACTGAAGCAAAAATACCAAACCCTACTGTCTTGTCGTTACGTTTACAAAACTTTCATTAAATAAAATGATTAAGTCGATGCTCACTCATGACAAGCATCAGATGTGATTTCTAGAGTACAAAGAATAGCAATTGGGGATTTGAAGTTTAAAGCAAATTCTGAAATCCCTATTTCTGTTTCAGAGGACCTAGTATCTAAATTAAATTATGGATAATATTCTGAAAACTCCAAAATTTTAGTAGGAAAATCTTCATAAATTTTTATGTGTTTTTAATAATATACCTCTTCTTATTAAAGATCTGTATTAAAATTATTAGAAAACATTCCAATTAGTTTATATACTTAAACATAATAATATTTATTTAGAATGAAACAAATTACTGCATTCAACAGTTGCAGTTTAGTTTTCTTTTCAAATTAAATTCCAAAAAGGGCGTAATCCAAACCAAGAGAAAACTAAGGCAATGATGATGACGATAAATGCTTGGGTGTCACATAAATAAATCTATTAAAATGATATAAAGAGAAAATATACACTCGTATATAATTTAATCATTTTATAAAATTATTTGTATTATTCCTTTTATTCTTTTTTTTTACATTCACGCGTGATGGGTGGTATAAATAACGTAAGGGAGGTGGTATAGTAAATTAGAAATTGCTTGAATGGATTGTCCGTGATGTATATGAATCTAATTACGAGTTTAAATTGCAGTCATATGTACATATAATAATCAAATTTACTTTACTGGGTGATGATTACATTGTTGTGAATTAAGGATATAACTTTTAGATATTATTTTATATACCAAAATGTAAAAAGTGTAAATTAGACTATTTTAGCTGGTATAAATAGGGAATGTATCAATATAAATATGATCCTGCATTCAAATACATTAAGGATAAATTTGAATGTACTGACTTTGTTCTAAACTTACTCCACGGCCGATAACCAATTGACTGTTATTTGCATTTCATGGCATCAATTGGGTAATTAGATATAATATCTAATGAATATGTTAAGTCCTGCAAAATTGCTAAATGTTATATCCCTATTCTTCATTCACATACTTAAGTATGGTGTAATAAACAACAAACAGACATAGATACATACATATATGTATTTATTATAAATATAGTTGTTGGAGAAAATGCTTTTCATATGTTTACATATGGTTTTTATGTTATTGTATGCGTATATAGCAAAATAATTGGATTAAATGAAAACAAGTGAAGCACACATTCAACCATCCCTAAATCCGACCACTTCATATAGGATGAATGATATTCCTAAACATATTAGTTTAGTTTTAAACAGTATAAGTTTAGGACAATAAAGGATTGCAAATTTATTAAAAGTATTTAAAACGTGTGACTTAAATACAATAATACTACAATAACAATAACTGTATTAAATTTCCCCTAACTAACAACTTTATTAGAGAATAATATATATTTTTTATATTAAATATGATTAAATGTACAGAAAACATTATTTTTTTTAAAGAAGAGCGAACCAAAATGGCATCATTTATCAATTTTTTTCTTTGCAGTAAGTCACCTTTACTGTGTTCTTTAATTATTTTTTCCAAAAGTCCAATACTTTTCCACAGGCTGTAGTTCTGGACAGTTTTATGGATATGCTTCTAATTGGATAAAATTGTTATTATTGATTGAATACCACTTATATGCATTCCTTCCATAGTGATATGATGTCAAATCGGTCCAGAAATATGAAGACACTCTGTTCTGTTTAAAGATAGGTAATTCCCCTTTTTTGTAGACACTCCGTAATTGATTGATGATGATCTTTTGCAAGCTTCGGGGGTTATGATTATATGTTCAATTACAATTACATTAGATTTTATTGCAATTGAAGTTTTTCCAATTACAATTACTTGTAATTGTGATTTTTTCCCTTATAAATAAATTACAAATAAAAGTAATTGTAATTGGTAAACATTACAATGACATGTAATTGTAATTGGCAAAACTTTAATTACAATTACAAGTAATTGTAATTGACTATTGCTGAATTGCACATTACAAGTAATTGTAATTGATCATGTAATGAATTAGTTTGTGTAATCATTACGCCGCAGCCTATTCTTTTGTCACAAATTCAGATGAAATTTTGAGGAATTTAATTTTTTGTCCGGTATTATTCTTGTCCATCAGGCGCATAAAAATCTTGAACCAGAATTTGTGAAAAGTCTTTTTTTTTTTTTTTTTGATCCTAAGTCCTTCACCGAATTTATCAGAAACTTTTTGAACTTCATACGACTTCAACTCAGCATTATCTTTGGCACTGCCCACAAAATAATCAGAGCATTTAACTTTACGAGCAGTTTTTCTAATAGAGGTCTTTGATGATCGTCGATACAGTTGTTCGTCTTAATTTACCTTAACAATATATGTTATACCTTTTGTCTTCCCGATCCAGTTTTACTTTCAATGTTTAAATCTTATTTATAAAATAAACCTTCAGATCAGTCCTTATATATCATACATATTTGGAATAAGTTTAAAATTACCAAGACATTCTGACCGAATTTCATTTAAACCAAAAACATATACATCACAGCAAGCAGAATTACTGTTGCTTGTAATTATTCTAACATTATTGTATTCTTTCACCTCTCTGCCAATATTTACACATGAAATGTTTCACTATCTAAATGTATGAATTGCAAAATGAACTTCGTTTAAAAATGCCAAACGAGAAATCCCGAATACCGGGAATTTCGGGATTATAAAATTGGAAAGTTTATACGTACTTTACATAATAAAATATCAGAAAAAAATAATTTGATAAATATTTTTGCCTCTTTTTGGAATCGAATTACATTATCTGTATTTTAAGGGAATAAACTTTCAATTGTAATCGAGCAGGTCAATTCTATATTAAAACTATAATATCTATATGAAATTTAAACTTGAAACAAAAGAAGATGGCAACAGTATATACAAGACAAATGAGCGAATGAATGCAGTGATTTTATGAATGAGAACAATACAACAAAAAATATAACAACTAATGTGGATGGATATAAAAGATACATTCTGTAGCACGTGTCAGACAATGTTTCACTTCTAGTTTTTATTATTTACTAGCTATACCCAGTGTGCTTTGCTACCCTAAAAGCAATGTAAATTAAAAAAACACTATACCAAATGTTCATCTTGATTTCAAAGTTTTCGTGCAAAATTTGAGGATTTTTGCTATAATGGTTTCCCAGACATACGATTTTTTCTATTTTATTAATATGGGGGTTCCATTCCCCCTAAAGAAAGTCCGTTTTTTCTCCAAAATGTTCAGATGGATATAAAAGTTATTCGTGCTAAATTTGAAGCTAGTTTTATTAGTTTCCCAGATAAACGAATTTTTGTATATTTTATTCATATGGGAGGTGCAACGCCACCATTGGTAGTCCGCCAATTTATTACCCAAAATGTTTACATGGATGTTAAAGTTCTTCGTGCAAAATTTCAAAATTCTAACTCAAATAGTTTCCCAGATAGGCGAATTTTTGTATTCAATTTATATGGGAGGTTCCACGCCCCTACTGCTAGTCCGCCCCTTTACGGATTTAACATTTTATTCTTATGGAGAGTACCACGCCCACTATAGCCATTTCGCCCATTTTCTCAACAACTATTCTTATGGACTTAGGTATTAATGCAAAATTTTAACTACAATAGTTTCCCAGGAAATGAATTTTTGTATGTAATTCCTATGGGGGTGCAATGCCCCCTATTGCTAGTCCGCCAGTTTTTTGTCCTAAATATTTGTGTCGATACTAAAGTGGCTCCGAAAAAAATTGAGAACTCTAGCTGTTATACTTTTACAGATATACTAATTTAATTTGTTTATATGGGAAGTGCCACGCCCACTGTAGCTAGGCTGTTCATTTTGTCAACATGTGTTCATATGGATGTCAAAGTTGTCCATACAAAATTTGAGGACTCTAGCTGTTGCAGTTTCTGAGATATGCAACTTTTAATACTGATTTTGTATGTGGGCGTGGCACCTCGCCCACTTGACATTTTGGTAGCCTATAGTTCCTGCCAGACATACAGGAAGATACTGTAAAAATTTCAGAAAATCGGTCCAGCCGTTTAGCAGTCTATAGACTTCAAACAAACCCACAAACAAACAAATAAGCACACATTAATTTTTATATATATAGATTTTTTTTCTTCTTTCTTCACTAATGTTTTTCACTCTAATCTTTGTTACTAATAGCAATAGCAATTTGTTAATAAACAAATGCTTAGAAAAAGTATCATCAAATAAAATTTTAAATTATGATGGTTATAAACGAGTGAATAATGAGTTTTACTTTTAAGAATATTCATTCATTTCACTTTATAAACGAATTTAAAGTGGAATTTTTAGAAATATATTAATTTTGTATTCTTTCAGATATAAAATACTAATTTCCAAAATTTCATGTTTGCAGCACAAATTTCCACATCTTCTTAGAAGTAAGTAGCAATAATTAAGCCAAAGATTCTATTTATTAAAAAATATTAAGTATAATCAATATACAGTATAATTTAAAATAACTATGCAACCATTTGTAATATTTCTAAAATTAAAAAAATTAAAGAAGAAAAACTTTACTATACTTTACTACAGTATTTACTACACATATAAAAATTCATTAAACTCTTGAGCGTAAAATTTCATACAAAAATAATTATAAATATCAATACAAACAATAACAACAAGTCTCAATAACAAACAACGAAGTAAATAATTAAAATTCAAGTGTGAATATTCCAATATATTCCGGCTTATTTTACAAGTAGAATCAAGTTGATTAAAATATAATTAATGTCGAACAATGAATAACAACAACAATTTAATTACATATTTAATCACATTTGTGCAAAGAACATGACTCCAGTAGTGGTTAATATGAAATATTCATCTATAAATCCATAATGTCAACATAATTTCGATTTGAATAAATTCAGCAATATCTACCTACATATTTGTATGTACACTACAAGAAATTAAATTAAAGACACTGATGTTTTACATTTTAAAGAATATGGAGAAAACCGTTATTATCAAAATAATTTTCATGTTTCATCATAAATTTTTCATTTGACAAATTTTAAATATCTATTTATTCGGCTATGCCGAATCTTATATACCCACCATCAAATCATATGCAGTGAGAAAAATAATCCCTTATATATAAACTCTGATATTTTTGAATCTATGCTTTTGTTAATATAGCAAAAATATGCTCATTTATCAGATTTATGTTGATTTTTTATCATAAGTATATTGATATAAACTTGAAGGGCTTTTAATAAGTTCTTAAGTCAATTAAAGACTGAGGTCTTCCGAATTTAAAATATTAATTTTTGAAAACAAATTGTTTTTGTCCAATTTTTATAACCATAAACTGTTTTTTTATAAGTGTAAGGAGTTATTTGAGGGTACGGTCAATTATGGACAAATCGGTTTGGATAACACTCATTTGCTTAAAATTTCATCGATGTACTCGTATTTTTATTCAGTCATAAGTTTTTAAGTAATTTTATGAAGAAAACCCTTAATGGGTTAAGGCCAATTACAGACCGATCCTTATAAAATGTGGTACAGAAACTTAGGATCTTAGAAAACTTGTTTATGTCGAACTTGATCGCTGTGCCGCATTTTTTAACCCAGTAATGAGCATTAAAATCATATTCTGAAGGGGACCTTATCCCCATTAAATTTGGTAGATAGATTTTGGTTCTTACGAAACTTGTTTATGGCGAATTTTATTTAGCGTTGAAGTCATATTCTGATGAGGAATGGGTTAAATTATGAAAAACTAAAAAAAACTAATACATACAAACTTTTCTAGCAAAAACTTATCCCAGGTCCAACAAATTATAATTTCGGTTAAAATGGATTCCGAGAAAAAAAGTGCGTGAAAAACTAATTAAATGCTAGGCAGAAATCAACAACAAATACACTTGCTGCTAGATGGATGATGAAATTTATTTTCACAACTTCCATGTCAAGATTTTTATACGAATGATGGACGAGGAATAACATAATATAACACTCGGACAAATCCACATTCAAATAATGGCAAAGCAATTGAAAACGAAGTTTGATATAAAATCATTAACGATTTTGTGTATTTCTTTTCTAAAACATTTCCAAAAATAATTGTTGCTTCAACAACAAACATTGCCAAAAAATGTCTTGGTTATGTTAAGATTTTCAAAATATATAATGCCTTTAATAGAATTTCCCAAAGTGTTTGTTTGTACAACTAACTCGACAACGGCAATAAAAGAAACCAAAAATAATAGAAAATAATAATGTATACCACAGTTTAACAATCATGACCTGGTTAATTTTGTTGTTGTTGTTGTTATTTATGCTGTTTCCAACATTCTGACAACCTAGTCATTCAGTCAGTCAAACAAATACACACTAAACACTAGACCAGTTAAGCCAACTTAACAACCAACCAAAAACCTCTTGACAAAATTTATAACTTTTGCACAATTCATACACGAAGTATATAAATTGTAGCCAATTCCGAGTAACCAGGTTTGTACCTTTAAGTCAGTTTATATCGGCTAATATGTGTATGTACACAAGTGTAGATTTGTATGTAATGTGATTTTGGCCTAGTATTTAACAGAGCTATATTACCCTGATATGTTTGCTAAACTTGTATATGTACATAACATATTAGTAGTGTAATGCTAATTATTTGGTTGGAAAACTTAAAATTTTACTTTAATTAACAAGCACACTTTTTTATGTTGTTAAAAGTTTCAAATGTTGAACGGGAAAAATAATACTTTACTATAAATATTATAAATTAAATGTTAAAGTATTTACATCAGTTTATTAGGTATTTATAAACGATTGGAAATGGAAATAATTTATTTTTATTATTTTTTTTTTTTTTTATTTCATAAAAAAAACGGAAGTATTGAGACGTGTTTTTGTAAGAATAGCGCATTTCTTATATTGTCACAGGTGTTTTTATTTTTTATTTATTTCATTTTCTTGATTTTTTTTAAAAAGGCATGAGTGGGTAAAAATTTTTCTATAAATGTGTATAAAATACATATTGGCAATTTGTATTGCAATACTATTAATGAGCTTTTCAATGCTGCCGTTTTCACTGACAAGTGTTTTTTATTTATGTATATCGATACATTTTATTTTCTTTTGATATGGATGTAAAAAACTAGAAATATCGACAAATATCAATATTGTAAACACACTTTAAAGTGTCATCGAATTTCTTAGGTTAAAACTACTTGGAAATACTATTTTGTTCGATATTGAACAATGAACTACCTACAAGGTAAATTCTAACAACTAGAAAAAACTTTTATTTTGTATACAAAATATAAAAATAGATTTAAAATGTTGTTGTTTATACATAGAGTTGTATTTTACAAACAACTGCTTTGCCATCCTAGAAGCAATATAAATAAAAAAACCCATTTAAAGATTTTGAAGATTCTAATTATAATAGTTTTTCAGATATAAAATTTTGTAAATATTGGAGATGCCATTTTTCCCGATTTCGCCGATTTTTCCAAACGTTTTAATGTAAACTATGAAAAAATTAAATAATTTAATAATTTTCCAGATATAGGAAATTTTGTATTTAATTTATATGGGAGGTGCCAATCCTCTCATGGAAAGTCCGTCCATTTGTCTCTAAATGTTCACATGAATGTCAAAGTTCTTCATGTAAAATTTTAAGATTCTAGCTCTAATCAGATCTACGAATTTTTCTAATTAATTTCATATGGGGTTTCCAAGACCCCCCTTAAAGGCCGCCCTTTTCCCCTAAAATGAATATCAAAATTCTTTATGCAGAATTTGAAGAATCTAGTTGTGTAAGTTTCCCAGATAAACGAATTTTTGTTTTAATTCTTATGGGAGGTGACACGCCTCCTGGTGCCACGCCCTCTATAGCCATTTCGCCCATTTTGTCCACAAATATTCTTATGGATGTCAAAGTTGTCCATAAAAAATTTAAGAACTCTATACTGTACTTATTTTATATGTGGGCGTGGCTCTACGCACTTAAAATTTCAAAATAAAAAGTAACCTATGGCTTCTTCCAGGCATACAGGAAGACATTGTGAAAATTTCAAGAATATCGGTTCAGCCGTTTAGTCGTCTACCCTACACCACTATAGCGTTTGTGCTGATGTTTATAACACCCAAAAATATTGGTCCAACACCCACCTTAAACTATACCAATCGGCTCAGAATCACTTCCTGAGCCGATTTGTAGCGATTTTCGTAATAATCGGGCCTCATTTTACACTGGCCCTCATATAAAGTCCCATTCAGAAAATGATTTGAACGTCCACAATTCACTTGTATCACGATGAAATTTGGCATAAATAAGTTTTATATAAACATAAATCCCATAAATAATTAAGTTTGATAGAATTATAAATAACACTGTCGATTTTCGTAATGATCGGGCCTCATTTAACCCTATCCCCTATACAAAGTCCCCAAAGAATTGGGCCTTTTATCACTTAACTACGTCTAATATACTACTACCTATCAAAAAATTGCACAATGTGCTGATGTTTGTAACACTCAAATATATTTGTCTTTAAGTATACAAGTCGGTTAATAGTCTGACTATCTGATTCGATTAAACTATGTCCGCCTTTGTGACCGTGTAAACCTTATGTGCACGCTACAGCCCACAATTTTCAATATAATTTGTTAAAATTTGTCACATACTCTTCTTTGGATCCAATGACGAAAGCTGTTGAAAATTATTAAAATACATTTTAAGATTAATTTAATTTTGAAAATCCTTAAAACAAATTTACTTTCATCTCATACCAAGTATACATTCGAGCTTTAATCAAACTTAAAATTCTTAAAATAAGTACATTGTGAGATAACTGTGATCCAAGAAAGGTTAAAATTGTGCAAAAATTAAGATTTTTTGTACTTGAATCAAGTATTTCTTACATGATTTTTTTTAAATCCCTATATTGAAAGAAAATTACTGTGTAAATGGGATAAATTGAATCCTTTTATGACTACCGGGTAATACCAGAGAGAACATAAATTTGATTGATTTAATTTTGATTTAATATTTCAAATCAGTCATTTCTAAATGCCACTTAATTTAACCATTTAAATTTTATAGCTCCATATGATTAAGAGTTCAATGTTTGTGTTTCATTGCAAGTGCAATGAATAAATTAAGTAGGATTTGGTTATTTGTAATAAAAGGTGTAAAATAAATAAATAAATTAATATGTGCAAATATTATTTTATGTATTTGTTAGTAGCCTCGTAATAGCAATTTAAAAACAAAGAACATAATGATTATCGGTGTTTAGCCACGAAATAAATAGTGAAAATCGTTAAAGCTTTAATGAACAAATTAGGAGAAATATTTCAAAGGTATAAATTTTTTACATCATAAGATATATTAGGGACTTTGGCACGTTTATATTATTTAAAAATTTTAATGTATTTTCTCACATGCACATTTTTTCCTGACAACCATTTAATTCCTTGATTCCTTTAAACATTTAATTTAAACTTTTTATGTTAACAATTATAGGTCATTACAAATGTTTTCCATTAGTTTTTAAACAGACTTTCACCATTAATTTAATTGTAGGTTGCAAAATGAAATTTAATTTTTTGTTCATCTTTTTTTAATTCCTAAAATAGAGATACATTTTTTTCATTATGTTGCCATTAAAAAGTAAAAAAAAGTTATTAAAAATGCAATATGTACCATAATTTTCCCTTTAAAATTCAGCCTCAACTCTCTACATTCATTATTTTGTGTATTTTTATACCCTACACCACTTTAGTGGGGAGGGTATATTGGATTTGTGCTGATGTTTGTAACATACAAAAATATTCGTCCTAGACCCACCTTAAAGTATACCAATCGGCTTAGAATCGTTTTCTGAGTCGATTAAGCTATGTCCGTCCGTCCGTCTGGCTGGCAGGCTGTCCATGTAAACCTTGTGCGCAAGCTACAGGTCGCAATTTCAAGATAGTTGGATGAAATTTGGCACGCACGTTTTATTTGTCCCAAGGACGAAGCCTATTGAAAATGGTTAAAATCGGTCCATTATTTCACCTAGCCCCCATAGAACAGAACCCCCCGAAAAGGGCTTCTGAGCTCATAATTATGTTAAATATACAGATATATCGATAAAATACGGCACAACTAAGTTTTATAGAAGTCTTGATGACCCTGCCAAATTTCATAAAGATCGGGCCCCATTTGACCCTAGCTCCCATACAAAGTCCCCTTCATAAAATTACTTGAATGTCCCAAATTAACTTATAAACACAAATATCGCAATGAAATTCAGCACAATAAAATATTATGTGAATATAAATATATTCACAAAATGTTATCGGGCTTGGTCCATATTTGTCCCTAGCCCCCATGTAAAGCCTCTTTCAGAAAATTAGTTTTTCATCCATAAATTGCTTAAATGTATCGGAACAAGGGAATATTGAAGATAAATGCTTTATTATGAAAAATAAATCACATTTAATATTCATAACTGGTGTAGGGTATCATATGGTCGGCCACGCCCGACTACACTTTCTTACTTGTTTTTCTTTCTTGTTGCTTCATACCACTTTCAACTTGGTCTACTTTATTATTTGGCACGATTTTTTATTAAAGTTTATAAATTTTCCGAAAAATAAGCAAAAAATGTATTTTTTTGTTGTTTAACATTTATTATTCACGATTTAACTTTGTAGATTTTCGTCTTTTGCGATTTTTTTTTCTGTTTGTTTCTTTTTCTGTTGGTTTGTATAATAAATTCATCATCATATCAGGTTAACAAAAGTTCATAAATTTGACCTTTTCCATTTTATATTTAAACAGCAAGCGCGCTTTGTAAAGGAAAAATCCAGTAAATAGAGTTAAGTTTATTAAATTTCAAAGGGAAGAATACAAATAAATGTCTCCCTGGAGTTCAACAGACATTTTAGTAATAATTACAGCTAAACGACAGTAAAGGGTCAAGTCATTTGAAAGTAAAACGTTTGTTACTTAGTAAAGATGACTAAACTATTGCACAATTTCATGTTTAAAGAAATTTGTTGGATTTTTGTATAATGTTAGTTAAAAGATAAATAAATCAAATGCCAACAAACAGAAAATGCCTATTATTTCTCAATGATAATTTAGTTTTATAAAAACACAATAAAATTAATTAAAAAACATAAAATTTTACCAGCTCCTGCCCCTGCACTGACAACTGTATGTAGACTCAATGTGAAATATTTGTTTAGGCCGCGGCCGATTATAATAAATGTATTCAATAGTGCAATTTTAATTGACGTCACCTAAGAATACAATTGTTTGGCCAATTTTAACCGCATTCTGCCGTAACGAAAAAAGCAATAAAACATTTTTCAAGAAAATTAAAAAAATAATAATATTTAAAGCAACAAGTTGAAATTACAAACATTTGCATGAGATTTAAATCGTGTGACCAAGTAAACGAAAACATATACACTACAGCAGAAATATAAAATTTAAGATTAATACGAATACTTTGAAAACTGAAACAAAAAAATCTACTTTTTTAAAAGCTTTCTATGATTTTTTTTGCTTTAGGAATCTAAAACGTTTTTTAGAAACAATATCTTTTTCTAAAAGTATTTTTAAATAAATATCTCAACTTTTAAAAAAGTTTTCTTTTGAAATTTAAGTCTTTTAAAAATCTGAACTTTTCGAAAACTTTTGTAATAACCTAACATTTATAAAAGCTTTCCTTGCAAAACATTGAAGTTTTTTAGACTATTTCACTTTTCGTCAAATTTACAATTTACTCTGCAAAAACTGCTAGCTTACTCGTGGGCTTCGCTGAATTGCGAAGATCTGATGGCCAACACAACACCCACTACTACCACAAGTATTGTAAAGCTTTCCGAGAGCAGAATTACAAAACATATGTAATTGCAATGGGTACTGGCTTTTTGGGCTTCATGCTAGAAGATTCAATCCACTTGGAAACGAAGACGATATCACCCACTTTCTCCGTCACTAACCTGCCCACAATATAGGTTTAGAACTCTAGGCAACCATTTTCTGCTCGATTTAACGAATTTATCCGTTCGTGGGACAAGCTAGTTTTAGATTGGGGTACCAAATACGCTGAACCTTAACATGAATGAGAAAGGAATCAAGATTTTATACCAAAGTGTGTCCTCGGTTATATAAAGACGAGGACAATCTGTTCATCTAACCTAAAAAAGTCATATTCAAAGTTCAATTTGATAAAAATGTTTCAATGAAAAGCTCAAAACTTTGGAAACTTTATATCGAAATTGAACTTTTCTATGGAGTTTGAGAAAAATTTAACTTTAAAAAACTGTTATTAAGTAATTTACATTTTTAGATCATTTTAAAAATAAAATACAAAAAGCTTTGAAGTTTACTTATAAAAAAACTTGTCTTTGAAAAGCTTTTTATATAAAATTATTTATATTTTATATATTTTCAGAAGAATGCTGTACTTTTGTACAAAAAAGTTTTATAATAAAAAATTAAGAATTTGAAAAGCTTTCTATAAAAGCTACAATATTGAAAAAGTTTTCTATAGAAAATTCAATATTTTCAAAAGTTTTATTTAAAATGTATCTTGTTCAAAACTGTTTTGTAAAAGCTTTATTATTGAAAAAGCTTTTTATGGGAAATTTAATTTAAGCAACATAAAGGACAAATTGTCATTCGAACACCAAAATGTTGAAAGAAAATTCTATTAACTATTTGGAAAAGCTCAACTTTTTAAAAAGGAACTTTGTTTTATTAATATTTTACTCAAACCTATAGCAAAACCAAATAATAAACATTTCAAAGTTTTATTTGTAGCGTGCGTAAAAACCATGTAAAAACAAAACAAAAAATTTTAGAAAATAAAAGCAATGCAAACTAAATAAATCTCATCTGTTAGAATAATAGAAATTTTTGTTTATAATTAAAACAATTCATATACAAACAATAACAACAACAGCAATAGTGCACACATTTTCTCGCACTCACACATCATTTCAACGCGCTCTACAATCTGAATAATGTTCACATTCAATTCAAATCAAATTAAATTTAAATTTTATTACAATTATCGAACAGCTATTCATAAATTCATACGAATTTTGTATGAGTACAACAAAAGTATTCTTCATTCAGAATGTTCCACTATAATAATAATGATACACTTCACAAAACACTTAAAGCTTTATTCTCGCTTTTGCTATTTGCTCCATTGCTATAGATAGCTAAAGCCACATTGCCGCACCTTCCATTCAAGCGAATACTGAACATACGAATAAATCAATAGGCGAATTCATCTAAAATACTACATATCAAACCGTACAACAACAATAACTTGAAATTATCCATGTTTAAATGAAAATATAATTTATTGATTTTTATTACAACAACAAAAACAATAACAAATATAGCCACAATATCAAACACAGTGTATTTTAGATGTAAAGATACGATTGATAATTTGAAAATACTAGAGGAGGGGAAAAAGCCAACGATAGATAGTGAGAGTGAGAATTTATAAAGGTAAAATATTTTAGTTTACACCATTTCCTATAAAATGTACATACAAAATGTTTAGTCATTCTTAAGCTATAAAAAAAGGAAGAAACGATTATTCTCATTAGTTTTTGAAATTGAAATAGCACATATCGCCATCCTGTTGAAACGACACAAACCTATTAAATCAAAAATTATTCACCTCGCTAGACACAATTTTGCGATAAAATATCGATGACAGATTTTCATAGCAAATTTGGATAAATCATGATGATTCGTGAGTTTGACAGCTAAGTTCTATCGAGCTTAAAAATACTAATTATACTCTAATTTCTTCAGAGATATATCAGCATCCAATATCTCCGACAACACAAAGATATGTCCAGTTAACTATATGTATGGGAGACATTCATTTGTGGATGTTAGAAACCAGAAATCAAAGTCTCATAGAATTAAACAGGGAGTTCTCCAATCCTCACATCCAGTTCTACTAGGGCTAATGTCCTCCGCGCACCCCACTGAAGTCTGCAATAAAATGCGAAATAGGAACAAGGTATTCAAGTCTCTAGTCGGCAGTACTTGGTGAATGGATAATGAAACTTTGGCCGGTCAGTGGAAAACTACGCAGCACCAGTGTGGACTCCGAGTGTTAGCGACACGCAATTGAAGAAGCTTCAAAGCTGTCAAATCGCAGACCTTACAATCGGGCTGTCGAGAAATGATGTCAGAGTAACATCAGTATGACGATACGAAGATGTTTTCCGTTAAGAATCCGAACAACCATCTAACGGAGTTAAGACATCATTCGCTGCAAACGAGGAACAAAACCTACCACGTCGCACTAGAGTACTATTGGCGCAACTAAGATCGAATGAATCGATTCAAACTTTTTCTTGAATAAATGGTGAAAATTTTGAATGCTGTTAAAACTAGTTCCCGTGGCCCCAATTCACTGAAATTTGGTGGTCTAGAGTACAATTGATGACAACATAATATTATGTTTGAATATTCGAAATTAAGTTCGAAAAATTTGTTATGCTTTTAAATTATTCTTTGAGTCCAAAAAACTAAAAAAAAAAATTTCGAAAATTCGAACTCATATTCGAAAAAAATTTAAAGCTGATAAAACCAGTTTCCGTGGACCAAATTGGCTGAAATTTGGCAGTGTTAAGTACAGTTGATGACGCTACTATATTATCTTCGACTATTCGAAATTAAGTTCGAAAATTCGAAGCAATAATCGAAAAATCTGTTAATTTGCCGAACTTATTTTTTTTTTTTTTTTTTGGCTTTCACTCGATTCACTCACTGTATAGTACTTGACTTGAATCACACAAACACTCTCATAACATGTAACGTTTGAACTGAGTATTGTCTAACACTCCTTATTTTCAAATATACTATTCATTTCATTCATAAAACAATGAGTGAATCAAACACAGTGTTTGAAAAAAATCAAATGTTTTAATTTATTATTTAAGTCACTCATGCAGGGCTCTACTACATATCAACTATTTCAAATATTTGAAATTTTTATTAAAATATGATTAAATAACAAAAATTAAGCATTTTATGCCCTGATGAATAATTTGCCACAAAAAAGTTTCAACGAATTTTGAACTAATAAAAAAAAATTTCAAACGCATTTTTGTTTGTTAAACAAAATTATCACATTTTTACCTCAAGTTCCTGAAAGTATTATTTCCTGAAATTTAATATCCATTACAAAATGTCATTTCTATGAAATTTCATTAAAATTTGATAACAACAGCTTTATAATTTTTGTCATTACCAATTCTACACAGGTTAGTTTCCCAGAATCTCTACCTATCTAAAGAATCTCTTTCATTTGTCTATTATTAAATTTTTCATTGTACAGTTGCCATTTTTATTTGCCACAACTAATTTCCCACGTCTATAACCATCAATTTACTGACAAATTAATAAATTCAATTAGATGTAAAATCGATTAAGGAAACCAATTTAATAATTTGTATTTAATACTTTTTATAAAATTTTGCGCAACAATTTTGTTTGTATTCTTTTATTGCATATAATATTTATTAGTTTTTATTTATTATAATTTTCTTTATGATATGCAGCAATTGTTTTTGTTTTTACTTAATTTTATTTTTTTTTTTTTTTTTTTGTTATTATTTTATACCTTTTTATAAAATATTTTGGCACAATTTTTGTTTGTTCTTGGGAACGTCATCATCTCATATTTGTATTGTTTTCTTGTTGTTGTTTTTTCTTTTTGAAAACATTGACATTGTGTCGCCTTCAACTGAATCAAATTCACTTGATTTTGTTTATATTTTTATTGTGCATGTTTCTTATTTTTTTTCATTCGGTAACGTTATTTTTATATCAAGAATCTTTACAATTTACAATACTTTACATGTACCCCTATAGTTGGGAATAGACGATGTTTGTAAAATATTACCTGTGCCGATTTAAAGATGTCCGTCAATCTACAGGTTGAAATTTTGAAAATTATTTGACATTATACGTTGATTAATACCTTATAAATACACAGAATTTTATTTAATACAAAATTTTATAATGAGCGTCTCTTTAACTATATGAAGATCGGCCATCAATTGACCCTAGCTGCTTTATAAATCCTGCATAAGAAATTTAAATTGTTGTCCATAAATTGATTTAATTTTTTATGTTATTAAATTAATATCGGTATATAGTTCGATGCATAATGTTTTTTTATTTTTACTAAAATCAATCGTGTAGAATAACATATGGTCGAATATGCCCGACTTAGATTTCTTACTTTTTTACGCCTCAATCTTGAATGGAAATACCTTAATAAATAAATTTGTATTCGCTTGTGAACATGTGTTAAAAACAAAGGTTTGATTTTTTATTTAATAACAAACAAAAAATTAATTTAATAATAGATTTTAGTAATAGTATTTATTGAGTTATATATTAAACTAGTTGAGATCAAAAAGAGCAATTAAGGGGTAATTGTAAAATATAAATTAGGGGGTAAGTGTAAAAACATATTAAGAATAAATAAAAATAATAAAACGCTCACTAATTAAAACGAACTAGGAACATGGCTTCTAAAACATTGCCATGTATTGTTTTCTTGTTGTTGTGTTAGAACTAGAAGATGTCCCTAACCGTAGGTACTAATCCTATACTCAAAATTGAGCAATCCGCACTTAAATCAATCCGGAGCGGTGTCGGACGAATGTTAAGTATGTTTTCCTTAAACGAAGTACAAAATATTTTCTTACTTCCTTAAACCTTCGTACTTCATTTCAGAATTCAGAGTATTTCAAAAAAGTTATATAAATTACTAAAATATCCCAGCAAAAATTTTCATTACCTAGTAATCTAGAAAGTAATATTGGAATCTCGTGGAAACTAATTACTTTTGGGGTGAATAACTAATTATTTTTGTTCGACGAGGTTCAAATAATATGTACCTACCTTAAACAAATTAATAAATGGTTACTAATTTGATTACAAAAACTTTGCGAAATAACTAGTTACAAATAAACCTACAAATATGTTATGTGATAGCTAGTTATTTTGGGCCGACTTTGTATGTAGAAAACAAAAAATAAAAAAATTCTCGGCCGGGATTTGAACCCAGGCATTCAGTTGTTTTCTGTGTTTCTCACTCCAGCCGCTTACTCGATGCTCCATTAACATGTTGCTTTTTGTAATTTTGAGAACGGCATTTTACAAAAATATTTAAATGAATGTCATTTTGAAAAAAAATAAACAGTATCCAGCAGGGCTCGAACCACGAACCCCCTGTTTGTTAAATAAACGACCTAGACAATTGAGCCATAACAAATCCAAATTGTTTTGTTCTTTAGCAGTAATAACCTATTCAGCTAAATAAAATAATGTGGATGATAATGAACACTCATTACCAAGTAATGTATGAAATAACTACTGGCTATTACCAAAAATTTCAGATTTTTTGCTGGGATATTAAACAAATTACTACATTACCATTTCAACACACATATTGAATATGATGATATCATTTGAAGCATGGATGCGAATAAGGGCGTAAAGACCACCTTTTCAAAATCGCGTTTTTTCGCATAATTATATTAAACTAACCTTTTTACATCTATTCATAAAAAAATAAATTGAAAAATATAAATTTTTCGCTAAAATAGATAGTTTTAAAAGCACGATTTTTAAATACTATTTATTTTTTTGGGTAAAAAATATTAGCAATTTAATGTATTTTTCTGTAAAAAATCGTATAAATTTTAATTCTAATTGCACCAAATTTGCAGAATGGTTGGAAAACAAATCAAATTTATTAATTTTTTAATTATATTGCAAAAAAGATTATTATTGAATGAATTATTTAAGTATGAAAGTGTGGACAAGAAGAAGGGCGTATATCCATAACTATAGTTATATTTTAAAAAATTATTATATATACTTTCAACTAAAATATATGGATATATGCCCTTATTCCATTTTAGCAAAATTTCAAGTATTAATTTTGGCAAGTTGTGACTCGAATTTTTTACTGAGTTTTAGCACAGGGATAGATGTGAGTTATATTTATGCATATATGTGAAAAAAGTAGGAAAAAATGCCGATTTTAAAGTTTTATGATGTTTTTATCGTCTCCTGTAAAATTTCCCAAATGGTTTATACGCCCTTATTCGGCACCATGCTTCATTTGTCAAAAACTTACTACTTATTCCACAAATATTCTTAACTAAATGAGAATTATATGTTAGAATGCAAATGAATGAATGTATTTTCAAATTAAGTGAGAAATTAAATTAAAAAAATAGATTCAAGTACAACTCGCTTAAAAATAGATTTTCATATTCAGTTAAAGTTTTACTACAATTTGTTAAAGTTTTACTACAATTTGTTTAATCAATTCCGATGTGCAATTATTTGAAGAATGAGTAATTGCTTTAAGTAATAAAAAGTAGAGCAAAGTAAAAATAAATAATAATAAAATAAAGTTAAAAGCGATTTTTCTTTCTATAGACTAGCACTCTATTGACATTGTATCGCACTAAGCGTTGTATGTAAACAGATGTTACTATAGTCGTAAGATGTTACAATAATGGCAATTTCTGTATTATCAGAACGCATTAAATAAGTAGGCGTAGTCATAAAACGAACACGCCTACTTTTTATATAGAAAATTTATACAAGTAAGTGAAAAAATGCGAGTCAATTTTACAAATTATTTTTAAATGTCTTAAAATCTATGCCATAATTAAATATAATTTTTATGATAGCTACGCCCACAAACAAGCATTTCGCCCACTTTTCGCTATTATTTTGTTAATTGTTTAGTAAAACCGTTTAATGTATAGAAATATTTAAAACTTTAATTATAATAGTTGATTATTTTTTACATTATAGTAGGTTAGGTTAGGTAAAACCAGCAAATAAAGTGGGCGTGGCAATGATATTGTACTAATAACTCTAAAATTATCGGGGTCGCAAAAGTTAGCTTTTGAAATACATACTACAGATATTAGCGAATGCACCTTATATAGTCCGAAGGCCACATCGGACCAATTTCAAAAGATGCGTTCCATTAAAAATTAAGATTTTGTTTACTTTAAGAATATAGTAGTAGTGTCATAATAATACAAGAAAAATATAAATTGCAAAAAATATTATTCAAAAAAATTTAATAATTTTTAATCTTTGTTTAATACACTTTTAGTTGTTTAAATATTTAATTCCATATAGAAGTTATTCGCTATAGTGGGAAGGGTATTATGCGTTTGTGCTGATGTTTGTAACGCATTAAAATATTGGTACTATACCCACCTTAAAGTATACCGATCACTTTCAGAATCACTTTCTGAGTCGATTTAACGATGCCAGTGCGACCGTCCGTGTGTCTATGTAAACGATGTTATCAAAGTACAGGTCGCAATTGTCAAGATTTGGAATACACGTTTGTTTTGACCCAAGGACGATGCCTATTGAAAATGGTTCCAATCGGTCCATTATTTTACCTAGCCCCCATACAACTGAACCCACCGAAAAGGGCTTTTTAGCTCATAATTATGTATAATATAGAGGTATCTCAAAGAAAGTTCGCACAACTAAGTTTTATACAAGCCTTGATGACCTTGCCGAATTTCGAAATGATCGGACTTCGAAATGATCGTACCCATACAAAGCTCCTTTCAGAAAGTGACTTGAATATCCCCAATTCATTTATTAGCACTGTTATTGCAATGAAATTTAGCACCGACAAATATTATATAATTACAAATCTATCCAGCCCATTTTATCGGTCCACATTTGCTCCTATCCCCCTTATAAAGCCTCTTTTAGAAAATAAGTTTTTCGACAATAAATTGCTTAAAATCGAAATCAAGGTAATATTCAAGATAAATGCTTTATTATGAAAAATGTGATTTATTTTTAATATTCATAACTGGTATAGGGTATCATATGGTCGGCCAAGCCCGACTATACTTTCTTACTTGTTTCACCTATATTAGTAATATTCATAACTGGTATAGGGTATCATATGGTCGGCCAAGCCCGACTATACTTTCTTACTTGTTTCACCTATATTAGTAATTAGAAAAATTTAATTTTAAAAGAAGAACTATGGAGTCAAATTTCTCCATGAGCAAACACTTTATCGGAATTTTTCCGATGTTTCCAAGCTACTGGAGATCTTAGGTCACTTTTGTCGTTTTAGATTGGGAAAATGTGGCCCTGTGCGTTGGTAAAGAGAATACATTTAAATAATCATTCAGGGCCAGACATAATTTATTAAAAAATACAATTTATATTAGACATAAACCATGGGTAAAAATTATTATCTTTTTAAAACAACAATATTTTAAAAGGGAAATGTTAAATTTAAAAAACTTCCAATTATTGGATTGCAACTATTTATTTAGTTACAAATATTAAACCCACTGTTTTATATTTGGCAAACGAGTAGCAATTGTATTTATGTTGCAGGCAAACGCATAGACAGAAGGACAGACATAAATGTCATATAAGAAAATTTAATATCAAACAAAGTCTCGTATATCATAATCTAAATCGTCTATGACGAGAGTATGAGTAAATAAATATATTTATAAAAATTTCATAAATACATATTATATTAAAATGTGTTTTTATTTCATTTTACATTGCATAGAATGCATTATTATTTTATCTGCAACATGACAACAGAACTCAACAATTTTATTTTAAGTGAAACCCCAACAACAATAAAAACAAAAAACAATAAAAGTTTTTAGCAGCAACACTGCCAGGCAGACAATCTTAATGGAAACAAGTAGAAATAAGCATTAGATAAAGTTACAACGATTTTATATATGCTCTACTTTAAAAGTTAGAAGCACATGTCTACAGATATCTTGTAGTTAGCGTCAACATTCTAATGGGTTATGCGAACGGTTAACCTGTATTTCAGCACATCATTACTATATACATACTATGAAACTATAAATTTTAACATTTAAATGTTTAATATTTTATGATCTAAATGTTGGGAAACACTGTCCCATATAGCAAGGAAATTTATTTTAATTTTAAAGGCAACAAGTGGTAGTGTCTGGTATTGTTGACAAACTAACAATATACATATACATAGATAGAATAGCAATTTACATTATTTTAAAATATTGATTTTTATAATGAAATTCCACGCTATATTATTTCAGGATTTTGAAAATCACAAAGTGTGAAATCGTTATATTAAGTAGATACACACAAAAAAAATACATGCATGCATCAAAGTCACGACAAAATATTTAATATAACCCCGCTGCTTAGTGCAGGGTATTAAAAGAGACAACATTTTTTAAAATATTTTTTGTCATATTCTCAAAACAACTTATGTCACCACAATATCTAAACAACATTGCGATGGTGATGATGGTGGTGGCACACTTAAAGTTCATAATAAAATTAATATTTTCGCAACACAGAAAAAAAAAGGAAAATAATTTAACAATATTAGGAAAATTCTTTAAACATTAGTTAGCTAAGCAAGTATGAGTCGGGTATTAATATGACCCATTCCACATCATTTTCATCTGTAGACATTCTTATACACTTCACCTTTGTGAGAATGGTATATGTTATTTTATCGTTCTATTTGTAATTTCTAAAATTTAATTTTGCGACTCTATATGGGACATTCACTCAAAATAAGAATTAAGAAATCCGTACTTGAACCAGTACGGAGCGGTTTCATTAGTTCGAATTTACTAAATCAAGTACAAAATACTTGATTCAAGTACGTATTCTGTCAAACGAATTGGACCAAAATGTACTTATTTTTAGAATGTGTGGTTTAATTTAAACTCGATGAATGTGAGATTAAAATAAGATTGATTTAAGTATGCCCAAGATTGAATTTATCCCACAATGTATTTTATTTGAGTTCGATTAGTATTTGATTTCAGAATTCACAACATTTTAGAAAAAAACAAACAAATTTAAAATGATAATGTACATTAGTTTGAATTAAGTAAAAAATGTGATTAAAGCTATGTATAAGAAGTGGAAACTATGTTATCAAAGTGACAATGCTATGTTGTCAAATAGAACGTTGCCTTGTCGAAATGACAACAATGCGTTCTCGAAATCACAACGATGCATTGCCGGTATGAAACAAATCGTAATCGAAATGACAAAAATGAGTTGTTGAATTGACAGCGTCGCGTTGTCAAAATTACAACGGTGGTTGTACAAATGATAACTGTGTGTTTTTTAAATTTTATACACATCGGTTGTCTAAATGTTAACAAACGTGGTAAGATCACTTTCGACAACGGATTGTATAAATTTCGTCTCTTTTCTACCGGTTTTTTCCCTCTGTGTATGATTTTTTATTTTTATAAAAATGTAATTTTTTAATAAAAAAATAAGTCAAACATTTTTATTTTATTACTAAAATATACAGTATTTTTCGGTACAGACGAATATAGAACTTATACTTGTTATTAATATTAAAGTCACTTAAAAGTAGAACAATGAATGAAACGCTATAGTCTAGTCTATAGTCTAGTCTATAGTCTAGTCTTAGTTAGTCTATAGTCTAGTTCTATAAGTCTAGTCTATAGTCTAGTCTCTAGTCTAGTCTTAGTTAGTCTATAGTCTAGTCTATAGTCTAGTCTATAGTCTAGTCTATAGTCTAGTCTATAGTCTAGTCTATATAGTCTAGTCTATAGTCTAGTCTATAGTCTAGTCTATAGTCTAGTCTATAGTCTAGTCTATAGTCTAGTCTATTAGTCTAGTCTATAGTATAGTCTCTGGTCTAGTTATAGTCTAGTCTATAGTCTAGTCTATAGTCTAGTCTATAGTCTAGTCTATAGTCTAGTCTATAGTCTAGTCTATAGTCTAGTCTAAGTCTAGTTCTATAGTCTAGTCTATAGTCTAGTCTATAGTCTAGTCTAAGTCTAGTCACTAGTCTAGTCTATGTCTAGGTCTATAGTCTAGTCTATAGTTGTCTATAGTCTAGTCTATTCTAGTCTATAGTCTAGTCTATAGTCTAGTCTATAGTCTAGTCTATAGTCTAGTCTATAGTCTAGTCTATAGTCTAGTCTATAGTCTAGTCTATAGTCTAGTCTATAGTCTAGTCTATAGTCTAGTCTATAGTCTAGTCTATAGTCTAGTCTATAGTCTAGTCTATAGTCTAGTCTATAGTCTAGTCTATAGTCTAGTCTATAGTCTAGTCTATAGTCTAGTCTATAGTCTAGTCTATAGTCTAGTCTATAGTCTAGTCTATAGTCTAGTCTATAGTCTAGTCTATAGTTTAGTCTATAGTCTATCGTCTAGTCTATAGTATAGTCTAGTCTATACTCTAGTCTATAGTCTAGTCTATAGTCTAGTTTATAGTCTAGTCTATAGTCTAGTTTATAGTCTAGTTTATAGTCTAGTTTATAGTCTAGTCTATAGTCTAGTCTATAGTCTGGTCTATAGTCTAGTCTATAGTCTAGTCTATAGTTTAGTCTATAGTCTCTAGTCTAGTCTATAGTCTAGTCTAGTCTAGTCTATAGTCTAGTCTATAGTCTAGTCTATAGTCTAGTCTATCGTCTAGTCTATAGTATAGTCTAGCCTATACTCTAGTCTATAGTCTAGTCTATAGTCTAGTTTATAGTCTAGTCTATAGTCTAGTTTATAGTCTAGTTTATAGTCTAGTCTATAGTCTAGTCTATAGTCTAGTCTATAGTCTAGTCTATAGTCTAGTCTATAGTCTAGACTATAGTCTAGTCTATAGTCTAGCCTATAGTCTAGTCTATAGTCTAGTCTATAGTCTAGTCTATAGTATAGTTTATAGTCTAGTCTATAGTCTGAACTATAGTCTGAACTATAGTCTAGTGTATAGTCTGGTCTATAGTCTAGCCTAGCCTAGCCTAGCCTAGCCTAGTCTAGTCTAGTCTAGTCTAGTCTAGTCTAGTCTTGTCTAGTCTATAAACCTTCAAAGTACTATTACAAAACTTCAATTTTCCATGTCTAATTTTAAAATGGTCCATGCATACAAATGATGTACAATTGTTTAGTAATTTTTTCATGAATCGATATCTAGAAAACTATTGAATACATCGTAATGAAATTCAAATTCAACAGTCGTAGTTGAGATGCGTGTGGATGTTAAAAAAACAAATACGACCTCAGTGACCCAAAAAATAAACTAATTTTTACTAGGCTAGACTATAGACCAGACTATACACTAGACTATAGTTCAGACTATAGTTCAGACTATAGACTAGACTATAAACTATACTATAGTCTAGTCTATAGTCTAGACTATAGTCCAGTCTATAGTCTAGCCTATAGTCTAGTCTATAGTCTAGTCTATAGTCTAGTCTATAGTATAGTTTATAGTCTAGTCTATAGTCTGAACTATAGTCTGAACTATAGTCTAGTGTATAGTCTGGTCTATAGTCTAGCCTAGCCTAGCCTAGCCTAGCCTAGCCTAGCCTAGTCTAGTCTAGTCTAGTCTAGTCTAGTCTAGTCTAGTCTTGTCTAGTCTATAAACCTTCAAAGTACTATTACAAAACTTCAATTTTCCATGTCTAATTTTAAAATGGTCCATGCATACAAATGATGTACAATTGTTTAGTAATTTTTTCATGAATCGATATCTAGAAAACTATTGAATACATCGTAATGAAATTCAAATTCAACAGTCGTAGTTGAGATGCGTGTGGATGTTAAAAAAACAAATACGACCTCAGTGACCCAAAAAATAAACTAATTTTTACTATTTTAAAATTTAATTTAAGCTGTAAATTTCTATATAATTTCCTTTTTTATTAAAGTGCACATATTACAGTTAATTCTTTAAAATCTCTCTTAATCTCCTCACATTGTTTTTTGCAACAGTGACATTAAATCCACCATTGGTTGCTAGTAGTTTGTTTATAGTTTGTATATAGTTTCATTAAACTTTTTAGATTATAACGATAATAAACAATGAGCATATAATAAAATAAAACTGTAATATCAATGATAAATAAAAACAAAAGTTAAATAAATATTTTTCTCCGAGGGTAACAATAAAAGAATTAAGATAAAATTGGAAAACTATAGTGGACAAAGAAAAGTGAAAAAACATAAAAAATTGTCATACAGAAGTAAAAATAATGTTGCAATTTAATTAAATAATAACAATAAGAGTAGTAATAATAAAAAAAGACAACATTTAATTAGTTTTTTTTACATTTTACAACCACTTTTATTGAGTATTCAATAGGAGCACATTTACTACAACAACAATTTAGCTAAACTCTGGTGTTTATTTGCCAGATATATTTGCTATATTTGCAACAAACGTTTTTATCATTTCGCTTTATTAGAGTGAGTAAAAACATAGTTGTGTATAAAGATTGAAGTATTACTTGATGGTGATACAATTGTTCTTGAGTTGAAATATGTATTAAAATACTTAATAGATATTGTTATTGTCAGTGTTTTATTTTACCATCTCATTGCAAATTGTATCTGCTTTTCTTCTTATGAATCATCCATCCATACATCCATCAGTAATGTCATTCTCATCGACATCCACTTCTAGTGCTGTTAACATCTCTTGCAACAAAAAGATGTAGTAAGTTTACAATGCAACTGTTTGTTTATTACTGTTGTGTTATATTTTAATTAAATCTTTTCTTTTTTCTGTATTATTATGTATTTAGTTCCATTTTTATATTTTATCATAATAATTTAAACATACAATGAGCTGGAGAACGGAAAACTCTGCTACATTAAGTTGAGAAATAAATTGCATATTTCTATGCATCATTTGTACAAGTATATGCCACATAGTTGGAATGAGTACATGCCTCCGAGTTCATGTAATAGATACATTACTTTTAATTTTGTATTACTGTAGTATTTGTGGGATTCAAAGAAAACAAGTCGTTTAAATTGCTTAACACCATTACAGTTGCGAAACATACATTGTTTAAAGTATTGAAATTTACACTTAAAAGGAGATTTAATAACGACCAACATATGGTGGCTAAGAGTTACATATTTCTAATACACATGTTTTGCCAGACATGGTAATTAAAATAACGATAATAGATGCATGATGAAATTTACTCTTTCTTCACTTTTAATATTAAAAGTATAATTAAAAAAGCTTTAGTGAACATAATCAACTGATAACTTTTTAAATTAAGTTATTCTTGATTTTCATTTAACACAGTTACGTTTGCAAGGTAAACATAACAATATATGTAGCATTTTGGGTAAACAGATTATCAGATTAAAAGTTTTGTAAAATCTAACGTCATGGTAGAACTCGGACATAAGCACGAGTTTAGGTTTAAAGCCATTTTCATTGGATTTATTCCCCTTAACTCTTGAAATCGATAGCGCGATAATGCAACCCATTGACAGAGAAAGTGACAAGTATATTTTTCCTCCTCGTTGCACCATCAGCAAGCGTTACCATTATATAACTTAATTTTATTAAGAAAATACATACATTCTTAGTAAGTACTTTTATAATTGCAGAAGTTTTTTCAATATAAATTCTTTAGTCTTCTGGTCTCCATAAAGCTTTCGTTTGAATATTCCGTGATGAATTGTCCCACAGTCTATCCGAAATAATTTTAAATTTATACCTTATACTTCACAAAACCGAGTCAAACTCAAACCCTGTTCTGATTAAGTCCATATTTGAGCCTTTGGGATACTTTTCACAACTTCCGGATCACGATTTTTATGCAGTTGAGGGACGAGTTGTAGTTGTGGTAAAAGAAGTAAATAATTTGTGTCGTGTCTAGTACGGAGGGATTTACCTATCTTTATTCTGCTAAGAGTGTCTTCATATTTATGTACCAATTTGGTATCATTCCACTATAGAAAAAGGCTCTTAAGTGGTACCACAAGAGGCAAATCCACAAAACTGTCCAAAACTTCGACCTGTGGACAGGCATTGGTCTCTAGAATAAAAGAACACAGGGCCCAAATTATGGCATACGATATCGATCGAAATCTGCATTTAGATCCTATTGAGATTTCGATCGATATCGTATGCCGTAATTTGGGCCCAGGATATGTGTCCCAGAACAGGTCCGACTTTGAGCGTCAGTGGACAACCTCGTCCAAAAATGGAAGGAAAGCAACTATAAAATCTTTAATAGGAGGATTCCCGGCAAAAGTTATTATAATCGATATAACTTTTTATATTAGACTGTCTTCGTGATCTGGGCCCAAATTACGGCATACGATATCGATCGAAATCTCAATAGGATCTAAATGGAGATTTCGATCGATATCGTATGTCATAATTTGGGCCCTGGACTGTGTCAATAACTAATTCAACACGTCGACGATCATATTTGTTAGAAGTAGCAATTCGCCCTCTTAGAGAGCAAACGTCCATAAATTTCTTTGAAATTGGAAATAATAAATAAAAAATTTTCACATTTTTAATTTATTATTTTACTTTTTATACATTTTAATTAATATAAATTTTCAAACTTACCATTACGTGAAACATCTAGTTCCACTAGATTTTCAAAATGTTGTATATCTGGAGGCAAACGTACAATTTCATTGTCACTTAAGCCCAATTTACGCAAGCGATGAAGTCTGAAGAAATTCTAAAAAATAAAAGAACAAATACAAGAAAATAAATATATTATTATAAATATATGTACATTCAACAATATAAACATTAAATACAAATTTAGGGCAAAATCCCCTTTACTAAACTATTAGATGCACGATTTCTTTCTATTGAAAGGAGACAACAACTATAAAAAAAATCTTAATCTACTATCAAGTTCATGAGCAGAAAATAACAAAAAAACAAAGAAACATGACTAATAAATCCTAAAAAATCGCTTAAACACACTCCATAAAAAGCACAACAATGAAGGTAATTTGGGAACAAAATGTACCTGCCCGCCTAAAAGTCTCTAGGAGACTTTTACATGGTATATTGTTGGTTTTTTGTGTGTGTGTTTTTCTTTTTTTGGTGCAGTCTAGTTTTTGTTGCCGGCTTATTGAGTGGCAATAAATTTGCAATTTCATGCCATTTGTAACAATGAAATATTAAAACTACATTGTTGTTATTGCTGTTGCAGATGAGGCATAAAATGGGCTGCAGTGGGGCACAAACACAAGGTGAGGAGATTGCCAGCAGGGGAATTGAAACAAGATAATGCGAACTACTCACAACCCACATGCAGCTTGCGAAAGAGACGGAAAGAGTCGAGATCACTAGACGTAGCAACAGTGATCATTTTACCGCAGCGACTACCACCACAACCACCGTCTTTCACTGGAGCAAAGTAAAAGGTGCGCAATTTGACCCAGCTTTAGTTTTTTTCTTTATTTCTCTATTACAATTCTGTATACAACTTTTCATTTGCTGTAAAACTGAATACGATTTGTTATAATATGGCCAAATAAAAGACAGAAAGAAAAGTTGTTAAAATAGATAGAAAGAAAAGTTTTATGAATTTAGAAAGATCAATTTATTATAATCACGACTTATCTTTCTTTTGCTTTTTGAGCTCGCTTTTACTCCGTTTATAGGGGGAGGAAACGAAGTCAAGTCAATTGCTGTTATAATACCCATGATTTTCTTTTATATTATTAATACATCAAGCGTCTAATGATGGCAATGAAATCAACAGAAGAAAGAAAAAATAAATTAAACTTCATTTAAATTTCAATTCAATTTTAGCGGAAAATCTGTAATGTTTAAATAGACAATTGCGGTTAATGATGAAAATTGCAAATGGAACGTCAGCAGTGGTAAACTTTCTTTGGAATAGAAATAAGAAAGTTGAAAGTATTAATTTTATCAATACAATTTTTCTTAGCTTTTAACTTTTTTTCTATAGAGAAAAGTTTTACCCTTTTCTTTGCGGGTCAAAGGTCAAATAAAAACCTTTGTATAACATATACATAAAGCCGAATATATTGACCCTACAACTAAAAGTATACTTACACAGAGGGAAAAAGAAATATACACACCTGGTACCAAATTGACTGTTTATAATTTTTCAATACCATCCGTTGTCAAAGTATATACATACGTACGACAACACTATGTAATGTTGACAACATTGCAACAATTCGTTGTTGAAATCTAAATTTTACACAAACGATCCGTTGCCAATAGTGAGCTTACCACGTTTCTTAACATTTAGACAACGGATGTGTATAAAATTTAGATTTCGACAACGAATTGTTGCAATATTGACAACGTTGCGTTGTCAATTTTACATAATGTTGTCTTACGTATGTATATACTTTGACAACGGATGTTATTGAAAAATTATAAATTTGGTACCAGGCATGTATATTTCCTTTCCCCTCTGTTTATCAATTCAGAATCCGTCCTTCCTTTCTGCCTGTTTGTCCGACTGACTGTCAAAGTAAATATTTTGCGCAAGATACAGATCGCAATTTCCAAGATAATTTAATGAAATTGAAATGTTGCTCATCAGAATGAATGTATTTAAACTTCTGTAATGTTTCACTCACCTAATGCAAAATATAGTCTACTACACAATATCCATTATTCACATTTAACCAAAAATTCAGTTAATATTGATTACTATAACGGAAATAATAAACAGTTTTTTTTCATTACAAATATTATAAACAAATCTTGTTTATAACATATTTTCAATTTTTAATTAAAACTCTCCAATTAATGGAAAAAGTCTAAATGCATGTTACCAAATTAAAATATATCCACTTTATCTGTCTATGTATCCGTAAAAAAATAATAACAGTCCATGTAACGGAAATTATTTATAGATAATAACTCTTTAACACCTTTAAAATAGAAAATGTCTAATTTTCTTTTGGTATTTAAGAGATGCTAAATTTGCATGTGGCATTTTATTTTGAGCAGGAAGATAAAGAAACCACTTAAGCATGTAAAACAAGTGGGTAATACATTTTTAATGGTCATCAACGACTAATCGCAAGCCTACATGAAATCGTTTGTCAATTGACAATTTTTTGTCATTTTCTAATTAATATTTAAATACTTTTATGTTCTCTATGGGTAGTACTGTTTGTAGATTCAATATTATTTTAATTAAAAATAAGAAAATGATTCGATAATTAAGGCTATAACAGCTAAGAAAAACATTACAATAAGTGAGGCAAACTTGATATCATGGGAACAGTTCTGTTAAAATGTATAAATTACATCGGAGGAATAAGAAAATAACTTCTAGAAAAAATTGATAACTTTACAAAAGATAGTACTAAAATAGACCTTCTTCTAATGGCCACAGACTTTCTGTTTTTTAGGGATGTCGAGAAGACTTTCCGGCATCTCAAATTTATATTTTGTAAAGTGAACTTTATAACTTCTAGCACGGATAATGCAACGATCATTATCTGGGATCATGCCATACACTACAATAATCATAAGAAATGTCAACGTTATTAAAAACACTGAACACTAGTTGATGTCTTTCAGGGATATTCTCAATATGGTTAATTTCTACAGAATGTCAATGACTTTAAAAAGCTTTTAACTATATGAATATATTCTCAAAATTTGAGGCCTGAAACAGTGAGCTCTCATTTACTCTTCCTTTCTTTTTTACTCTCTACCTTTTGCTGCATTGATAGCACATTTAGAAACAGAATCCCAAAAACAGTTTGGTCTTTTGATATCCATAAGATTACCTAATGTCTAATGACCATTACCATCTTATCTCAAGGTTCTCAACTCGAACGTAAAAAAATCGACAAGTATTTTCCATTGCATTTACTGTTTGTCGCTTTTCAGACGACACTTGTTGAAGTTATAGTGTTCCCAACTCTAGGGCATTGGAGAAAATGAAACAGCTAACGATTGCGCAATTAACGGATCCTTCTTGAACCAAACTGTTTCGCAAAAATATATTTGTCCGCGATATTAAACATGATCGACAAATAGATAACAAACAAATCGGAACTCAAGTTTTCACTATTACCACTAGCAGATTTCACGGAAAAGAACCTTGACTCTCTTTGCTCTTTCATGATCTGGACAATCTCAAGATTGTGTATCTTACAAATCTAAACAAATTTTTGGTCAGTTCTCTTTTATTAATGATAAATTTGATTTCACATCAAGATTTACAAATATCCTTAATTCTCTGCCGTTAAACGAGATAGATGAATTAAAAAGCCTCACCAGAATATAACATCATTTGATACTTCCTTTTTAATTTGTGTAGGGTATAAAATATTGCAATTTATATTTTTATAAATTCTTTTATTACACATTAAATCAAATTTTATTAGAATTATACAGAAATTATGGCCTAACCAGCCTGTTGCTATCTAACATATTTGGCTATACACTGAACGAAATTACAAAATTTCATCTTATATAAATTGTTTAATTTTAAAAATATACAGTTAATATCAAAAATAAGTATACAGAAATACTGACAATTGGTTTTATTTAAAAAAGGATATTATTTTTTCAAAAATCAAAAAAGTAACATATTTATTTATTAAAAACAATTATGATAATTATTATTCACTACTTTTTTCCGGGTTATTTTGGTTACTTGAGTTCTCATTTAAGGTGTAGTTAAATAGGTACAAAATTTACGTCACAAAAGTAAGTATACAGATAATTTCAATATGTATTTGGCTTAATGATATTAACAAAATTCATGAAAATTTTACCTGTTTGTATGTAATTATTTTATAATAAAATATTCTGTACACTATAACATGGAAAAAATTCACTTTTTGTTCCGAAAAATTGAAATTTTAGGTAATTGATCTGAATATTATTTATAGAAGCATTTTTTCCTATTTAAGAACATCTGACTATTTAAACCCCCGGAGTTTTGGATCGGGTATTCAATAATATCCCTCGTTTGTTCATTATGATGCATTGGAAGACGATATTTTAACTTTTAAATTAATTGTTTCTTTACAATAATTGCAATCCATTGCGGAACATTGCCGTTTTTAACATAGTATAGCGTTCATATTCGATATTTAACGGCGATTTCCTAAAATGTATATCTTAAAATTCGATATTAATAATATTTGTACTAGTATCCATTAATTAAAACAAGTTTTTTGGTTCCAATCATCCATTACACACTCCAAAATACTACCAATAATCG
Organism: Lucilia sericata; assembly: GCF_015586225.1. NCBI lineage: Eukaryota > Metazoa > Arthropoda > Insecta > Diptera > Calliphoridae > Lucilia > Lucilia sericata. The sequence goes on along the minus strand of NW_023994107.1, from coordinate 121,589 downwards.
TCAAATGGTGACCATGTCAATAACTTATACTACATATCGGTTCTGAAATTGATTATTGTCCAACATAGTAAGATTTTTATATTAAATCAGGCTCAATTGGTGGTATGAATACGAATTGAACAATTTTGAACACGGATACATCTTAATTTGTTGCTAGAACAAATAAAATGTCCGATCCATAAAACATGGTTATTGTATCGAGTATATCAAGATATGATAGGTAGCATTATTGTATGCTTTGGAAATCAGAGTATTTTGAAAACCTGTTTAAATTAAAGGAAATATGTAGAATTATCCAAATTTTAAAGTTTATGTTGTAAGTCTTAAGAAATCGAAGTTAAATTTCGGTTTTTTAAGAACGTACTGTGTTCAAATTGGCCAAATCCATGCATATAACATTAATTTCGAAATAACAACTCTTTTCAAAAGTTAAAAATTCTATTTCCAATGCATCATTTGGAGGGTTCAATTACCACCAGATCCAAAATCCGGGGTCTAAAGTGGAAAAAAATCGTAGAAATGAGAAAAAACTGTTCCACTAATTAATTCCGGAGCCAATCGACCCAAATTACAAGATTTCGGAACTAAAAGTAGATTTTTTCCAAGTTATTGTGTAAAAAATATTTTATTAAAAAGTAATTATATTAATACAAGTAAAATTTTCATAAATTTTGTTAATATCATTAAACCAAATATATACTGAAATGATCTGTATACTTACTTTTGTGACGTAAACTTTGCACTTTTTTAACTTCAGCTTAAATGAGAACTCAAAGAACCAAAATATGAAGAAAAAAAGTAGTGAATAATAATTATCATAATTGTTTTTAATAAATAAATGTGTTACCTTTTTGTTTTTTGAAAAAATAATATATATTATTTTAAATAAAACCAATCGTCAGTATTTCTGTATACTTATTTTTGTGATTAACTGTATATGTATAGAAATCTGAAAATGTTATTACAATAACCTACAAAAAATTAAATATAAATACCAAAAGTGCAGCGATTAATCTGCTTAACAGGGGAACCACATTTTCTCTAATATTGAAACACTTTCCTGTGATATATCATTGTATGTTTTTTTTAACTACTGAGTCAAAATAAATTTATTTATTTTAGCAGTACTATTCCAAATTTCGTTCGGTGTATATGTTTTCATGTTTTGCATCGCATGTCGTTACTCAATCGTCATAATATGAGTGCACGAATACATGCAATCTAAGAAACATATGAGATTTATGCAAAAAGTATTTACAACAACAAAAACAAGTCATAAAAACTTTTTGTTTATATACAAAATAGAACAAGAAAACAAAAATCATCATGAAATAAAAAACAACAAACTAGACAAATGACACTTCACTTCACCATCTCGTTTCATTACGTTGCTGTGTATCGTCATCTTCTTCTTCTACTGCTGCAGCCGTTGCTGTCAACTGCAGCGATGTGCTAGCAACAATAAAGTGAATGCTTTGCAATCTACCAGATACACATAGAGATACAACAATAAAACACAACATTTACAACATGTTTGTTGCTGTTGCTTACTGGTGGTGATGATGATGAGGTGGTTGGTGGTAGTTTTTTTTTTAATTCTCTTTTCAGTATTTTTCTAAATATTTGTTTTTATGGTTGATGGTTCGTTCTTCTTTCTTGTTTTAGATGCTGATGATGTTGGTGTTGTGGTGTTGAGGAATTGTTTAGTTTTCTGTTTAGACAAATGAAGATGAGCTAAAAGTATCAGGCGCACAGAAAATCTAGAATCAAAATGGTTAAATTTTAAAATTATGAACACAAAAAAAATTAAATTGCTAACAACAGGCAAACACGGTAAGCATTGAACTGCGACAAGATGCATGTGAAAAAGACGGTTCACGCAAATTTTGTAATGCTGTTGGAGTAAATATTAATGTAGAAGTCGGGATACCTGTAATGTCTTATACAAAATGGATAAAAGTTTAACTCAAGAATTATTTTCTTATAAAGTATGTTCTAATACGTACGGGTCGATGTTGAAATGATAATGATATATCGTTTTTGAAGAAGTTCGGACCAAAGACGACAGCTCAAAATCTAAACCAAATACCAACGTTCGGGTTGTTGCAACTTTAAGGGAAAACTATAACATGGAAGTTGCGGATTCGACCCTTCTCTGTTTCGCAACAATTAGCTCGTGATCCTTTGAAACTTTTTAAAAGTTAAAGGTGAAACTTTAAGTAGTTCAAGAAGAAGCCATTTACGCTTAACCATATTTTAAATGAACCATCATTCTCTTACAAACATATGGATTTTTAGTAAATCAAGGTAATAAATTTCGTATTTTTTATTTCATTAATGTCATTGTAATCAACAGCATCTTAAAACCGAGTAGTATAAATGTTTTTTAATTTTTATTTTTTTTAACTAGAGTTTCTCTGCAATTGTAGGTAGTCAGTCTACAAGTAAGTGAATAAAATAAAGCGAAATAAAAGTAAAGTAGTCATGTCGAAAAGATGTTTCGCTGCATGTCTGTTTCATACTTAGTTGGATGCATTTATTTTCGTTTAGTTTTTTATTTCTTTTAATTTTAAATGGTTTTAAGTAGATGTGCATGTAATCTGTCAGTTAAGTCAATTCTATTTACTTTAGAGAAGATTTTATCGCCAATTAATATGATTAATAAATTAAATCATAAATGAAATTTTGTAATTTATTACGAAATGTGTTTTATGAAGAAAAAAAATAATAAGCTGTAGGAAAATATCTAAAAATAAAATGTAGTTGATATTTAATGTTGAGGTTAATTTACGATAATAGTTACACTTTTTCAATGTATACTAAGGCACTAGGTTATGGCTTGATTAAAGTAATGCGACTTGACAGAAATTGCTATTTGGAGTGGAAACTCAATATTCAGTCTCATTAGAATATTAGAATATTGACAAAAAAAAAAAAAACACTGTTAGGATAGTTAGAAATTAAAATTATGTGCTTAAAAAATGTTACACAGAAGATAGAAAATGAAATGCTGAGTTATTACCAGGAAAACTGGAAACCACTTCAAATGAACTGCAACAATATTTACTAGATTTCTTTAGGTTTAGAAAAAATATCTTTAAATATTTTTAAATATAATTGATGATGATCTTAAATGTTTTCTGGACTTTAGTTTATAACTATTCATGTTAACTATGTTTGTACACAAAATCTAACTAATTATGAAAATTGAAAGTTATTATAATTTTTTCTCATTACAGCCATATTTCCTTTGAGCATTTCCTTCGTAACTCAGTTCATACAAATACAAACAAATTTACTCATTTTGTAATATCACAGAGGAAATTGAATAAGTGTAACTTAACAAAATGAAAATAGTGAAATAAATGTCATTAAAACTTTGCACAGTTACCCAGCAAAAATTCAGTAATGACTTGTACTTATATAACCACTTACTTTTCAATGACTAATACAGTGTATTAAATACTAATACAGTGTATTAAATACACGCACAGAAATAAAATAGTTTTTCAATGTGAAAACCATTATTGGACGCTCTATAACATAAATAAGCAGTGGTGTTCTGAGTACGAATGTAAACTAACGAACAAAAAGCCCAGATTCGTATTCTGTGTGAGCATTTTTTTTTTTCAATAACAAAACAACTTTTTAACTCTCTATATGTAAGTACTTATTTGTAAGCGAGCGTGGTAAATACTTGCCCTCAATGTCATCACCGTGATGAAATAAGTTAAAATGGTAATGAAGAACTAGGAAAAAACAGCATTTTCTAGCTATTTAACTCATTACTTTTCAATGTATGTTTTTGCTGGGTAACTTTTGATAAATATGTGCAAATGGACCAACCCAAAAGTCTATTGAATCTCAAAGATGTGTTTTGATAAATATTAAAGTTTACAATTAAATTTACTATTTTATATGACAGTAACATCAACGGGAAGATTAAGAATAATAAAGGAAAACCAGCTCTTAAAGAAGTTTTTAAGTTCTACGCAGTTCAGGTCACCTCAGATGAAAACAATTGTCGCATCCATATATCTTATCCTTATCGTTTAAAAGAAAGTTAATTTCAATGTCATTTTGGAGAATGGGTACATCGCACAGCTCAACTGCAAGTCGTTTATCTTAATGTTCAATACGGGACAAAAGAAATGTCTGTGTATGACCATATAATACCCTAAACCAGTTTTAAAAATAAAATGTGATTTAGTGTTCATAATAAAGCATTTAAGTTGAATTGTACCTTGCCTCAGCCATTTTTTGTTGAATAAAATTATGTAAATTTAAGTCATTTGTATAGGTGCTAGGGTCAAATGAGGTCCTATCATACAAAAATTCATTAGAGTCATCAGGGCTAGTATGTTTTTGTCGAGATACGAGTATAATAAACATAATTATGAACGTAAAAGCCCTATTCGGTGAGTTCAATTGTATGGGGATTAGGTCAAATATTGGAAAGATGTTACCCATTTTCAATAAGATTTGGTCACAGTACAAGGTTTACAAGTCCTTTTTGGGGGTTCAGTGGTGTAGGGGCTAGGTGAAATAATGGATCGATCTTTAACATTTTCAATAGGCTTCGTACCTGTTACAATAGAAGATTATGTTTGAATTATCTAAGATCATGTTTGAATTATCTAAATCGACTTATAAAATTATTCTAAGCCGATTGGTATACTTTAAGGCGCGTTACAAACATCAACACAAACCCAATATACCCTTCCCATTAATGTGGTGTAGGGTATACAAATAGGGAACGATGATAACTGCAACTTTTCCCTAAAGTAAGAAACAAATGAAATTTAAAATGATCATAACTTAAATGGAGGTTATAATGGGCGCATATATCTCGAGAATTATAGTTAGGTTGGTAGGAAGATGTATAATACATCAAATCAAGAGAACTACTACTAGGTCACTATCAAGCCCGTACGCCGCTCCTTTACATGGAGAAACCTTTTATAGTTATATATAAAGGTATTGTCGTCCTGGACGTAATTCCTAAGAATTTTCCAATCAGTGTTCGTGGGGAATAGCTTAGCAATGACAAAGAAAGTATTCCCGAGATTCAATGTCCTCTGTAAAGCATACAGCCACACCTATTCCAAGTACCATCACACAAACCTCGGACTTACGGATTCTGAGAAGGCTCCCATAGGATATTTCTAGTGCTATCATTATTACAAGTGGCCTTATGGTATTCTTTTGCCATTCAGTCGTTATAAATATTTAAACCTGTTGGGTGAATTAAACTTGACAAAATTAAAGTTCGCCATCATCGTTCTTATTTGAAACTTTTTATAAGGACTTCTGAGACTTCCCTCACATTTTCGATTTACTACAAGTAAATGCATAAATGGGCCTTTCAACTGAACGTGTTCGTCTTGGCAAAGAGTTATTTGCTTGTTAGTGTGTTAAGATTTATCACACATGTACGTACAAGAGTTTTATTTAATACAAGTTTAAACACATTAAGCCCAATATGAGAATGTACGAGTTTCATCATTTGTGTGAAATGTAAGTGAAAGAAATCAACTAGAATATAGCCAAAAGGCAGGTGATATATGTATTTCAACATCTATACACATGTATAGTCATATGTATTTATGCTACTTCTACAGCTATGTATAATGTGCTGGATATCTGTGCTTGTTGCCTCTCCATTTGACTATTTTTTTTTCTTCTTTATGTTTATAAAGAACTTTTTGTAGTGTTGAAAATGACTATAGAATGCGAATGTAAATGCGAAAACAACTGCTGAATGGATGGATAGCTTTTGGATTTTATGAGCTCCCATCGAAAAACTACATAATGTAAGTTTGTAATGGTAGACTAGAAATTTTAAATCAAAGACATAATATTACATATGTAATGAACATATGTTTGTGATTATTATGTATACACTTAGAGAAACAATAATGATACATATTTAAAAACAATAAGGTCGCACAAATGACGGACCATTTATATATTTCATTTGAAACACTAAATATATAATCGACCCCAATTATGCCTTTCCAGTTTTTCCAGGCGACATACAGAAAACTACAAGCAAAGTGCTCTTACAAAACTTGCCTAAAGTTTTAATAAATTATCTTCGTTCGCAATGGATGGGGTCCCAATATTAAAATGATTTTTAGGAATGATGACATTCCATGACAGAAAGCTCTTTTTTGCGTCGTTTAGAGTTTGATTTTAGCAAACAAGGGGGTAATGATTTCACAAAGTAATTCATTCCATGGTCAATTACTTGTAATGTGTAATTGAGCAATAACCATGTACAATTACTTGTAATTGTAATTGAAGTTCTTCCAATTACAATTACTTGTAATGTGTAATTACTATTACTTGTAATTGTAACTGAAGTTTCCAATTGAAATTACATGTAATTGTAATTAAGGTAATACTAATTGCAAATTACATGTAATTATAACGAACAAAATTCACAATTACAAATAATTGTAATTGTAATTTCGCTTCTTCGGAAGTCTTTAAACATCACTTCCTCAGTAGGTAAAAAAAATCAATTAGTGCTACTTTTGAAGTGGTGATAAATGTTATACTTTTGGAAGTACTTCGTTTTATTTTTGCTGGGTAATTAATCTATCGGTATTTCCTCAATTAGTTTGAGAAAAGAGTAAATCCTTATGCCTCTCCTTTGAATTGAACCAAATTTTTCAGAAGTTCATAACATTCCCTACAGAAAAGTTAAAAAATTTAATTAAATTTAAATGCTCTTAACTAAATTCATGTTATATATTAAAAAACCTTCACATAGAACTAAATTAACGATCACGAGGAAGCATTTTTAACCACAACAGTTCTTCAGTCAAATATCATCTGGTCAGTACTAAAGTTCAGCAATTGAAACACTTGTACATATACTATATTTAGAAGTTCATATTCTATTTTCCTGATTAGTTTTTCATAAAGCCAACAAACACTTGGTTATACCATAAACAGAGCTATTTGAACAGGAAATTGACAACCAACTGGAAACCCCTTCAAAACAACAGCAGCTTCAAATTTAATAACTTTTTACTACGTGTAGAAATGTTATTGACAACAAACTGAAACAAAAAAAAAACTTCAACATATAATGTCGTCGTTTATGGCGGTCTAGTGGAAAAACTAAATCCATGTTCCAGAGGGAAAATCAATACGAAGAAGCATGTTTCACGTTCTAACTTGCGAATGCCAACAACATGCCACAACTTGGGGTACGTACTACGTACGTACGTACGTAAACATTACAAATTTAGGGTGAAGAATATAAAACTCACACTCATACCAGCAACGTTCTGTCGGTCGCATCGGTATGAAAACCGGAAACTGTTGTGCATGGTTCAGAAAATTATAATACAGTTTTAGCATTGAATTTATTCACTACAATATTTTACTCATATTTTAATTCTTGTACTTGTGGTGGCTTTAAAACAACACATTTACTGTGCTATTGATGATGATAAGCACATGGCATAAACACGTTCTGATTTTTTAATTTTTTTATTGTTTTGGTTTCTTTTTTTTCAGATTCTTTTCATGAATGCACATTCCCAGCGCACCGAAACTCAAGCACATTTAGACAGTTAGTCATTATTTTCTGCTACCGCTGCTATCTTTTTATACTTTGTTTTTTACTACTTACCTTGAATGTTTGCTTTTGAAAATAGTATTTTCTCTGCGTTTTGCTTATTTAAAAAAATGAAGTTTATCTAAAAATCACCCTGCGTATCATCAGCACTTTATGTGAATATCAAGCCATCATTTGTGCTTTTGCTTCTGTCCATTATAGAACAAGTCTGGCCAGTGGACTGGTCTCAAACATCTCGCAATATTGTTGTTTCACCCAAGTTTGTGTGTAAAAATTTGCAATTTAAAATGTTGCTGAGTTAAACCATGCGATTCGTTATTAAAAATTTGTTTATTCTTTGAAATATAACGTTGCTTTGATGTTTTAAAAAGTCATTGCATTTTTCTACAGATAGAATATGAACTGTAAAATACAATACATTTCAAAAAACATCTAGGACTAGTAAACAAAGAAGTACATCGGGGTTTTCAGAAGTTAACATTATCGCAATAGTAAATGAAACCTGAAACTTTCATAATAAATGCTGAAATTCTGAGGTTGGTTTAAGCGCAGATCGACTTTTTAAAATTTTTCGACTTTTTAAAGTTTTTTAGGTGTATGATAAAAAAATCCATACACCCATCATACTGAATTACTAGTGGACAACCATGATTACGGACTTTTTGTGGGTTAAAATGGGTTCTTTAGTTTCTGTAGCATGGAACAGCTTTTTAAATAATTCGGTAATCAATTGACCGAGATTACTCTCCTTCAGTTATTTTCTAGCATGTAATCCAGTAATCTACACCGAAAAATAGTAATCGAAAAAAGGACAAGTCTATGTTAAATCCATTACTTCTTATTCTCTTTATGAATACTTCCATGTAGTAAATTCAGGCTTGAGGGGTCAATTACAATTACTTGCAATGTGTTATTAAAACGTAACCAATTACAATTACTTGTAATGTGTAATTAAACCATAATCAATTACAATTACTTGCAATTGAATTTTTTCCAGTTACAATTATTTGTAACGTTTTTTATTTGTAATTACAATTACTTGTAAATGAATTTTTTCAACTACAATTACTTGAAATTTTAATTTAGTTATTACTGATAACAAATTTTTTAATTACAATTACAATGATGTAATTGTAAAAAAACTTCTATACAATTACAAGTAATTGTAATTGGTGAAGCTTTAATTACAATTTCTTCAAATGTAATTGCAATTGAAAATCTAATCATTATCCCCCAAGCATGCAGTAAATTCTACTTCTTTTTCACTTTTTAGTGGTTATTTTCTTTCTAAGAGAAATAACTTCCACAAAGATATGAATGATAAATTTAGCATCCCATGCAGTTAAGTCGGTCAATTCCTAACTACCTATTTAACCTACCACTTAGGGTTACCCCTAGTCATCGACTGTCCAGGTGACTAGCTATTTTAACATGTGCTTGCACTACGAGGAAGTCAATTGTCACCACATTACATTAAGAAGAGACAGACAAAAAGCTTAAGTTTGTTTTTTATGATCCCCTCTATCGCTTACAAAGGGATACTAAAGTGACGATTACCTTCATCTTCGTTTACAAAGAGTACATCCGTGACGAAAGACGAATTAGAGCCAACCAGGTGGTTAGACGTTAATGGAAATCACAGTCTTTTTCGGATGCATTCATTCTTTATCGAACTGTAGGCTAATTCATGTGCAACGTATTTTTCTCTCAAAATAGGCAAGACGAAGACTGTTAAGCTCACAATCATTCATTCCGTTAAATTCTCTACGATTGCACACCTCTGCTGGCGATATGATAAAAATAGATTTGTTTAAAAAATAAAATAAAAATTACTTTGCATTATGTTTTCTTAAACACTGGCACATATACATCTGTTGAAAGCTTCATGCTCATCGAGTTATAATTGAAAAAACCTTTAAACATATCCGTAGATACACAGAGACTCAAGCCAAACGCATTGTGTATCACCAACCAGAAAAGAACTAAAATGAGTTCTCTTCTGGTTGATTGCAAATAAAAAGCTTTAAATTTACATTCTCGTTTGTAACGTTTCTTTTTGTATACATTCTATATTAAAGTCGCAGCAACAATTGTTAAAAGCCAACTCTCAGTCATTTAGTCAGTCAAGTCAGTTTGTCATAAAAAAAAACAGCAAAAACAAAAATCATTTCAAAATGCATCAACAGCAGCAGCAGCAGGCGCTTTCAAGTATTTACCAGCTAGTGAGTGCATAATGAAAAGGTATATTTTTCCCATTCGTTTGGTGTTCGTCTGCCGTTCTGTGCATATTTCTGAACGCCTGTTCCAACTAGATACAATAGCAAAAATTTGTCTATCTGTTGATGTTGTTTGTTGTGTATGAGAGTTACCCTCAACATACATACAACAGCTAAAATAGAAACAAGTGGTGAGAGATGTTGCTGGTGCATGTGTAAATACATCTGTAGCTATATGAATGGGGAATGGCACTTCGGTATTCAATTTCCTTCTATGGCTATGTTTGACTATTGCGAACACATTTGTATAAAGTTCCTTTGTGGGTATTTTGATTTCATTTTGGAGTTAATTTTTGTTTGTTTAATTCAAACAGCAAACGTGCTTGTGTGGAAACATTTTTAGAGGAAACAGGGAAAATTGAAATGAGAAGGAAAAGAGAAAAACAGGTAAATAAATGCCGGCCGGCCGGTAATACTAGATTTATATTTCTTTGTTTAGTGTTTTTTTAGTCTCTTTCATTTTCCAGTCTCTTTTAATGGTTTTAAAACACAACAAAAATAGATTTGAAAGTAAGTTGTATTGTTGTGACTTTTGTTGACAACTGCAACGAACATGTATAATGTGTCATTGATTGTATAAGTGTTTGTTGTCTAGTTTGTAATTGTAATTGTGCATGTAAGTAATAGAGAGTTGATAGTGTTGGAATGCTTGAATACATTCTGATTTTGCACATTATACGAATCGAATCAAAATTTTCTAGTTTGGAATTTTTTAATCAACCAAACGTTATAGATGTAAGTCCGCAGGCTGTACAAAAGATTGAAATGTCTTATTGCTTTCTTGTAGGTTCGGTTTTTTATAGTTGTGTCACATTTTGGAGCTAAGATCCATTAGCCCTGGAAATAATTCCTTAAAAATCTTCCACATGATATTAATATAGCTTGCTATCACCAAGGTAATCAAAAACTATTTTCTTCGAATAATCGATTCGAATAATCGATTTCCCAACAATCTCTACAAATTCATAGTTTTATTTTAATATTGCCATTGGGTTTGTTTATTTTTATCAAGTTGAAAAAAAATCTTGTTAAACCATTGAACTGAATATTTGAAAGGTTTCTTGCTGTTTTGTATCAACAACTTTCTTTAAATACTCAAATGCACACAAAAGGAGATAAGTCAAATATATGCAACGATATGCACACAATCTTTAAATGCTTTGATCCCATAAGGAGATTGTAGTTTTACATCAAGTAAGTAGTTAATTTAATATGTACTAAACTCCATGTAGGTTACAGGAATCAAACTTTAACAAGTTTCAGAGTTTAAATCTTTTCCCAGCTAAAGGAAATTTTGTTATATTTAAGTATTGGGGAAAATTAAAGATTTTATTAATAGATTACAAAAATGGAATAATCAGTTTAGTTCATTTTTGAAAAAAATAAAACCAAATTAACTCGCAAACCTTCAATAACAAAATAAATATTTATCGTTTCAACTTTCAATAGAAGCTGCTATAAATCCTCCACCTCGTAACTACTGTATTCCAAAGACAGATCTGCATAAATATAATAAATTCAGTTTATTGACAAACAAAACAGCAAAAATTCTCAAGAACACAAAACCACAAATGCATTTCAAAGACATCGTGTATTTTATCACTCACGTCAACTTTGTTGTCAGATGACAGTCAGTCAGTCATTCAGTTGCACACTCAGTCTATGTCGGTTACAATGTTATACATGTGTTGCATGTCATCTAATAAATTTGATTTCCTTGTAAAACATGGCTATTTCTCTTTTGTATTCTTTTCCTTATTTTTATAGAGTTTTCCTTCATCCAAAGGTAATCAATTCAAACGATCAAAGTCATCATCATTAACGTTTCTTATTCTTGTTGACGACAACGATGACATAAAAGACCGACCAGAAGAACAACAGGAATTGTAAATTTGTCTTTGATCATCATCAGAGAAAACAGCAAACGAAGAACTAACAAAATAAATCCGTTAAAAGAATTAATCATTGCTTTCATTGTTGCAAAACATGAAAATAGACTTGTTTCCAATTCAATAGACCACGAAATAGGATTTTTAAAGAGGCTCAATCAATAGCTCTGATATGATCGCACTTTAATACAGAAAAGTATGAAGACGCTTTGTAAGATTTTGAAGTATTCGGTACAATGCTACGGCCTGAGACGAAAGAAATTAGTTATATGGATCCCAACGCCGTAATACAGGTCTTCGGCAGCCATTGTTCATACATTGATTTTCATTCTGCCATCTTAGCCATTATGTATAGTCTGAAAATGTTCCTTCAATTTTAAGTCAAAATTAGAATCCTTTACCTATAAATGACAAACAACATATGTATTTAGAATAATTTTAGTTCCTAATCAAACCATTTGCTTACACAAGCCAAAGACTGACATTCATTTGAGATAGATCCACTGCATTACGCAAATAGTAGTTAATAAGGATTTAAACCTTCGATCCGACACATCTACAGAAGAGTTTCAAATTTTATCCAGACATCAACACCTTCTATTCTTAGCGTAATCGTAAATCTTTCCATGTAAACGAAAAACCAAAATTCTCTTCTTCGAGTTCAGACTAAGTTAAGAATGTTATAATCTATGTAATGCAAGTACAGTGTTATCTGACCTTGGTAACATCCCTATAAGAACAGTGACAGTCATTTGACCGGTCAATTGACTGTCACTACTGAGAATATACCCATCATTGCGTAGAACAAAGCTCCCATCACTTTCTTAAGGGCAATATGTAAAAAGTGATGGAAACATTTGTGTACATGTGATGTTGCATCACCCTCGCACTTATGAATTCTATCGACTTTAAAACATATATTTGAGCTGCTCACTCTTTTGTTGTTTACTAATCATGGATGATATAAATATTAGTCATGATTGACTAATCATGCTTGATGGATATATCCATCACAGTTAACAAATAAAAAAATGATGCATTAATCGATCATTGTTGACTAATCACGCTTGATGAATATATCCGTCAAATCTGACGGCTATACCAATTTATAATAAAACACAATTTATTGATATATTAATATATATATTGTTAATTTTATTAATATAGTAATCATATATATAAATTACTAGTCTTTTCACCATTTTACATATCTTGCAGAATCTTAAGTCCTCTGATGCTCCTATTAATTTGTGGAAATATGTTGTCTGTAAAGAAATACATAAGTATTCATAAATATCGAAATATAAAAATCATAAGTACATATTTATGTTACCATTGATTGATTAAACTCCGAATTGTTTATCTTCTGATCCACTTCCTGATCTTTTTTAAAATTTAGTTTATAATAATTCTCTTTATTTTTAATAATTTAAAGACTTTGTAATTTTTTTATTTCTTCGATTCTTGATCTTTGGCTTTCGCAGAAACAATTAATTTGTAACGACGAAAAATACAACTCTGTAACACAGTGACAGTCATTTGATCGGTCATTTGGCTGTCATTGTTGATCAAAATATAAATTTTAATACATTTTAATCAAAATGTAGTTGTTTCATTCTTTCATATGCAAATTCAACCCTATACCACACATTGGGTCCAGTAACGGTCATTTTACCTTTAACTGTCATTGTTGATGGAATCATCCATTAAATTTTTTTTTCGACAATTCTATAAAAAAAATGTTGCATGTGTGTTAGTAAAATCATTTTGTATGTGTTAGTTTCGGTCATTCATTTCTTATAGGGATAATACTATTGTTTGAAATGCCCAGAACATAGAACCCTTGCGAACGGTCAAAGAACAGAATTTTAGAAAATTATTTAGTACCAATTATAACAATTTTTTTAGGTAAGGTTAGGGTTAGGATGAGAATGTTATTTCCGGAATAACATCACTTCCAAGATACTTGGATGTAACGTCGACGAATGCCTGACAGTGGCAAAGAAAGTGCTACAGAGTTTCAATATCCTCTCCACATTGTATAGATGTGCTCGTAATCCTGTGTGTCCACTCAGAATACGTACCATCATACTAAATTCAGACTTACTTTGAGAAGATTTCTCGTCATGTTCTCATCAGGGTCACCCTTAGGGTCTTTGTGGTTTTACCCACAGTTTCATTATTCCAAGAGGCCTCATGGGATTCTCTCACCCATATTTTTAATTCAGCTTTTATTGCGTCGATTGGTTTTGCGTTTGTCAGGTTAACTAGTTCGAGCTCCCTTCCCTTTAAAGCTATTACATTCGCCCTTTCGTTGCAGACTAATATCATCCTAATTGCCTTCTGGCTGTCGGTAAATATATTAAGGGCTGTGGACGCCATATTTATTCTAATCCAATCAACACATTCCGTTATTGCTCGTACTTCTGCCTGGAAGCTTGTGTTATGATTAGGTAAACGGTGGTATATTTCAGTTTCTGGGTCTCCAATATAGAACCCCAGGTCGACTTTATCCCCTAATTTAGAGTCATCCGTGTAACAACGGATTCCTACTGATATTTGTTCTATTATTCCGCTTGACCAAGACATTCTATCTGGGATCAGCGTTTCAAAGATATCGACATATTCTGTGTCTGGTCCGATGATTGTGTATAACCTTCCAATGTGTCCAGTATACATTGATGACGTGTCCTATGACCGCTTTTGGCCAATTCGCCTAAAGTAAAGAGCCGTTCGGCTGTAAGCGTCGCATCATATCTTAAATACGATTCAATGGGCGGAATATTTACCAAACTTTCCAGAGCTTCGGTTGAAGTAGTACACACCACTTGTACCCAAGAAGCATGTACGCTGAACTCCCTGTAGTAGTTTGATATCACACTTTTTGTCCAAAGCTTTTGAAAAGCCAATTTGTCATAGTAGGACTAACACCCCATTTCATGCCTATAGTTCTCATACATATCGCCCAACACCGATGTGTCTTGTGGATCCTATCCTCTATGTGGTGTCTCCATTTTAATGGAGGATTACACCTAAGTATTTTACTTTGACTGTCACCGGTATCTTCTTGCCCAGGAAGCAAGGTTCAGTATACGTAGAAACTTTTGTCTTTCTAATATTTCTTTGTTCTATTTTGTTATGTTTTTAATTTTAAAATATCAAGTATCTTTTAAACATTTGACATTTTTTAGCTCACAGATCGGTTGGACTGTTCTAAATTTGTTTTAAGAAATTTGTAAAAAAAAATGCCAAATCATGCAGAATAATAGACACTTGTATATCTATGAAGAATAACAAATAAAATTGGTGTAAAATTTCTTTAATTTCAGTTTTATTTTTAATTAACACTTGCACACTTATTGAGAATTTTTAAAACTTTAAAATTATGTCAATTGTAATACGAACGCGGAATTATATTTTTAATTTAACCCATTTTTTAATTTAAAACTATTTTGTTCAAAAATACTTAAATATAAAAGATGACTTTGCAGCTATTTAAAGAGTTCAGGAAATAAACAGAGAAAAGAAAGAATTAAATTGTAATAAAAATGTGTTCTTTTTTGCTTTTGACGTTAGAAAAAAATGACAAGCTACAAAAAAACATAAAATTAATGAAAATTTTTAGTTGAATATTATTATTTTCTCTCCATGTGAAAATCTTACAACTTTCTATTCAGCGCAACTTTGTTTAACTTCCCAGTAATGTAAACCAACCACTATATACCCACGAATTTAAAACGAAACATGTTGGAAATACAAAAAAAAGAAAAGAATGACATAAAATAATAATCCCCCTCTTTTTATTTGCTGTCTTAAAATCACTTTTTGATATAGACCTATTTGTTGGTCGTACTTGTTCCCAAAGAGGGTTCTCCTACGTAAATATGTTGAAGCTGTTGCTGTTGTTCATATTAACAATATTCCATGTTAACCATCTTCCTTTGTTAGTTGATGTTGTTAGTACAACATTATTTAACAACATTTTATATTGCTGGGAAAAACAAGCAACAAACTACATTTTGCTAACAATGAAAAACCAGGCAAAATAGGGTCACTATTAGATTATCAGCAGTAGGAAAAGTAACATGATGTTTTTTTTTTTCTTTTTTTTCCTATTCGTTTTACATCCTTAACTAAATAAATCAATAGCTAAGAGGGAGATACTTTAGGAAGAATTAAAAAAAGAAAAACAATTTTAACCGCCAGTGGCTCTTCACTTATTCGCACAATAACCAGGCATAGCCAACACCAACACAAACTAAATAGTTGATTGGTTTGGATATCACCACCATCGTCGTCATTGTCGCCATCATCATCAGCAGCAACATTTCATTGATTTTTTAAACTTCTTTTTTTTTCTAGTTTAAAGAAAATAAAACTACACACTGGATTTTAGATGAAAACAAAAAAACACAAAACACGATTTAGGTTATGTTTAAAGTTTATTTGTTTTTTGTTTTTCTGCTTTAAATACACTCTATTATCATCTTCCTTTCATCATAAACCAAAAACCCGAGTGCAGTTTGTGTTCCTAACGTTTGGCTAGTGGGCTTTGGTAAAAATTCTCACTGCACTAGATGCATGGTGTAAAGTGTAGAAATACACTCGAAAGATAATGTTCGTACGAATCGTGAAATTTATATAATTTTGCTCTTTTAACGACATCATTCACAGGTGGCAATGCTCTCGTTTTCGCGGGCATTTGAATAGGAAAAAATGCGAAAAGTTCGTCATTAATGAAACCCCCAAACATATTCAAAACCAACGTATAAAAAACAAATTGAGGTTGCAGGTTATAAAAAAGATGTGTATTAATTGGGGCCCAAATTACTTTTAATGGATATATAGTGTCGCAATAAGCCTCAAGAATTCTCACTGGTGAGAGAGTACTCGCTTCCTCAAAAGAATAATGTAGTCAGAATCTTAGTGTGGTAAATATGGTTCATCTGGTTACGGAGAAGGCGTACACAAGCATTGAATCTTTTCGAAACAAAAGGCTTCCAATTTCATGAAAATGGAATCTAGTCTAGACGTGAATAAAGGTGAAAAAGGAATAAAGGTCAGTATACAATGTTAGGACGATATCTTGTACTGCTGCAGGTAGTCCTTTAAACAAGTTCATTAATGAAGCTTGTCTTACCAAACATATGTTACACAGAACTCATCCATTACATGATCTTACTTTAGGCTGGAACTTGTGAAATAGAAGAACATCTCGGAGCCCATAACAACTATATGTTAACTGTAAGAATTGTAAAGGAAGTGCACAAGGAAGCGAATACTTATCACAGGTGACACAAAGCGTTTATGAAATAATATTTGTTATATGAAAAAGTAATTTAAGTAATATTTTGAAGTTCAATTGAGTACATCAAATCGCTTTTCGGAATATTTACAATATTCAAGAGCAATGCAAAAGAATTCCTGGAAAGGAACAATTCAAGCAATAATCTGGACACAAAAAGCCAAGGTGGGTTATCCCTCACAAATTATTCATTCCTAATTTGAACGGTCATGTTATTTCTTTAGTTCATACTTCAGACAAATAACTCGTCTGTGACAAATTCTTGAGACAGAACAGATCATTTCGCAAAAACGTTGTATCGATTCCTCTTCGTCTTAACAAATTCTGCAAAAACTGTTACGTCGGTCTTAACCAATTTCTATCAAGGACCAATTAATTAAAGTTCGGGTAACTATGGGGGGTGTGATGTACTTCGCATGAAATCAAAACGCGCGAAGTTGTCATGTGGTTGTTGTTTTTTATAACAACAATGTGTGGTAACTGTGGTAAATTCGTGCGTTTTGATTTTTTGCGAATCACACTTCCTATGTCATTGCTGTGTCACTTCCATTAAATACCTTGAAAATTATAAAACTTTTAGGGTCGAATTTTATTGAAGCAGTTCGGAGATTTGAAATTGATTAGAAGAGGAAACGAGATGTTAAATTAGAAAGTTAATCATAGAAACAAAGAGCTATTAAGTTTTTGTGCCAAAAATAAACTGGCATCGTTCTATATTTTTCATTTGAAAATCCAATCGATACCTGAAGAACCCATTCCTGTAACTATATTTGGTAAATCGTTAAAAAAATGTTCTTAAATAATTACTGGTCCAATTTATTGAGTGTTCAAACTAGTGACTCTTAGTTTGTGTATTAATGTAGGTGGTCTTTAGTTGCATTCAATCTATTTACCACTTGTTGAATGCCTTTTACTAAAAAAAACTATAAAAATTAAAAAAAAATACAAGCAGAGGGAGGACCAATATGTACATATATACTACGTACAAAAACATAAAACAGCATTATTTAAAGTTGAATAGAGGGAGTTAAAACAATTTGATTATAAACATAATACAATAGACATAGAAAAAGGGGAATAGAGTCTGAAGGCGAAAGGAATTACTGGCCAGCAACAACTAAAATAAAAAAAGTTTAAAATAATAGAAAATTTCAAAGCCTGTTTAGATGATGTACAATTTCATGTTTTCTATGTACACTTTATGTTTGTATGTAGGTTGTATACATGGTTGCTGGGTATATGAAATCGAATGGGTTGGGATGGTGGTTTGGTTGCCGTTTTGTTCTTTATTGTTGTGCACTTATTGTGCTCGTACTCGTAAAGTATGGGAAAACAATGCAACGGAAGTAAATATTTGCACAGGTATTTGAAAATGTCATTTTTAAAGCAACGTAGTTTTTTGCTCTTCTTTTTTTTTTTTTTTTGTTTGCTCTAACAACACTTTTTCTACTTTTATTTTTATGGAATAATCCACATTTCAATGTTCTGAATCTGTAAAACTATTTAGCTGTCAGTTAAGTGTGACTGTGTGTGGTGTCTGAGCCTGTGTGTATCTGTAGATGTTGTGTTCTCTACAGTTATTTAATTATTTACCAGTAAACATTAATCCAATCACCTGGTTGTTTAAAACTTTTTTTTTTAATTTAAATTGAAATTTACTAGTGCAGCACCATAGTGAAAGAAAAAGAAACTTATTCAATTATATGGAAAAATAAAATTACGTGGGAATCATTGAATATCTGTTGATTTTTTTTTAGATATTTTTTAACAATGGATTTGAAAAGCTAAATTTAAATAGTTGAGTTTGGTATTAAAAGGAATATTATAAAGATTTGAAATAAAATAGTTAAGTGTAAAATATTTGAGCTGATATGATGTAAACTAAAGTTTTGAGTTTTGGAAATAGTTTTAAGCGCCATTATATTATAAAACTTTACACAATCCTTATAGAGCGAGTAGAAACCAAATGAAGGGAAATAGTAGTTTGCTCGGTATTTCAGGAGAAAACTAAACAAACTCTGGAAAGAAATTAACAAAGTTTAAATGAGAAGATCAAATATGGGAGCCATACTAACACTAGACCGATCAGAATCACCAAAGGTCAAAAAACACGTTGGTATCTAAAGGTTATAATAAATTAAACTGATTATACGAATAATAAGAATTTACTACTTTCTGTTTTCCTTATTCGAAAAAGAAATCATAAAGCGCAAAAATATATTTATGTATTCTACTCAAAAGAGAATGCAAAATTCATCGAAGCATAAGAATTTCAATAAATATTATATTATTTATGTCTCACTTTTATGCACTTTCATTACTTTATGCTCCTGATCTTCTAAAAATGACGCTTTAGGTAATTTATTTCTCATTTTGTCAAGAATACATATTATAAAATTATATGAAATTGAAATTATTAACTATTCGCTTGGTTTAATCTAAAAACACAATAATAGAAAAATTTTAAAAATATAAAACAACAACATAATGTAGACGATATATAAACTTAAAAACAAACAACTTGTTGATCACACGTCATTGATACGAACAAATTATGATGTACCTCATTTGGGTGGGTTTTTTCACTCTCTCATATTTATACCCTACACCACTATAGTGGGAAGGGTATTATGCGTTTGTGCAGATGTTTGTAACGCATTAAAATATTAGTACTATACCCACCTTAAAGTATACCGATCGACTCAGAATCACTCTCTGAGTCGGTTTAACGATGTCCGTCCGTGTGTCCATGTAAACGTTGTTATCAAAGTACAGGTCACAATTTTCAAGATAATTTGATGAAATTTGGAATACGTTTGTTTTGACCCAAGGACGATGCCTATTGAAAATGGCTAAAATCGGTCAATTATTTCACCTGGCCTCCATACAACTAAGTTTTATACAAGCCTTGATGACCTTGCCGAATTTCGAAATGATCGGACTTCATTTGACCCTAGCCCCCATACAAAGCCCCTTTCAGAAAGTGACATGAATATCCGCAATTCATTTATTACCACTGTTATTGCACAGACAAATATTATATAAATACAAATCTATCCAGCCCATTTTATCGGGATCGGTCCACATTTGCTCCTATCCCCCATATAAAGCCTCTTTTAGAAAATAAGTTTTTCGTCAATAAATTGCTTAAATAAATTGGAATCAGGGTAATATTCAAGATAAATGCTTTATTATGAAAAATAAGTCACATTTAATATTCATAACTGCGTGTAGACTATTATATGGTCGGCCAAGCCCGACTATACTTTCTTACTTGTTTTCTGTTATAAAGTTGTTCATAGGAAAAATAATGAGCAACAAGTTAAAGAACTAACTCACTGTAATTGTTTTTGTGTGACATAATTTTCTATGGACTTGTGATGGTGATGTTTTAAATTCCACGCTTGAATCGGTATTATTATGGTTGTAATTGTATTATTTATACTTTTTGTTCATTAATGATTGTTATTAGAAATTGCATAAGAGTAATAAGAGGAAGAAGAAAAACTAAGTAGGTAGGTAGGTAGGTAGGTTGATAGGAGGATGTATACTACATCAAATCCGAAGAAATACACCTAGGCCACTATCGGGCCTGTTGTGCGCTCCAATTCAAGAAAAAAAAAAAAAAAAAAAAAAAAAAAAAAAAAAAATTGTTCACTGAATGTATTATTTTTCCATGTTCAGAAACTCAGTTTCCTGGACGTAATTCCTAAGAATCTTCCAATCGGTGTTGGTTAAGAATGTTATTTCTGGAATAACATCACTTCCAAGATACTTGGATCTAACTTCGACGAATGCCTGACAATGGCAAAGAAAGTGCTCCAGAGTTTCACTGTCCTCTCCACATGCTCTACATTCGTCTGAATTCGCACGTCCAATTTTGTATAGATGTGCTCGTAATCCTGTGTGTCCACTGAGAATACGTACCATCATACTAACCTCAGACTTGCTCATTTTGAGAAGATTTCTCGTCTTGCTCTCATCAGGGTCACCCCATAGAATCTTTGTGGTTCTACCCACCGTTTCATTATTCCAAGAGGCCTTATGGGATTCTCTCATCCATATTTTTAATTCAGCTTTTGTTGCGTCGAATGGTTTTGCGTTTGTCAGGTTAACTACATCGAGCTCCCTTCCCTTTAAAGCTATTACATTCGCCCTTTCGTTGCCGGCTACTCCCGAGTGGCCTGGTACCCATATGATGTGAACCTTACCTCTGGGAGAGTATTCAGTTAAAGCTTTCTTACAATCCAATACGGTCTTAGATTTAATTCTATCACCTGATATCGCACAAATTGCCTTCTGGCTGTCGGTAAATATATTAAGCCCTGTGGGCGCCATATTTATTCTAATCCAATTTACACATTCCGTTATTGCTCGTACTTCTGCCTGGAAGCTTGTGTTATGATTAGGTAAACGGTGGTATATTTCTGTTTCTGGGTCTTCAATATAGAACCCCAGACCCACTTTGTCCCCTAATTTAGAGCCATCCGTGTAGCAACGGATTCCTACTGGTATTTGCTCTAATGTTCCGCTTGACCAAGACATTCTATCTGGGATTAGCGTTTCAAAGTTTCCGACATATTCAGTGTCTGGTATGCGATCAGGCACGTCCGATGAATGTGTATAACCTTCCAATGTGTCCAGTATACATTGATGACGTGTCCTATAACCGTTTTTGGCCAGTTCGCCTAAAGTAAAGAGCCGTTCGGCTGTAAGCGCCGCCTCATATCTTATATATGTTTCAATGGGTGGAATATCTAGCAACGTTTCCAGAGCCTTGGTTGAAGTAGTACACATGGCACCACTTATACCCAAGCAGCATGTACGCTGAACTCCCTGTAGTAGTTTGATATTACACTTTTTGTCCAAAGCAGTCCACCAGATTATTGAAGCATAAGCTAGAATTGGTCTAATTACACTTTTATAAAGCCAATTTGTCATAGTAGGACTAAGACCCCATTTCATGCCTATGGTTCTCCTACATATCGCCCAGCACCGATGTGCCTTGTTGATCCTATCCTCTATGTGGTGTCTCCATTTTAATTTCCGGTCAAGTATTACACCTAAGTACTTAACTTTGTCTGTCACCGGTATCTTCTTGCCCAAGAAGCAAGGTTCAGTATATGTAGAAATTTTTGTCTTTCTTGTGAAAAGACAGATTTCCGTCTTCGCCGGGTTAACATTGAGGCCTCTCGGTTGAGCCCAGCTCAAGGCCGTATTCAGAGCCTCCTCAGCTCTTCTACACAAGTAATTTGGATCCTTTCCCTTTAAAAGTATTACGACATCGTCTGCATAGCAGACAGGTCTAAGTCCTTTCTCGGTTAGGGTCCTTAGGAGGCTATTAATCGTGGTGACCCAGAGTAAAGGTGACAAAATGCCACCCTGTGGTATACCGCGAAATACCTTTTTCCTGATAGTTATATCGTACATCTCGCAGCTTATCCATCTGTTCCTTAGCATGTAGTTGATCCAGTTACGGAGCACCCGGTCAACATAAAACTGGTCTAGGGATTGGATAAGGGTATCAGTGTGCACGTTATTGAAAGCGCCTTCGATGTCAATGCATACTGCCAGTGTATACAGTTTGCTATCGAAAGATTCACTTATGTAGTGGACAACTTCATTTAAAGCGGTCTCCACCGATCGTCCCTTTACATAAGCATGCTGCTTATATTTAAGGTCATTGTATGGTATGCTGCTTTTAACCATGCTATCGACTATCCGTTCCAAGGTTTTAAGTAGGAAGGACGTAAGACTTATCGGTCGATAGGACTTAGGTGTCGCATAGCTAGGTTTCCCTGGTTTGGGTATAAATATTACCCTTGCATCCTGCCATTTAACTGGGGTATATGCCAATTTTAAGCATGCAGTGAATATCTGTGACAGATGTACGGAAACCAGTCCCGCCTCCATCTGCAAAAGTGCCGGGAAAATTCCATCCGGCCCTGCAGCTTTATAGGGAGCAAAGCTCTTGATTGCCCCTTTAACCATGTCAGTTGTAATAACTATTTCCGTGTTACCCTCCCCTTCCTCCAATATCGGTTCATCTATGTTATTCGATATACCGGGTGGGAAATGAGAATCCATTAGGAGTTTCATTGTCTCCTCCATATCCTCAAGCCTCCTGCCCGTGTCATCGATCATAGATTCCGGTTGGACATGAGTTTTGGATAGGAATTTTTTTATCTTCGATACCTCATTTACGCTATCTACCTGTTCACAGAAAAGTTTCCAGGAGTCTCGTTTGGCTCTTCGAACGATTTTCTTATATTCACCAAGTTTATTACGATACTCATCCCAGTATACTGCGGTCTTTTTACGCCGTGCCCGGTTAAATAGTTTGCGAAGAGTCTTCCCAAGGTTCCGGATCTCCCCAGTTACCCAGGGTTTTTCCTGGGCAGATCTCCGCTCTCGCAGAGGGCAGCTGTCCTCGAACGATTCAACCAGGGCACTTGTGAACGTTTCCACTTTGGCATCTATATCCTCTTTATTTCGACATTGAAAAGTGTCCTGACCTAAACGGTTCTTTAGTAAGGCCCCGAACATTGTCCAATTAGTTTTAGACTTATTCCGAAACTTTATCGGCTTTGGTGGTGGCCTTAGTATTTTGAATCTTATGTACCGATGATCAGAAAAGGAGTGCTCGTCCAAAACTCTCCAATCCTGAATTTCGTTTATAAGCTCTTCTGAACATATAGTTATATCTAATACTTCTTCTCTGATTCTATTGACGAAGGTAGCTTTATTACCTAAGTTCAATGTTATCAAGTCTTTAGTATTAAAGAAATCCATGAGGGCTTGTCCCCTGCGATTGGTGTTTGTACTACCCCAAGCTACATGATGCGAGTTGGCATCACAACCTATTACAATTTTCTTATTTTTCCTTTGTGCCTCTTCAACCAGTTTCATCAGATCCGACGTTGGTGGTAGGGTCGGAGAATCGAAAGGCAGGTAAATAGATGCAAGGAATATGTTGCCTCGACCTTGCTTCAGCACCGTTGCATCCGATGTTGATAATCCTGTTGAGAGGAGAAAACATAAGTTCTTGTGACATAAGATACATGTTCTCGGGCGAGATCCTGTATCAGCGTAGAAAAGTTGGAAATTTACGTGATTTAATCCAGAAACCTTGTTGCGAATCGTCCAAGGTTCCTGGATTAAAGCTATATGTATTTTACCTGTGTTGATTTTAGCCATCAGAGCGTTGGTAGCTGTCTCGCTCCGATGGAGGTTTATTTGGATAACCTCAATCATGGTCATCCATTAAACTGTCTTCCAGCGAGTTGGTGGTCACCTCCTCGCTCTTTGGATTTGACTCCTCCGGATAGCCTGAAGTGGCTATTAATGCAGTGAGTACTGTTGATGGCACTGCGGTGTCCTTATCAGGCATAGGAATAGCAGTATTTTTAATAGACACATTCCCAATTCTGGAGAGCATTGCTGTTCTGTCTTCTGGCGGGTGAGTGATTTCCTCCTCGCTTTTAGGATTTGACTCCTCAACATTGCTAGTACTTGCTAATGATGCTTTGGGTACTGTCTTAGGTGTTTTAGTGTCCTTGTCGGGGCCGGTTTTGACAGCCCTTTCAATCGGCGCCTTCCCAATTTTGGAAAGGGCAACTACACTTTCTTCTGGCGAGTTAATGGTAAATTCCTCGATTTTAGGATTTGACTCCTCAACGTTATCAGTAGTGGATACTGTGGTCTTAGGTTTTTTAGTGTCCTTTTCGAGGCTTGTTGTAACAGCCCTTCCAATCGGCACCTTCCCAATTTTGAATATGACAGATTTAGAGGCGAAGTAAGCCCTACCTTTATTCTTGGCAAGACTAGCCATGGATTTCTGGTCGATACCTATTACAAATAAAGTTCCCTCAGGTTCTTCTTTCCTGTAAAAGACATCCCATTTTTCCACTTTTTTTCACATTTTTCCAGAAAAACTAAGTAGAATGCACAAATCGTAATTATAACTCAAATCGTCAAAAGAAGTGTATCGTGAGAACGAATTAGTTCACAATAGTAATTCAGAGCTGTCGAGAGAACATGATATTAGAAATAGAATATTTTGGATATTCTAAAGTCTAAACTCAAATCAATCCTAGGCGCTTTCAGAACAACAACATTTCTGAAACCAAATTTTAGGCTTCTTTGGGTCAAAGTGATCTTACAATGCATTGTAAATTGCAACACATTGCAATGCCTATATTATTTAGAGAATTTTCGGTTTGATTTAAGCTCATACTTGATTTGAGAAAAAATTAAATTAATTTAAGAACATAAAAGAGTAAAAGATTTAATTAATACTTTAATAATAATAATAATAATTTGATCTCTATACGTGCTCGATTTTTTAACATTTTATCAAAAAAGTTAAGTACGAAAAAATACTGGTGGTGGATATCGAACAAAAACTCGTTATTTTATTTTTATTTGTACACCAAACAAAAAAACATACTCTCTCACATACCTAATACAAATTTTCTATAAAAATCCGAGAAAAAAAAACAAACTAATAATTGCTTTAGAAAACAACAGCAACAATTAGGTGAAGTTCAAAATTGTTACGTTTGAAAAACTAGCAAACTACAAAACAAAACCAATTACAACAAGTAGACGATGTTGTCTAGTATCCAATACATAGACTTAATTTCTGTACAGAGACATGAAAATGAGTTTATAAATCACACAAGTTAGATGAGGATAGAGATCTTGGGAGTAGATGATGTTATTCGTATTGAGATGAGTTTCGTTGGAATAAATTTATTCGGGCCATAAAAGCCACACCTTTAATTTATGATCTTAACAAGTGTTTTGTTTTCGTATTTACTTGTTTATTTATATACGTAGCTTAATTGAAAAGTTATTTAAATATTCCGATACCAAATCTGAACGGATATTTTAATTTCTATACAAATATTTTTCAAGGAGGCAGTTATTTGTTTGTTCGAATTTACACATCATTTTGTAAAATAATTTTTTAACCATTAGAAAGGAATTGGATATCGTATTTCTAAATTTAGGATCAAAGTATTAAATAATGGATTGTTATAGTTTATCCATGTATAGGATAAATACAATATGTTCTAAAATTATGTATAGCTATCAATATCTAGGACGAATTCCATGTTTATCCAATAATAACTTTTAAAACATTTTACATTACACTACATATGTATGAATCTCATATAAATCCAACAGTAGTTATAGTAGAAACGACGACACCTCAAAATGCTCTCCATGGGTACAAGTAGCAAACTACACAATACACACTACTCAGGCACCATTATTTAGATTTTTATGGTTATGAGACTATGATTATTATTATGTTAGTTTGTCTGTTATAAAAATCACATATTTAAATCTAATATAAATCACTTTTATGTTTATTACAAGCCAGCCTTATCTCCTCGTAACATCAAACTATATAAAAATTGTAAAAAAAAATAGAAAAATAATAATAGTCATAAAAATGTAAAAAGGTGTGTCATTTACTTTTAACTCTTTATTTCACATAGAGGATTTTTATATCTATAAAATTTAATTTAAAAGTTCAGCGACCAAAATATGATATGACTCTGAACTTAAATTGTAGCGGAAGAGTAGCAAAAAAAAAAAAAAAACAAAAAAAAAAACAACAAAAGAATTTGTACTGATCTTGCTGTTTGTTTATAACGATTAGGAGAATGCGTATGGAGAGGAAATTACATGATCAGTTTTATTACATTTTACATAAAAAAATTAAGCCATCAACGTTTCCTGGATGGAAATAAATTAAAAGAGCAAAACAATACGAATGTAATAACAAAAAAAATAAACAACCACTAACAACAGTGAATAACGAAGAAACATGAAGAATAAAACAAAACATCAATTGCCAATAGAACGAAAACTAATAACTTTCAATATTCCAATAATTTGGATAAGTTCAGTTCTTGCAAAAACCAACATCCTAAACAATATGGAAGTTATAAAAGAAGTATTAACTCTATTATTATTTTTGTTAAAGTTTCCTCGATCAGGTATGTCTTTGAAAGGCCTAGTATGTTCTAGATCTGATCATCCGGAATGTGCGCAAATCATGGTTATGGATGTATAGTGCATCAAATCCGAAGAAATACAACTAGAAATACACCTGTTATGCGCTACTTTTCATGAAAAAAAAATTGTTCAGGAAACTCTGTTTCCTGGACGTAATTCCTAAGAATTTTTCAATCAGTGTTAGTCAGGAATGTTATTTCCGGAATAACATTACTTCCAAGATACTTGGATCTAACTTCGAAGAATGCCTGACAGTGGCAAAGAAAGTGCTCCAGAGTTTTACTGTTCTCTCCACATGCTCTACATTCGTCTGAATCCGCACGGCCAATTTTGTATAGATTTGCTCGTAATCCTGTGTGTCCACTCAGAATACGTACCATCTTACTAACTTCAGACTCATTTTGAGGAGATTTCTCGTCTTGTTCTCATCAGGGTCACCCCTTAGGGTCTTTGCGATTCTACCCACCGTTTCATTATTCCAAGAGGCCTTATGGGATTCTCTCACCCATACTTTTAATTCAGCTTTTGTTGCGTCGAAAGGTTTTGCGTTTGTTAGGTTAACTACCTCGAGCTCCATTCCCTTTAAAGCTATTACATTCGCCCTTTCGTTGCCGACTACTCCCGAGTGGCTTGGTACCCATATGATTTAACCTTACCTCTGGGAAAGTATTCAGTTAAAGCTTTCTTGCAATCCAATACGGCTTTAGCTTTAATTCTATCACCTGATATCGCCCTAATTGCCTTCTGGCTGTTGGGAAATATATTAAGGGCTGTGGGCGCCATATTTATTCTAATCCAATTTACACATTCCGTTATTGCTCGGACATCTGCCTGGAAGCTTGTATTATGATTAGGTAAACGGTGGTATATTTCTGTTTCTGGGTCTTCAATATAGAACTCCAGGCCCACTTTATTTATTTATTTTATATATTTATTTTATATATAAATACAAAGTACCTATCATTTGTGTACACGTTCTTCTTTACTATTTGTATTTTCATTTCATTTTGTTTTAGATTTTATATTTCTGAACAGTAATCAAGGGATGACCGCTACTCATACAGTACATGGTGTTAAAACTAGGTAAATAGTTTATGCAAAGTGGAATAGAGGGAGTAGTGCTTGCAGACATTTGATTTAAACGTTTGTTTATATAGAAGAACGTCTCGAGCATGAATGTTCCGTTTATTGTTCTGCTCGATCTACTGCTCATCTGAAGGTATTCCTTTTTTAACCAACATTTAAGAGATAATCTCCCTTTAAATGCTATACATTTTCCAGTGTCGAATTCAATGGATAGTCGTGGATCGATAAGAAGTCAGATGCTTTGACGCCCATACCATCCACTGATAAAATTGGTGTGAGTCAATGAACAATGTTGGGTTTTTGAGTTATATGAGAATGGGTGGCATATGTCACTGTCCACCGCAATGGAATATATTTAATTGAAGATCATTAACAAAAAATCGTTCATCATAAAATTAATTGAACAAAACCCACAGAATACATATAGGTTTTATCAAATCCCCTAGTATACTAATTCTTTGTTTTAGAGAATGTTGGAAAACCCTCAATTGCTAAAAAGGGCACTACCGCAGAACAAAATTCAAAAACAAATTAACCAAATAGTTAAAATCTGGTGACGTTCGATCATAGGATTTTCAGAAGTACACTTTAACTTTACGATATTATTTTTTCTAAATAGCCTGACTTAAAAGGCCTTTACTTCCTCTACTAAAAGATCCAATACACATTCCTAATTTGCATCTTTAAGGCGGAAGCAAGTAGTTGTTCTTAATGATCTTAATGTTCATATAAGCTATAGTCTAGAGTCTAGACTAGAATATACTTAGACAATTTTTAAATTTGAACAACTTGATTGCAATCAAATCGGGTGTTATAAAAGCAAAAGTTTGCTAAGTCGAAGGACTTGTGTCAGCTAAAAAGGCCTTTTGTATAGATAAAATAACACTTTGAAAATTTAAATAAAATATCTTCCCTTAGGATGTATTGAAAACCAGTACTTACTATTTCCTAATTATAGTATTTCGCCCTGGAATTCCAACTTTTTTAAATAAGCTCTAACTAAAACTCAATGATGTTTTGACATTTTTAATTATATTTAAATTATTATTGCAAAGATGGTTGGAGAGAAAAGAAAATAAATTGTTTTACATTTAAAACAAATTGACTTTTTAAGTTTTCTTTTTGTATATAAACGAAATAGTCGGCTTTTAAAAAAGCAACAGAAGAAAAAAACTTAAACTAAAATGAAAAACAAATTAATTACAAAATTTTCAATTAAAATAGCCGCAAGTTGCCAACCAGACAGCCAGCATGCAATAACATCAAATTCAACATTTATCATTCTGTAATTGTCGTTTAGTAGCGAATAAACTAGAAATATTTGTGTACAGTAGTAGTTAGTCGTAGTCGTATTCGTAGCAGTAGATTATACTAAATGCTTCAATGAATGTTTTGTGTAATGTGTTGGAGACTCTGTGGTGCTTTGACTTTAATAACACTGATTGCATACTTTTGCCTCCAGTTAAAATGAAAATTTTAATTGAACACTTCCGTTTTGTAAGTGTTTTTTTTCAGTTTAATCTTTTTAAAAATCTAAAGACAAATTATCAAAACAAACACTATTAGAATTTGTTGTAAACAAATTAAAATTGTTGAGACATTTAATAAAAGGAAAAATTTACATTAAATACTTTAAATCGTGACTAAACAACAAGGCTGTACCATCCAAACAAGAAAATGGGTAAAAACAAGTCATTCACATTTCTTCCTACTCACTCTTGACAAAAGTTGCATTCATTTAAGTTAAAAATGTGCCAAGATTTCCTTTTACTCAAACATACGTACATTGATACATGACATAACAATGTGAACAAAATTTGCAAAATAAAATGGAATGTGTGCAGAAGATACCTTACTTACTACCTAAAAATAATTTAATCCTTTGAAGCAGCAGAAGGAACAACATGTATGAGAGATAATTGTATAATGAATTTGTAAGACTTCCTTAACAACCCTTAGTGTCGATTCTTTTTATGCAAAATTAGAAGAAACACGAGTTTATACTTTTTATCCTTGAAACATTCTTACTTCCAATTCAAGTCTGCAGACGTATTTAAATGTTTAAGTGTACAGGCATAGATTCGTATAATATATGTTTTGTTTACTTTTGTTAATAGGACAATGAACTTAGAATTTTAAAAAGAAGATTTTGCAAATAACAATATGTATAACAAAATATCAAAAGAAATACTTCATTTTTGGTAAAATTAATCAGTAAGATAAAAAGGTTAATTCAACTTCGTATAAGAAGAAATATTCAGTGTAAAAATTCTAAAACTTTAATCTAAAAATGTGTAAGATGTTTCGAGGCAGGCAGCTCAACAATTTAAAGAATAATTCTGTTAAGGAAAATGTACTAACCGAATCTTAATTGTGCTAGGGTACATCCAATGCACCTTGGAAATACCCTAGTCAGAGGCTTTCGAACTCAAAAATCATTCGACTAAAGATGAAATTACGTCCAGGTTTTTAGTTATGAAAACCTTGAAAGTAAATACGAATGTTATGGAAAAAAGGATTTACTATCGAAATCTGATGGTAGGTATGACTAGATCAGTCAACAACACAAAGTTATTTGACTAATTTATAAGATTCTGTTCTATTGCTTTATATGACGTTCATATCTAATTTGTTCATAACATAAGAAATTCCAAGGAGATCACAAGATCCTCGTTGTCTAAGTCATTGGGTTGCCATCAAAATCTCATACTGCAGCAGAGCAAATTATAAGAGACCTGTCTATTGATTTATATGCCGTTGATAACTACTTGATTCCAAGGAGAAAAGAAGATCCTCCTTGTCGAAAACTAGGTATAGGGTATATTAGGTTTGTGCTGCTGTTTGTAACGCACAATAATATTGATCCTATTCCCGCCTTAATGTATACCAATCGGCTTAGAATCATTTTCTGAGTCAATTTAGCTAGGTCCGTCCGTCTATGTAAAATTTGTAATCAAACTACAGGTTTAAAGATAATTCAATGAAATTTGGTACATGATCTTTTATTGTCTCAGGGACGAAGCCTATTGAAAATGGTTATGATCGGTACATTATTTCACCTAGCCCCCATACTACTGAACCATCGAAAACGGCTTGTAAATCTTGTAATCAAAGTACAGGTAGCAATTTTGAAGATAATTCAATAAAATTTTGCACATGGTCTTCTATTGTACTAGAGACGAATCCTATTGATAATGGTTAAGATCGGCCCAATATTTTAACTAGCCAACAGGCAACTGAACCCCCCCAAATAGTTCATAATTATGCTTAATATACTTGTATCTCGACAAAAAGCTGCAAAACCAAGTTCTATACTAGCCTTGATGACCCTGATGAACTTCTTGATGATGGGGCCTCATTTGACCCTAGCCCTTATACAAAGCCCCCTCCGAAATATGACTTAAATTTACATACACAATTTTATTCAACAAAAAATGTCTTAAGTATATCTGAGGAAAGTTACAATTCAACATAAATCCTTTATTATGAACACTAAATCACATTTTATTTGTATATACTTGTTTGGATTTAGTTCCGTTTTTCTAAGTCAATCTTGGACTAAAGTGTTGAGTATTGAGATTCTTTTGAAAAGGGTATCAATGATTCTGAAGCCAATGAACTTAAATAACTGGCAACAAATCTCTTAAATTGGGCGGATAATAGGACATTTGGGTTCCTAGATGTGGCTTGACTGTGTTACAAGTGATAATAAGAAAATGGGGCGTTATAATTTTTCTTCAAACAACTTGTCCAATGTCGAGTATCACCAAACAACGTTTCGAGAAATACAGCTGTTGAGTAAGATATTCTGATAAATGGAACACAACAGCAGAATGGAATGCATTTTCGGCCCCGCTACGTCTACTCATCACCAACCTTCTGTGCCTTATGCTAGTATCACTTATAATTAACATCTAGTAAACTCACAAGTTTCTCCTTATTTCAATAATTCTGATAAACTATCAAATTTTATTTTAGTTCCAACTTAATAATCTGGACCAGATCTAAAGATTTCACTGTTATTTATGTCACAGAGTATCTCAAATTAAGAAATAAAATCTTATATTAAAACTTACCTTTGGCAAATCCCTTATATGATTTGCATCCAAAAATAATTCCTCCAATGTACGCGAATAACGTAAGATTTCTTCGGGAACACTTGGTAGTGAACAATGACGTTTGTCCACAAACTCTACTTGGCGATTACAGCCCTTAAATATTGGAATGCACTTAAACATGTTGAAGATGACGGCGAAAAATGACGGTAACGACGATAACTCGACGACACTTTCAAAAAAAAAAAACTAACGCACGATTTTAATTTTTAAACGATTTTAAAGCGCGACACAATTAAATGACACTCCAACATAAATTTGTATATTATTATTTTTTCGTATTCGTATTTTTTTTAAATTAGTTTAATTTTAACACTTAAATACACTTAATAGTAGAGTGTTTTTTATAATATTTTTCATAGGAAATAGTTTACATTTGTTTTAGTTTCCCTTTTTACTTCGTTTTTTTTCTTCTCTATTTTAAAGCCCTTTCAGAGCTTTTATTTAAGATTTTCCTTTAACAGTGATTAGAGAATATTTTATTATTTTTTAAACAAAACTGCAAACTTAACAGATTATCTGAAAATAAAATAAAATTAAAAAATATATTAAATATTTTTAATTAATAAGTATTTTCGTCTTTTTAATCCGTTCTTTAAAATTTTTACATAATTTTAAAGTTCAATTTCGATAGAACTTTTAAGTATTTAAATATTTCGTAGTGTTTGTACCTACATATTAGGGTGATCGATTATTCGACATTTTCCAAAAACCGGTTTTCGAATAGTTCGAATAGTTGACATTTAAAAAAAACCGGTTGATATTTTTCAAATTCAGAAAAAACCGGTTAACCGGTTTTTCATTACAATTAAAAAAATATATTTTAATTTGAAAAACTTAATGTTTATGTTTAAATTTGATTAATAAAACATGGCCCGAAATGATTTTTAACAGTTTAAAAGATTATAACTTTAGATCTAGTCGTCTGATTTACATTATTTCTTTAATATAAAAAAATTAGGAAAAAAGTAGGACACTTCTGTTAAACATAAGGTACTATGTAATCCTAGCTTATTTTAAAAGCCCTGTTTAGGAAATTTGCATAGGCATTCCAACACTTCCCTAAAATTTCAGCCGTAAATTAATTATTGTAATTGGAATATAATCTTAAGATTGCTAAATTTTATCAAACAGTTATCCATTTTACAAATAATTTTTTTAATTAATTAGGAAAATCAAAAAAGTTTAAACAAAAGAGCTGTAGAAAAATATACTCTAGTTCCTCGACTCGAATATTTTTAAAATTTAGACGGGCTGTATTATTATTTACTTAAAAATTTCATTTAAATAATCTTTGAATACAAAGCTAATAAAAGTATTCGAAACCGGGTTTTAAAAAGTGAAAAAACCGGGTTATTCGATATTCGAAAAATCAACATTAAGAAAAAACCGACACTGGTAAAGCAGAAAAAACCGGTTTTAAAACCGGTTGAAAAATCGAGTCGATCACCCTACTACATATATTCGATTTTTTTACGTTTTACTCAATTATACATTCTTGGCCTTACAATAACTATTTTAATCTTATGACTAAAAATTTAAATTAAATTCTCTTAACCGAGAGCTAAAATAGAACTACTTAAGGTACTTATGTCACCACCGGAAATAAGAGCTGGGTCAATATTTCGTAAGCTAGGTCAAAGAATAAAAATTGTTTTTTAAGGTTTTCGGGGCATTTTGGGGCATCCTAATATAGAAGAAACTATTGACTGTTATATTTACTACTTACTACTGGACTGGTATTTTCTTAAACGTCTTTCAAAGTTTCATTTTCGTCCGATAGTAAGTACCTACCTAAATAATAAAAATATTTTAATTTTAGTAAATAGTTGCAGAGGGAAACTATGGAGCAGCTCTTTTATGTATGTATGTATTTAGTTCAACATTAATTTTATACCAAAATACTGTCAGTAATATTCTTGATTGCTTCCATTTCTAATTAATGGTAGGTATATTCTTATTTCATTAAAATAAAAAACATGTTTTCTAATAAAAGCAAACAAACAAATGCTGGTTAGAAAAAATTGTTGCTTTTTCGATTCTAAAAAAAGAAAAAAAAAACAACCAATAACAAAAATATCTTTAGGGTTAATGGATAAAAGATACAATAAGAACAGAAAAAGTGGAAGGTAATAAGAATGTTTAAAAAAATTCAGTGCTAAAAGGAAACGAACGATAATAGAGAAAAAGTTAGATTTTGGAATAGAAATAAGATGAAGACGTAAAAAAAATAGAAAAATAGTAGAACATGGTGAAATAGGAAAAACACAAATACTCATGGCATCTCAATTGTGCCACATACAACAACAACTGGGCTAAAATCACTCACAGAACTACACTCACACATACTTAATTTAGTTAAAGACAAAATAAAAGGGATAACACGATAAAGTTGAACAGCAAAGCAGAAAATGTATAAAAATAACTACGGAGGAATTTCAGAAAACAACAACAGAAAGAACAATATAAACAAGTACATACTACGTGAAGGCATGACGTCGTCATCGGCTTACTACCACTACTAATATAGATACACGATATGTGTTGTTTTTGTTTAGTATATGACAGCCAAGAATGACATTAACGACCACTACGTTTTAACTGCTATTGTTAGTGAAGGGATGCCAGATATTTAGTTCAAAATTCATTTCAACCAAAATAACCAATTGAAAAAGGCTTTTTTGCTTTGTCAATGGATATGGATAGAAGTAATATGGATGATAGTAATTTTAAAGGGACATTGTTCAATTAGAGCTTCTACTAATAAGTAAGAGAACAGTATACCGCACTTCTATAAACTATGTGAAGATGCTATGGAACTAAATTACTTACATAAATTTACTAAAACTTCAGATTATATTGAATTGTATATTATGTTTTTCAAAAATATTAACAAAAAATTATTTTTTCTGAAATCCTCAAAATTCAAATCAAAGATACCGCTAATATGTGAGAGATATTGATCTAATTTCTTTACTATTTTATTCTATTCTTTATTTATTCATAAGTCATTTAGAGATTATCTTAAAATTTGCTTGAGAAAATTGCTAAAAGTTTGAAACTGGAGTTTTGATACTGTCGTCTGAAGGATTTCCCATTTATAATACACCTGAAATAGGGTTTACACTATCTACTGATGATAAAAACATCACAAGATTTTATTATATATAAAATAACCAAATTTTTTTCTTTGAGACTAATCGAAATAATAAAATATCTGTGAGACTAAACGAAACAATAAAATAATTTTTACAAGTTTAAATTGATTTTTATGTTTTAGTTTGGAATATTCCAATTAATTTATGTTAAAATCCAAAAAGATAAATCTAGTGCCAAACATTTTGTAAAAATAGTTTTCCGCCTTTGCCACCAGTTAACGTGGTCCTAAGGAGATAATTTTTTTAGGAATGCATTTTTAAAACTTAAAGTATAAGTCTAGAGGCAAAGACGACCACTATTCCCAACTTCTGCAAATTTACAGAGTTTGATATTTGGGACTCAAGTGTATACAGTCAGAGCGACTAAAGGATGAAAATGTGGAAAATTGATGGGTGGTACGACTTTTTTATTTTCAATATCAGTTCTTATTCATCAACAGGACTATCTCCGTTTGCACTTATATTCTCTCGAGACATCGCGGTGCCAAAAGGGTTAATCAAGGAATAAACTATTTTTTCTATTGGACACCGTGGATTCTGAACTCCTCTTTCTCCCTGCTATATTCTGTAATTCATTATCTTTCCTCTTGTTTATTTTATGAAAAATTGACCAGCGCTGAATCAGAATCTTGGTTCAAAATACCTCGCGTCAAGTTTTTGAGATATTGTATCCTTAAGATTGAAAAACCTCGTTTTGGCCACTTTGAAATGAAATACATTATAATTGCGAGAAGATATCAAACATTGTACAGGAGTGGTCATGTAATTCATTTATGCAACTCTTGAAAGCTTTTTATTTGTTTTCAATATTTTGGACAAATATTCGAGAATATTCTATTAAGATCAAATCCTGCAAATTTATATTCTTGTGTATTAAATATGCAGAAACAGGCACAATAAAATCAGATATCATTTTGGTTTCCGTTATCATAAAAAAGTGAAATGTAGTAAAAGATTTGTTTTCATGAATTTTTGTTTGATATCTTCTCATATTATATTATGTTATATCGTCTATATCAATCAGTTTTGTACACAAGATTAATTGAGCGAGATGTATATTGAATGTTTTATAACAAACTTTACAACATACAATATAGAAAAACAATGTTTAAACTAAATCTTATTAATTATTTACTACCAGTGAATGGGATCTGTCAAAACTATACATTAAGCCCATTGAAGTTAGGTTTATAAGAAAATCAAATGCGATCTCGACAGATGAAACTTTTAAAATGGAAAGAGATATTAATTATCTCAGATGTAATAAAGTTTCTTCTATGAAAAAGACAGATTTATTAGACTTTAGTTGACGGATTGCTTTTTAACATTTTCTCCCTCTGGCTTTATAATGAATAAACATTTATCCAATTCACTATCAATATTGTATGATTGTACCGTAGTACATACGTCGTATTTTTTATTGTTTTGTTTTTATTTCAAAAAAGTTTAATTGAAAAAATTTTATGACTACAATCGATTGTGAATGAACAATTAGTATTATTGTTTTATGAAAATGAAGAAATTGGCGGGAAAAATATTTAATAGTCTGGCAATATTTGAGTTATTCTATGGATATTGACTGTTACTTTTAACCAAACGTGTTGTTGTAAAAATGTTATACTATTCTCAAGTTGTTGCCGTTGTTGTATTGCTTGTTGTTCTTGTTTTTCTTTGTTGTTGCAGTCGTTCGTAGCTTTAGAAGCAGAATTAATATTTGGTGCGCAAACAATAATCTATTGTCTAGTGTAATTCGTTATTGTTGTCTTTTCTGTTTTTTGTGTTTTTTTTTTAAGTTAAAGAAGG
Organism: Lucilia sericata; assembly: GCF_015586225.1. NCBI lineage: Eukaryota > Metazoa > Arthropoda > Insecta > Diptera > Calliphoridae > Lucilia > Lucilia sericata. Next base: position 84,331 of record NW_023994107.1, on the reverse strand, counting down.
CAAGGTGTACGTAAAAGGAGGTATTAATATAGGGGAATGAATAAATGGTTGAGTATAAGCATTGATATAAAATTCTAAACAAATTCTTGGATTAAAGCCAAACATTAATATCGGTTGTATGTTTTTAACAATAAAAATATACATAATTGCAAACAACAGCTAAAAATATACATAACTCGTCTAAAATAGTCTGAGTTTCAATAAATTTGAATTATTGACACACCCTAAGCAAAATACTCTATTTGGAATTTTGACATTTAAAAAAAATCCTTCTTGAAATCCAATAAGAACTTATAAATCCTTGAAAATATTTCTCTTTATTTTCTTTCTGTTTTTTCAATTACAACATTTAAAGCGGTTCTTATTGCCTCTTGTTTTTCTTTAGTAATTTTACAGGCTCAACAATATTTTGCACTTGACCAAATTTTATCATTTATTTGTTATTTTTTCTTTGCCCGTTTATTTCTTTTTGTTGTTATTGTAAATTATTTTTTATTTTATATTATTTCTTAAAATGGGACTTTTTTCTCGTTTTTCTTTATTTTATTTTCTTTATTAAACACTGTTAAAATTCTTGAATTTTTTTATCTTATTATTTTTTCCACTTCGTCATCTATGGAAACACTACCAACAACATCATTATCATCATCGCCATCATCATTATGATTTAATTTAAACACACTCAACAAAACTTTGGTTAAACAAAACAAAAAAACAGTGTAGACAACACAGCCAAAAAACAAGGCAGACGACAGCAAATTATTTGTATACTATTTTAATTCAATTCTTAACATAAATTACATATTTTCTCACTTCGTTTTATTTATAATTGTTTAATTACTTTTTTTTGTTAACTTAAACGCGTTTTTATTTCGTTCGGCTTTTTATAGTTTTGTTTCTTTTCTTGTTAAGAAAAAAATAAAATTTCCAACAAAAAAAATAAATAACGAAATTAATGCGATGTTTCCGTTTTCTTTTGTTAAACAACAACACCTCTCGACGAAGAAACACAAACTAAACGGAATTTGCAAAAATCGTACTTGTCTTTTGTTATTCTCTTTTGTGCTCATCATTCGCTAGTTGTTGCTTAGCATTGCCAGATGCAACTATTTGTATGACGGAAGACAGAGTTGTATTTATTTTTGATAAATGTTTTCTTTTTAGGCATTCCCTTTAGAATTTTTATTTGTGTTGACAGGCATAGAAAAATTATATTTATTTAAACAATAAAATTAATGGAAATTCTGACATTAAAAGTAAAGTTCATCAAATTTTTTATGTTCGGACTTTATTTCATATGCCGCTTGAAAAATATCTATAAATAAAATTTATGTACTTTTTCTGTAGAAAATTTATTTCAGTTAAAAACAAAACGTACCCACTACTATGTATGTACATATATGTATACCCGAATAAAAATATAACCGCACAAACCGCAAAATTGCTTCAATTTCGAAATGAGTCCTATACTACATGACACATAAATGCAAAAATATTGTTGAAAGTGTAGACTAAAATCTAAATCACCATTAAAGGAGAAACATTTAAGAGATTACTTTGTTTCAAAGAAAATAACACAACCGAAGAAATAAAAATGGAACAAGAAAATTTAAATGCGGGGGGAAATTGCATTCAGGTTATACAGTTATTAAAATGGCGCTCTCCTATAAACGACTCTACAAGTAAAATTGGTAGAAAATATCACCGATATGAAATGCTTCCATTGAGTGACAACATTGATAACAGTGAAACGGATAATAGTGACATCGAAATTGGTGATGATCTGGATGATAGCGATAATCTAGATGATAGTGATATTTTTTAGAACATTGTTATCAAATCTCTTATACATAAATATTATTCAAACATAAAAAATATTATTAATAATTATATAATAAAACAATATTTATTTGTCCATTACAATACAATTACAAATTATATTCTAAAATACGCCTGTTGCAGTGTGTCAGACCATTGGCGACCCGTATTTTATGAGTTACGGCCGGAATATGATTCTAAGTACGCAAGGACATATAAAATTAGAAAATATATCTATTTGTCTGTTTATATTTTTCTCTTTAACTCTATAGTGATCACCAAGGCAAGGATTTTCATGCACTACAAAATGGGAAAATATGCAATAAAAATGTGAAAAATATGCACCAAAAATTATTTCCTTGTGAAATATTATTAAATAATAATGCGTTGAAAGATCGATTTTCTGAAGGAGGGTTTATATGAGGGCGAGGGTCAAAAATTGTCCGATACTAATAAAATTTGGTGAATGGATGTATTTGTGTATAAATTATATTTATTCTGAATTTTATCGTGTGGTAACGTTTTTAAGGGAATTATGGTCGTTAAAGTAATTTTATATGGACACACAGATGGACAGATTCAGAAAGTAATTCTGAGCCCATACTTCAAGGATCAACATTAACCAGCATAATACCCTCTCCACTAGAGATTAAAAAAAATAAGTAAAACATTTAATTTCATAGTTCCACAGATGGAACCTAGTATTTTGTTGTTAAATCGAAAATTTTTTCTATATTTATTTAAAATATTCTAAATACATATCGTCACCTAAAACTAACATTTTTAAAATTTTACAGGAGAAGCAAAAAACTATTTAAATTGAAAAGTTTGTTTCTACCAACGCGATTTATTTGCAGTAAATAAACAAATTGTTTAACTGTGAAACCTATCATTTGTTATGATAGTTGACAATGGCGTACATATATAAAAATGGATAAATTGGACTTTTTACCTTTAATATTTAAATGTTTTTGTAGATAGGGCCTTTTGTTTTCTGTCAATAAAATCGATAATTATGGTCGGAGGTGTCCAATTTTTGGTGTGGACATTTGTTTTGATGCAATACATTAGAATCACCAATAAAATCGATTTTGAATTTTTGGTTAGTTAGGGCCGTTTGCGTTTCAGGCGACGATATATAAATATAAAATTTATTGTAAAAATATGTAATACAAAGATAACAAAACACAATTTGTGTTAGACAAATTACAAATTATGCTACAAAAATGTTAGAAATATGCAAAATACATACATATATGTATGTAATTTAAATCAAGATATGCTATTTATAACAAAATATGCAACAACAAATCGATGCCATTTTGTAGCAAATTCTTTGATTCAAATTGAAAACTAGTTAAAAGTTATTTTGAGTTACTGACAAAAAATCCTTGCCCTGGTGATCACTGGTCAGTCTTAAATTGACCCCAGCTCGTTCTTTCAGAAATGTCGATATAAAATACAAACCATCATCAAAAATAAGAGAATTTTAACGATAATTACTCAAATTATAATAAATTTAGTAATTTTATCGTAATTTTCATAACATTTGATAGAAATAAATAAATAATTTAACGATTTCAGTTACAAAAATTCTGTGAGGAAATTCTGTAAAACATAGTCCTCATATTAGGCACTCGGGAAAACACTTCGTATATATGACAATATTAATTTAATAATTTAAATGACAAAATATATACAGATTTGTTATAAATATTTATTTTTTAAATAAAGCAGCACTAAATTTAAAAAAGCTTATGATTAATATTCAAGATTCTTATAAAAATAAAAATACTTACTTACAAATCATTAGCAAATACTAACCACATACATATTTACAAGAATTAAATACATTTAATTTAAATTGAAGTTAAAACCGTATAGTAGTGTTCGATAAAGTTCCAAGTAGAACAGATTATTTTTTATAAAACGGATAAAATACCCTATTATAAAAAATGGCTAATAATACAAATTCCCGGCCCACAGAATTGGAAGAATTAGAAATTCAGGCTATTAAAGTAGCCGATGAATCATTGGAAAGTACTCGGCGCATGTTAAATATGATGGAAGAAAGTGAGCAAGCTGGTCAAAAAACCATGGAAGCACTGGATGAACAAGGTGAAAAATTAAATAACATAGAGCGAGGCATGGATAACATTAATGCAGATATGACTAAGGCCGAAAAAACTTTAAAACGATTAAAAAGGTGTTGTTTTATTTGTCCAACACCATGGAGAAAAGTTCCAACTCAAGTTGAACCAGATGGGGAACTTAGAAAGGAAACAGAAGGAAATGCAAAAGTTGTTGTGGATCAACCACGACGTGTTTACGACGAAAGAACAGTGAATTCATCTGCGAACCCCTCATCTGGTTACATTACACGTATAACAAACGATGCCCGCGAAGATGAAATGGATTCAAATCTGTGTCAAGTTAATAATATCTTAGGTACTCTTAGGAATATGGCCGTAGATATGAACTCTGATTTAACAAAACAAAATACTCAAATTGAGAGAATTACTGCAAAGGGTGATGCTAATAGTGTACGATTGGATCAGGTCAATATATCGGCAAATAAAATGATTAATAGTTGATGTAAACTCAACAAATTCTAAATGAATTCACTTTAGGAATAAAAGTTTAAGGTAAGCTTTATGGTTTTTCCATTAAGTAATTCAATGATTTATATGTATATGTATATCCTTTACCAAAAAATATTTACATATTTTCGAGAAAAACGGTTTTTAATGTTTTATGACATTTTAAAATTTCTGAAATTACTTTTGAACAAAATATCAAATATAAAAGTAGATATATGTATAGTATATACATACATAGATTAATATGTTTCTAATCTGAATTTAAATAACATTTTTACTCTTCAAATACATATTAGAATAAACGTGAATTTTAGTTTTCACTTTTGCGGCCAAAAATCGTCCTAATCGTCCGTTCAAAAGACGATTATGAAAATTCTTTTGACCCGACCAGAAGCACAAAGTTTGCCGGACTTATTGATGCTTCCGATTTTTATTGTATTAATGCCGGTTATCAACATTCAAACGTGATTTCAATTTCAGTGGCACAGTACTTTATTTGTATTTTTCTTATAGTATTACGCAGCCGCTCACTTACAATGTAAATAAGTTCACAATTTTGTTTACATTCAAATTAATTTTTTCCGAAAAATAATGGATTCATTAGTTATATTAAAATTTTAAATGGTAATATGATCACAGAAAAACTGAAAAACGATTTCAAATACCAAAACCTCGTTTTCAATTATTTTATTTATTGAAGTTCAACCTATAACAAAAATTCTATATTCAATTACTACTTATAATTGATTTCGTATACAACATTTTTATTTTTTTATATTTTTGTTGTATTTGATTATACATTTTTATGATTCAAATACAAAATGAATTGAACCCTTTTAAAATTTTTGATTAATCGTTTAATTGAAAATTTTTTAAAATTAATTTTTTCTGTGATGTCTTACATATACATATATCATTAGAGAGACAAAAATAATTGATTTTTAATAATTTTTTCTAAAACACTACACAGAAAAAACTGAAAAACGATTTCAATTACCAAAACCTCGTTTTCAATTATTTTATTTATTGAAGTTTAACCTATAACAAAAATTGTATATTCGATTACTACTTATAATTGATTTCGTATAAAAATTTTTTTTAAGAATATTTTTTTTTTTTTGCTCATTTGAATAGATTTATCATTAATTGACAAAAACAAATTGCAATTTTCATAATTTTTTTTATTTTTATAAAGATTTTTACAATGATTCAGAAATTATTTAGTAATAAGTAAATCCACTGTTATTTGATAATTAGAGGTGATAAAGAGTTATAAAGATTCTTAACTAACGGCAAGAAAATTTCGGCCCAAGCCCTTTTAATTCCTTCATTTGTAAACTTTACGAGAAAGAATATCCGAAACGTTTTCAATAATAAATAAGTGAGGAGAGTATGGACAAAAAGTATACAGAGGTGTCACTTTTGACATTTAAAAAAGTCTAAAATCAGCTTTTGTTTGATTTTGAAATTGTTTGGTGAGAAGAGGTACATATATAAAATACAGCTAAAAAATCATTGAAATCGTTTTGTGCGAAAGAGAGGGAAATAGTTTTTTGCTCGTGACGCCTCTGTATTTTTACATCCTGGTTTCGAATCAGCCAAAAAATATTGTTGAAAAACGAACAAATAAGAATGATCATTATAAAAGAAGAAATCTAAAAAAACTTCGTTTTTTAACAATGTGAAAAACAAGAAAAGTTATGAAGTTTGCTTCTCCTGTAAAATTTAAAAAACACATACAATGGTGAATTTCGTGTCAAGTGACCCAACTTTTAAAATCGATGTCTTCCGATTCGAGAATAAGATTTTTTCATTTACTTTAAGAGCTTTGTGGTCAAGTAGTGGGATGCAAGTGGGATATGTAAAAAAAGAATAATATAAAATATTTTTTATATATATCCCACTCGCATCCCACTAAGTAACCACAAAGCTTTTAAAGGAAGTGGTCCAAGCTTTCTTTTGAGCAAATAAATACTACAAAAACGTCCATTTTGAAAAAATAGGGTAAAATTAAGTGCCAAATATTAAAAAAAACTTATTCTTAAGTTAAACAAAATTTTTGTTGGTAGATATCCCACTCGCATCCATTATGGGACTATAAAGCCATTAAAGGAAATTGTACAAGCTTTCTCCTGACCAAAAAAAAAAATAAAAAGGGCCCATTTTGAAAAAAAAAAATTTTTTTTGGAAACAATGAAAACAAAGAATTAGCTATCTGAACTCCTTTGGGCAATTTTTGCTAGGACCAATAGGAGAAAAGTTACACTCATTTGAATAAAACCCTGTATGACCAAAATGTCCAACTTTGACCCCCTCTAAGTACGGCAGTTCTAAGCTAAATTTGTGTCTGGTATCCGATAGTACTAACCTTGATGCAAACTTCAGCAAAATCGATTTTTTGAGTTGGGTCACTTGACATGAATTTCCCTATATGTATATAGTACATAGAAAAATTTGAAAAATAATTGTCTCAAGATATCAAATTTGGTAAAAATGTATTATAAATAGCTAAATTTAAGCACACTAGATTCAATAGTAATGACCACTAGGTATATGAAATATCAATATTTGAATAATTGTTTGCTTTATTAAAATGTATATATAAAATTTTGTACAAAAAGCACAAGCGACAATTACAACGGCTTATTAATGACTTATTCAAATCGGAAAAGGGCCATAATGAGATTTATATGAACCCTTATACTGTCTAAATTAATTAAAATTACGATTATTTGTTAGAATTGCATTTAAAGATTAAGATAATTTTTAGAAAATGGTCACAGGTTTGAATCGATGTTTATTGGGATTATTTTGGCTGTCTGGCAACATTTTTTTTAATATAATAAAACAGAAACCTGTGTCTGAAAAATAAAATACGACTGAGCTTAGCCGCCACTGAAAAACAATAATTGCCTGCATAAGTTGTATTGAAATCTATATACTGAAATTTTTTGCAGTTTCATTAAAATATTGACATTTGACAATATAAATACATACTAATTTTATTATGTAAATTTTAGCAATTTTTCGTTACCAATTAATTTTTTAATTTAAGTTGGCGCTGTTATTCAAAAAGACAGTTGGCGGCGTCAACTTGAAATTTATCCGGCGCTGATCTCAATTGTGTATAGTATGATAATGAAAAAGAAAATAAGAAAATTATAGAGAAAGACGAAAAAATATTTTAGTGTATCTTGAGAAAAACGGTGGGTGTGTGTGTAGAATTTGTATTTGCTTAATTTGCTTGACTTTTTTTCCTGGCGAATTAAAATTTTAATAATTTATAATTTCGTTGTAAAACAAGTTGATTTTACTAAGTAGAGAAAAATACAGAGTAGATAAATATAAAAAAGTGAAAATTAAAAACTCTGTGAATCGAGAAAGGTGACTAACTCTGAAAAACGACACGAGGCATTAAAAATCACCAAAAATATTTTGCAAATAGTAAAAAAACTAAAATATTCATGAGTACAAGTTTGTGTGTATTTGATAAATTTATTAAATCAATTGTTAAACGTTGTTAGATTAACAACCACTTGCGAAAAAAGGGAACAAACAGCGAGTTAATAAAATAAACATACCGTCATCATAATCATCCACTTTTTGTAACCAAATTTCTAGAAGATAATTTAAATTAAGAAAAGTATCTAATTTAAAAAGCAATAAAATGGCAGCTGAAGGTGTTCCACGTACTGAATTGGAGGATTTGCAAATGAAATCTGCCCAGGTGGCGGATGAGTCCTTGGAAAGTACCCGCCGTATGTTAAATCTTATGGAAGAAAGTAAAGAGGCGGGTATACGTACACTCGTTGCCCTTGACGATCAAGGTGAACAGCTGGATCGCATTGAGGAAGATATGGATCGTATTAATGCTGATATGAAAGAGGCCGAGAAAAATCTAAGTGGCATGGAAAAATGTTGTGGTATTTGTGTGTTGCCCTGGAAAAAAGTATCCATAAAAGATGACAGTGACAATGCTTGGAAGAATAATGATGATGGCAAAATTGTGAACAACCAGCCTCAGCGAGTTATCGATGAAAGAGAAAGAGCCGGTAAGGGTGCACCTCCCCAATCTGGTTACATAGCCCGCATAACAAACGATGCCCGAGAAGATGAAATGGATGAGAATCTGGGCCAAGTTAATTCTATGTTAGGTAACCTGCGCAATATGGCATTGGATATGGGCTCTGAATTAGAGAATCAAAATATACAAATCGATCGTATTAATGCCAAGGGTGATGCTAACAATGAACGAATGACGGGAGTCAACAAGAGGGCCAATAATTTACTCAAGAGTTAAATCAATTAATCACTCAAACACACAGACACACTCACGGAACAGTATATTAAAAGTAATATCGTCATCATCAACAATATAAAAACAACAACATCGTCATTATCATAAATAGCACAACAAGAAGAAACACAACAACAATATTGAAGTCATTTAACAAAAAGAACTTAATCAAAATATTATATGATGAGGAAGGTATGTTTTCCCACTTGATTAAAACAAAAACATTTTATAAACATTTAAAAAATGTATTTACACTTTTTCCCTATTGAGTTTTTTCTATATTTAAAAAGTTTAACGGTTTCCAAGTGCCTTAGTTATTTATATCCTGCCTTAGAATATCGATACATACTACACATATTTAAGGAAAGAGTTATTTAAAGCATTTGGGCAATAATTGACAATGTTGGGCGCGGAATATGTACATATTTATGTACATATGTATGTATGAATATATTCCAATTTCATCAATCAATACGCTAAAAAGTCTAACAAAATGTTAAGACGTTAATAGAGAAATGTAATTTACTATAATTTTTAAATCGATTATTTTTCATTACGTCTTGCAGGATATCAAATACATACATTGTAAGTCTATAGATATAATTGCATATTGAATAGGTTGTAACAATATTGCAATATTTTTTTTTGCTGCTATTGATACATTTGTAAATGTACTATAGAAATGTAAAACTTTTGTTAATGTTTAATGTGTGTAGAAATGTAAAACTTTTGTTAATGTTTAATGTGTGTATATAAAAACGCACATTAGGCTTGTGCTTAAAAAAAATTTGGTTGAGTCTAGTTTTTTTTAGTTTATAATACTAAAAAGTTTTAAACGAGTCAGAAAACTTTTATGCATATTTTTTCATATATTTGTAACAAAATAAAAGAGACCTGGACATATTTGTCTGTTAGGAGCAGATCTAATGTACAATAACGGTTGTAAACATTTTTTTAAATTTACTATAATTTGAAGTAGTTTTACATGATCTTTAACAATGAAATTCATTATTCAAATTGAATTTTTATGTTCAATTTGATGTTATTAATACATATACATATGTGTTGTAAATAAATACATTTATGTAGATAAAACTTACTCAAAGCTTAGCTTATCAATGACTTGTTGAACTTGTTTATATATGATGTGATGACGCACATTATTACAATGTCCTGGAGATCAGCATTGCCTTAGAGTAAATAGCTTTCCTATTTATTTGATCCATTACTATATTATTAAGTAGTATACGACATTTTAATGTCATAATTACAGCCTGACTCTGTTACGTATATCAATATTAAGTGACTTTTTAAGATATTCAAACCTCTTTCTAACAAATATACTCTGACGGAACCCCATAATTGTTTTGCATTGAAATCCTGTAATGATTAACATTACATGACTATAACGGAAAGGAGATATGAATTTCTAGCTGACATACTAGCAACATAAAACTGCTCAAAAACATTTTTTTTAAAGTGCCCAAAAACATAACAGAATACGAATTTAAATTATTATAAGCATCATTACCAAACCCTAGTTTATTAATATGTACTTTAATTATACAAAAATTTATAATACTAAGATTTATATATACATATATTTATTAATATTTTTTATTTTCTATACACAGCTCAAAATAAAACAAATATTGAATGAATCCAGCTTTAAATGCACAATGAAAGACACACAATCAAATCAAATAAAATGGCACAAAACTTAAAAAACCACAGCACAACATTAACTGAAATAATAATAAAATTGAAAAGATAAAACGAGGAAAATAATAACAACAATAAAAGAATAACAAACATGAAAACAAACCACAATTTATAAATGTCCAATATTAATAACTAAATGGAACCACCAACAAAAAAAGCAAACAATTACCACCCACTAAGGGAACTTTAAACTGTCTAACTATTGTCTGATTTAAGAAAAAAATGGACTCTACATATTCAAAATTCAAAAAAAAAAAAAAAAAAAGCAACTAACCTACCGATTTTTTATAAATATATATTAAAAAAAAAAAAACAATTTATAAAACATTACTATTTACAAACAACAAAAAAATAAAAACAAAAATCTATTTGCTAAAACTATTTATAATCTATTACTATAACTATTTAAAACTATTCATACTATTTATTAAATAAAAATATTAACACAAATTAAATTTTAAAAAAGTTAAATTTATAATTGTTTAATTTATGTTTGGTTTTATTTGTTATGGAAAATTAGTTTTCACTCTTTTTTTTAAACACTTGTTATTATTTTTTTAATATCACTAATAGTTAATTATTTTGATTTGTTTAATAAAGTATAATTATAATTTTAAAATACTGCAGCAATTTTGGAATTAAAAAAGACAAAAAATCATACAAAAATATCAAAACACTTTATTAAATGATAATAATATACAAAAAAAAAAAAAAAAAACAACAACATATTGATATACATAAACCTAACTTAACAAATACCTTAAAGTAACTGTTTTTTATATACATGTATAAATCTATTAAAAAAATTATATACAAATCTGCATATTGGTAATTTGTATGTAATATAGTAAATATGTATGTATGAACTCTTGTACTGGTGCATTTCAACTGCAATTTGTTTGGAACCAATATTTACACAAAAAACAACAAATAATTTATATTTTAAACTAAAAACAACTTGAATTTACAACATTTCCTAAACTCTCTAAATGTAATAAAAGTGTTTGTTATTTTATATTGAAATTATGAAGTCTTTTTAAATAATTTTATAAGAAAAAAAAACGAAGGTAGTGTGTCATAAACATGTTTTGTTTTTAGATAGATTTTTTAATTTTTTATCATTGCGGAAGTATGATTAACTCTTAAATAACGTTTAGTCTAATGTTTTAATACTTAATTTCAAAACTAAGTGTTTATAATCGAAAGGTCTACAAATTATAGGGAAATTAACTTTCGATGCAAATTTGGATAGTTTTATTGCTCATTTCGATTTTTTTTACTTGTATGCTTATATATACATTTATACAGTTTCCTAGATAGTCAAAATTTTGAAAGGAATACAAAGTGGCAGGTTTTATAAATGGTTTCATGAAACTTTTCGCACAAACTTATCCACTTGTGGAAATGGGAAATGTAAACTTTAAATTCCTTAATACTTACATTTAACATTTCGGGCAAAAAAACTTTTCAATAACAGACCAAATTTATTTAAGAGTTTAACAACATTAATATTTTTCAAATAATATAAGGATTTCGATAATAGTGTTAAAGATAAAAATAAATTAAATTATAATAAAAAAATTATAATGAAAACAAAATGCAATACTTAAACATTCTAATACCCCTTATTCTGAACTTTATTACGAAAACTTAAATTATCATAAAACTTATTTAATATAACATTTTAATCAACACTATTCAAATGTAAACATTTATTACTATTACTATTTCAATTTTATTGCTGTTAAAAAGATCAGAATAGGGTTAAAAAATAACTATATATTTTGTTATTGTTAAAAATAAATTGTAGTCGCATTTTGTTGCTAAATTTGATTGATTGAAATCGTATTGAAATTATTAAACTATAGTTAATTATTTATTATATTTTAGATTTAAATAATAATTGTTTAATGCAAACTTCCCAATATTTATATGTGTGAAAAAACACCATCCCCCAAACACAAACCCCAGTAAATTTTAAATTTAGAGTTTTCAACACTCAATAGTTTATTACATATTATATTTATATTCAACAAAATTTAGCTATTTTTCCTTTTGTGTTAAAATTATAGTATTTAAAATATTTATTGCAGATTAAAATAATTTATTAATTAATATATTTAAAGTAAACTAAATGAACACATATATACATAAACAAGTTTATTAAACGTAGCATTATTTATACAAAACATACATATTTACCCCCCATTATTCATAATAAAAATATAAAAATAAAAAAAATATATATAAAAAATACTCATAAGCGTTGTTATTTATTTGAATGCATTTCAAATTATTTATTTAATATGTAGAAAGGAAGTAAAGTGGAATTCCATTGTGTTTCTCAAAACACAACAAAATTAAACTTACATTCAATGCAATACAATATTCTACCCATTTATGTCATGACTCATGCCATTTTTAGCCGCCTCAGGCACGTGATTATGTTGTTAATGATGATATCAGCATCATTATTAAACAACAGAAATAGTTAGAATACTATATTCGTCTTAGCTGAATCTGAGTGACCCGTTACATCTACTGTATTAGCAATTTACTACTATATATATAATTTAGAAGTTTTTATAATATCCCAACAAAAACTTTCATTACCAAGTAAGGGGTTAGAATTCTAAAATTTACTTAAAATGCTATTATATGTTGTGCCATTTTAAGAGGGTGATGACATTGGAGCCTAGTGCCTAACACACCCGCCTACAAATGGGGAGATGAATAAGTTCTTACCACCATCGCTTGCTAATAAGGAAGTAGTTTTATCTTTTAAAACTGTATATCCCCTAAAACTTTAAATTGTTTTTAATATGCATAGCATGATTCGAAAGTACAAATGTTCTCCTTTGTATGTTAAAAATACATACATACATTTGTATTGTGTTTCGAAACTTTTTCCTTCGTATGGAAGTACGAATTAAAGCAATGCTTATAGGATTACTGAAAATGAACTTCAGTTTGAAATATTTTAGCCCCCATTTCACAATGTCTGATTATGTTTTATACTAACGATAAATTGACAGTTTACATATGGTTTCAAACAATGATCAGAAAGAATTTCCTAGTCTAAAGTTAATCTATATACTCATATAAAAATGAATGTGTGTTTTTTAATATGCTTGAAGTTTTTAGACTACTAAGTGGCTGAACCGATTTTCTTGAAATTTTCACAGTGTATTCCTGTATGTCTAGGAATAATATAAGTATATATTTGAGATAATGTAACAGTTAGAGTTCTCAAATTTTGTCGGTGCCAATATAATTATTTAGGATAAAAAGTGGGCAGACTAGCAGCAGGGGGCATGGCACCTCCCATATAAATTAAATACAAAAATTAATTTATCTTGGAAACTATTACAGTTGGAAAATCTTAATTAACGTTTGGAAAAACTGGCGAACTTTCAATAATTTTTGTGGCATCTGCCATATGTAAAAATTGTATATCTGGAAAACTATTATAGTTAGAATATACATATGGTTTTTCAAATAATTTTTTAATGACTTTTTGGAATGTATCGTTTTATGGTTAAAAGGACGCGTGTTAAGTATTTTTCAATTGCAATTTGCAAAAATTATATCCTCATTGTGTGAAACTGTGAAGTTCTTTGCGTTAAAAATTTTTTAAAGGAAAATAATAAGACAATTCCAATATAAAAAATTAGTTTAGATTTTTAGAACAAGTGTAAATCAATGAAATACAATTATGAGATGTTTAATCAATATCATTAAAAAATATAAAAAAAAGTAATTGATGAAATGACCCAAATAATCCCAGCAAAAAAATTTGCAGTAGAGCAAAGGGAATGTAAGTTTCATGACTTCTTTAATAACAGTGCTAATACAACTCATTCTAAATGCCTTTCTAAATTCAACCTATTCCGCAGTTAAAAAATTTATTTCAAACTTAAAAAATTAATTCAGATTGCTAATTTAATCAAATAAGATTTATGTGTTATTAGAAATAATTTTTATTATTAATATTATTTTATATACATATTTTTCCATATTTATTACATATTTACCTTAAAAATATTTAAAATATCTTCCAAAAACATATACATACATACAAAAGAAATAGCTTGAACCAATGAAACATCGTTTTCGAATCAACGAATTTGTATTGGTTCGATAATTCGAAATTCTCGCATAAACACATGATCTCCAATGACACGCTAATGTTAAAATCATGCATGTTTCACCTAAATCGAACCACTTCGTCATCACTTACACCTCGTATTAAACAACATCTTCTGATTTTACAGGGTTTTTTTTTTCCAAATTGGTGTTACTTTAGATAGCTATATCTTCAATGTTTTCAAAAAAATTTTAATTTTTTAAAATTTTTTAAAATTTAAAAAATATATATTTTTTAAGTTGGTTTAATTGACACTAAATTGCCCATATATAACCATCTTCTGAATGAAACAAAAGTTATGACAAAATTCTTAATGGTATGTATGTATATGCACAATTGGAACGAACGACCAATTTCGTTCTGTTCGTCGTATTCGTCCACAAAAATTTGATGCGTAAATTCGTCGTTTGAACCCAATTAAATTAAACTTTATTAAAAAAATAAAACTAAAATTCGACGCTCGTCTGCGTATGAAATAGAAATAAACCTATCCCACAGTGGTTTCAGAATTCCTCAATGACATCAATTTTTTGAGATATCGTGAAATACCTGAAAAAACCTCGTTTTTTGGCCATATTTGCGTCCTTATAAAAGCAAGAACATAAGAGCAGTTATGTCGTCTAAAAGTGAAATGTGTCGACTTAATAAAATGTTTAGCCTCTGTCATATCTTCTCTCATATCTTTATCATTCCTTGAGATATCTTAAAGCTTGAAACAACTATAAATCCCAAAAAATTACTATTGCCTTTATTTTAGGGCAAAAACTTCATCGAAAGCAAGAAAAAGAGATTTTTAAATAATTCAAACGTAAATGTAATCATATTTTTAAAATTCGAAGTTCATCAGCAGCAATTAAAATCAACTTTTTATACCCACCATCAAGAAAGATGTTGGGTATATTGTTTTTGTTATTCCGTTTGTAACACATCGGAACATTATATTGGTCATAGACCCACAAAAGTCCTTATTAAATTCTAAGACGATCTAGCCGTCTGTCTGTTGAAAATACGATAGAGTCCGAACGGAAATAGCTATATGGTTGAAATTTTCTACAAATATTCTTTATAGGTAAGGTTTATTTGGTATTGAAAATGAGAAATATCGATCCATGTTTTCGCATAGCCCCCATACAAGTGGCCCCCCGAAAAACAGTGTAAACAGCCTCGTTTAAAAACAACAGTATGACAATGAAATTCCATATAAACAAGTTTTATATGAACCAAAATCTCCCTACCAAATTTTATGAGAATCGGTCCATAATTGACCCCACCCCCCATATAAGGTCCCTCGCAGAAAACGACTATAACACTCATAACTTGCTTCAAAATGATATAAATGCAACGAAATTCGACATAAACAAGTTTTAGGGGAACTAAAGTCTCTCTGCCAAATTTTATGGAGATCGGCCCATAATTGACCCTATCCCCCATATAAGGTTCCCCTCGGAAAATTACTTTAAAGCTCACAACTTTCTTCAAAATACCAATAAATCACGAATGTCAACATAAACAAGTTTTAGAGGAACTAAAATCTCTGCCAAATTTTATGAGGATCGGTTCATAAGTGACCCTACTCCCTATATAAGGTCACATCATAAATTGACTACAACGCTCATAATATGTTACAAAATTATAGCTTAAAGCAACGAAATTCGACGTAAACAATTTTTCGGAGAACAAATATCTCTCTGCCAAACTTTATGGACATCGGCTCATAATTGACCCTACCTCCACATAAACATGTTTTATAGAAACTAAAATATATCTGCCTTATATTAAGAGGATCAGTCCATAATTGATTCTACCCCCCATATAAGGTCCCCCTCATAAAATGGCTTTAACGCTCATAACAATAACTTGCTTCGACATTAAAGAATAGCAACGAAATTCGAATAAGTTTTATAGAAATTTAATTCTAACTGTCAAATTTTTTGAGGATCAGTCCATAATTGACATTATCCCCTATCATAGAATGACATTAACGGCCATAACTGGCTTAAAAATACCAGTATATTGATAAAATTCGTCATGAACTAATTTTATGGAATCTAAAATCTCTTTGTCAAATTTTATGAGCATCGAGCCATATTGGATTAAAGCCTTCATACAAGGCTTAGAAAGCATTGATATTCGACATAACAAGGTTTATTGAATGCAAAATCTTTATAGAATTTTAGGAGGATCGGTCCAAAATTGACCATAAGTAAATTTACAGGAAAAAAATGTTAGATAGGGCCGTTTACGTTTTATGTGATGATATGTATGTATCATGTTCCACACTCCTCGAAAATCGCGCATTTATAAAGATACATACATATACATATATAATCGACCTGCACACTTTAGACAGTATTAGTGCATATATTATTGATACAACTAAAATACTAATTATATGTATTAAAATACAGTTTTGTATTACATATTAAGACTAGTCAAATTTTTATTAAAGCCGAAATATAATTAAAAAACGTAATAAATACAAGATAACAAATTTTTAAATATAAATTTTAAAATCTACATAAAATGTATATTAATAAATACAATTAAAACGATATATAAAACAGATACGAAGTATTTATGTAAAAGCTCAATTTAAAATTATTTAATTAAAAGAATTTCCTGTAGCAAGATATGCATTAAAATCTGCATTTTTCTTGTCTAAATTTAAAAGTTCTATATTGTTCATATTTTCAGGCGGTATGAACACAATTGAACCACGTTTTAATACTAAATCGGAATGTCCTTTTAAACGTAAAGTACGAGAACCACTTAAAACTAATAATATACCGGGTGATTGTGGTAATTTCAATGTATATTCTGAAGCGGATGGCGATGATGACGATAATGAAATTTGTACAACTGCAAAATCAGGTATGGGAGGTGCAAATAATTTGCTATTTTCATCGAGTTCTTTGGGTTGGAAAAGTTTTGATGAAGCAGGCGAACCAGTGTAATTTAATGATGCCAATAATTGTTTAACATCTTTTAATTTAGGCGTTAAACCAGCACGTATGACATTATCCGAACAGGCCATGCATTCGATGCAATCCCCAGAGAGATAGGCATGAATTTCATTGGCGCCCAAATAAATAGATTCACCCGGCTGCAGATAGAGTAAATTTAAAAAGAATAATGAGAGTACACCAACATCGCCAGGAAAATCTGAATTTATGGTTATGAATATATCTTGCAGACTGTATTTGAGAAGAACTGTAAAAATAAAATTTAAAATTAATATATAATTTTAATTTTTTTATTTATATGTTTTTACAAACCATTATCATAGTCTTTTAATATTGTATCAATTATACTTGATACGGTCGCCGTATCGGCAGTCATAAGAGTTTGATAACATTTTTTAAAATCTTCTACAGAACCATTGGATAAACCATTGACTACGGCATCGCCACCCAATAGTTCCTTTAAAGGAGGTATTTCTTCACAGAATCTATGAATTTCCGAATATGGACGAAAACCACAAAGTGCCATAAAGGGTGTTAAAGCTATGGCCAATTCTGGTTTATGATTGGGGTCTTTGTACAAGTCGGGTCTTTCTTTGTGCAACCGTGTAGCTTCTTCCTGAAATATTGAAAAGTTAAAAATTAGTTCCGTTTAGATTGTTTTTATATATAATATAATAAACTATTTCTATTAAATATATGAACGATGTTCAGTGGTATGAAGCAAAGAATAAAAAAATTAAAAAATGTATTTCTCATCTATTTTATTCTGAAACAGTTGAATGTAGAGTGGAATGAAACCATATTAGTTGGTCTCTTCTCGAAAGTCAAAGTGAAAGTTGGGGCACATGTATGTATTATATTGAAATATACTAAATTAATTTATTGTTTATGTTTTCAAAATACTTCTATAGTATGTATTGATTTTAAATTCATAAATACGTTTAATGTATTTGTATTTACTATATACAAATAAACAATCAGATATGTAGTATGTATATGTTAAGTTGTTTTGCGACAAACATTCATTTAGTATTTATTAAGAACAAATTGTCTAAAAAACATTGCTCCAACAATTCCTCGCATACAATTAAACAAATAAATTTAAAAATAAATTTTGCAGTTGTTGCGTCGTATTTTTCAAAATACATAAGTACGTTAAGAAACAGTATTTTTTTATTTGTTGTTTAGAGTATGTCACACATAGATTTAATTTATATGAATTTAGCTATACCCTACTTCATGACCGATAAATTTAGATTTTCCTATACGTATTCGATCTAAGGAAAGTGAATATTTTGCTAGGATATGTTTAATGGAATTGAAGAAGGAAGACTACCCCTCCCACCTGACAGTCGTCTGTTTCCTTGTCTATCAGGAATGCTCTCTTAATTGCTTCTCCTATTAATGAGTCAGGGCTATCAACAGAAATGTCCGACTGAATCCTTCTGGATTCCGGCACTTTAGTGTGCATGACCTGAAATCCATCAAACGTCCGTTCTACATTGGGCGGTTTCATGGTCTGTTTGTTTCCGGTGGGACGGCAGTGTGGTACTGGCAATAGGCCAAAAATGCAAAACCAACAACGCACAACATTAATTAAAACATTGAGATTTTTCAAAATTTAGTTTTTTTTACTAAAATTCATGAAAAAGTGACAATATGACTTTGTGATGAACCTAATGGACTATTACTATTGCAGTAGCTTAAATTGTTTTTGTAAAAATATTATTGCTTAAACAGCTTATAGGGTTTCATTTGGAATCACTTCAGAACATCGTGCTATACGATTAGATCAGATTATTATGTAGATTAGATACAAAATTATTTATTGTTTAATTATTCACATGCAAATCTCATGTAACGTTTAATAATATTTTTTGAGTTTCCCCATAGGTTCAACTATTTGCAATAATACAATAAAAGTTTAAATAATTTTAGTTAAAAATAGTTTAATAAATGGTCTCATAAACTAAATAAAACTGACTTTTTTGATTCAAAATGTAATTAAGTATGTAATAGAAAATTGTATTCGTATTATAAAAACAGACGATAGTGTAGTAAAAAATAATGTAAATATTTTATGATTTAGGTATACATTCAAAATTTAACTGAAAACAACTTATTTCCGAAGTTACAAACTATATAAAAATATTCGATTCATATCAATTAGAGTGTATTTCCAATAATCTAACAAATAATTTTGTATTTTATGTGATTCTGTTTAAAAACAAGTGTTTTTTAGAAATTATTATTTTCGACTTAGACTGTTAATACTTTGACTATAAATTTTTCATAAAAGGTACAATTTGGCTAATATGAGTCATTAAATAATAGCAAACAAGATTAAAAGAGTATTATTGTGCATACATTCCAAAAAGAGACAAAACTATTTCTTCAAATCCCAAAAAATATTACATTTTCAGAAAAAATTACAAAATTTATGTAAACATTTTTTTTCAATCCCTTATTATCTCTACATTGTAATTGCACTAAACAAATATGTATATAAGAAAATGTCCCTTATCAGTTGTTTTCTTTCTTTGAAACAACCCCTCTTACCTTATTCGGATGAACTTGTATACTTAAAGCTTTGCGTACACTTAACACCTTAAAGAGATAAGGTAAGCGCTGCTTATATACATCTCCCAAAACTTGGCCAGAAGATTTAACCACTGAAGGACCGCTACCATGATCACCCATCCATAACTCGGAATAGGGTGTGTTATTTAGAATATTGAAATTTTCATTATTTGCCTTAACCAGTTTGGCCACTTCGGAACTTTCGCCCAATTTACCCCATTCATAATTTTTAACGTTGCCCTCTAGTTCCATATTATTTGTTGCACGTATGAGACTATATTTGCTCTACTTGTTGTTTTAAGAAAATTCAAATTGAAAGCAAGAAGACCTGCTTCCTGTTCGGTGGTCACTGAATTACTGAAAGTATCGTCGTCGTTGTTCAATTTTTCACGTACACATTTGAAAACCATTTATTGCAGTTACTTGCGCAGGGTCATACCATGAAGGTCATACGTACGCATTAAATACCACTTTTCTAACGCTATGACCTGGATGAAAGTTAGAAAATAATTAATTTTCAACATTTAATTTGTTGTTTTTGTCTTTTTGTGTTATCTTGAAATGTGTTTTTTATTATTTGACAATTTTAACTAATAAATTTATCTGTGGTTTTTATTAGAACTTTATCATATTAGGTGGTGGTTAATTTTATTGTTTTTCTTTTCTCTATTTTATGTGTTGTTTTCTTTTCAATTACAATTACGTGGTATTTATCAATTGTCGGTATGTGTTTTTTGTGCAAATTGTTTTGATTTATGAGTTTTGTTGATTGTTTACATATCGTTGTTCTTGTTGTAGTTCTGTTCGATTTTGACATTTGATGTTGGTATTGACATGCAGGTGGCGCTGTGACAGAAAATATAGTGTTGTAAAGTACTAAATTATATATGGTTTCTATCAGTTATTTTTAAAATTTAAAAACTAAAGATTTATAAATTTCATACATTATATTTAAATCACACATTATCAATTAAGTATTTTTAATATAAATAATAAATTATATTTGGAAAGCATACCAAAAATTGCCGCATTTTCAATTGGTTCACAAGGTTGAATAAAATCAATTTTCCCGTTTTTTACCCTTTTGGTATTTTTGACTCCCTTTTGAAGTAATAAACATTTTATTCCAAAAAGTTGCAATATCGTAGTGGGAGCCAATTATTAAGTAGTATTCATTCAAGTCAATACATAGCAAACAATGTTTGATGCAAAAAGTACCAAGTATCCCTTAAAATTACGAAATTCCAAAAAATACTAAATTCATATTTTTATTTTTCGTTAAGTTATGGGGTCAAAAAATTTTTTTTATATGTTCACTGGGGTGCAAAAAAAAAAAAAACACCAAAATACAGTTTTTACCCGCTGGAAATGATTTAAATTATTATACTCCACTCTAAAATTTTTATATTTTGCTCATGACACTATATATATTTGGTGGAAGTTTTTTTGATTTAATTATCCTTATGTTAAATTATAATATTTTAAAACTAGTAATATTAAACAACAAGACATAGGCTTTAATTGGCGACTTTTGTTTTTTAATTACAGTTAAAAATCCCCTTAGTCCACTATCAACTTTCAATTCGTTGGTTTGAATACACTAATGACATACTTTGAATTTGCGAGGAAGTTTTTGATCCCCCAAAATAGTGTCGCATAGTGTAATTGTTTTGCATCACTTATCGTACCATATCTGGATATACATATAGAGTTCATTGTAAACTGCGATAAACCTTTTGAACAAAAAGAGTGTATTTTTGTAAATATTTTACAATAAGCTTTGTTTCTTCAATTTTTATGTACATATACATATGTATATGTATGTATGAATATAGTAGGGGTATATAGTGTGTGTGCCAAAGTGTGTATATACTATATACACACTTTGGCCCTATTACTACACGAAAACACGTTTTTCCCTCGTTTCATATCAAAAACCTTACGCACAAAATCAACTAAAAAGTTGTGAATAACACAACTTTTTAGTTGTGTTATTCAAATAATTTTTAAACTGAACGCATTACAACCTGTTTTAAACAAGACGATTATATTTTTTTAGATTTTTTTTGTCGATTCGAAAGTTACAGAACACAGGCTATTTCTTCAATATTTCAAAAAAAAAAAAAAAATAAAAAAATTCAAAATGGGCCCTTTTTATTTTTTTTTGTTTTTTTGCATAAAAGAAAGCTTATACAATTTCCTTAAAGTCCCATAATGGGATGCGGGTGGGATATCCATCAAAAAAATTATTTTTTAACTCAAGAATTTTTGACCGATAGAGATTTGTGTCCGGCCTACTGCCTCATTGTACTAACCTTGGAGCAAATTCAAATCGATTTTTGTCGGGTCACTTGACACGAAATTCCCCATATAAAAAATAAAAAATCTCGATTTGAAACTTTATCGCGTTTTGCAAAGTTCGTGGACATTGTGACACTTTTAAAACTTAAATGTATTGGAATGTGTAACTGTTTAGAATTAAAGAAACAGGAACACTGTTCGCGTTTAGAATTGCTCTTAACTTTGTATAACCCATGGACTTTTTATCACTATGCTCAAGAGCATTATGACACTATTTGGTGAGTCATAATGTCAATTGACACTATGACACCTTTAAGCGTGTCATAATGTCCATGGACATTATGACACGCCACCGGATATACTAGTGCCATTTTAATATTTGGAAAAATATGAAAAAAGGTATCGCCCTAATAAATAAGTCTTTAGGGTGTCATATGATCAGACTTAACTTTTTTTATTTTATTTTCAATAGATTTTAATTCAGCCTTTTAAATTTTAAATAGCAACATCTGTTTAAATAGTAATAAATATGTATGTTAACAATATTAACAATCTAGAGAGGACGTTTAAACGTTCATTAACGGTTTTTTATTTTTATTCTTGAATGACTTAAAACAGTAAGTATTTTATTTGCTTGTATGTACAATGTACATACATATTATCTATGAATTTCAGACTAATTGTCTTATCTAAACTTTTAGTTTAATTTAAACAACAAATTTTGTTTGTTGTTTAATGAACACACGACAACAACCAAACCTAAGTATATACTAAAAAAATTATTAAAAATTAATAATAAAGATAACAGTATGTATTATTGTATAAGTATAAACAGCAATTGTTATCAGTTCTAGTACAAAGAACTAAATAAATATTTTCGAAAGAAAAATTCTAACACATTTAAGTGACCATACTTCGTTGAGTTGCCGTCATACTTCTTATCAGTTGCAACAATTTTCAAGTGTACAACACTTCAGCGTGAAGATAGTATAAACAACATGTTGTTCAAGCATGGCTGTATTATGATTTAGGTTAAGGAAGGACCTAATAATATTAATTGTGCAGTTATTAGAGTGTTTAATACATTTTAAATAAATTCAAATTTTCATATTTCTTAATATGGACTTTGAAATTTTTAATTGCAGGTTTAATTTGATACAAAATGTCTATTATTTATGGAGCAACTATGGCGCATAGGAATGTTAATATTCCATCTAGATGTGGTATTTAAAACGATTGACAAACTGATAATGATAGACATCGAAATTTAGCAATTTTTTTATTACTTAACCCTTTGACGCACAAATCTAAATCGCTGAACTTTTTATGGAAACGAGTTCACTACACGCTTTATTTTGACGTACATACATACATATGTACATATATTGATCATTTTGAAAAATTGAAAAAGTGTTTTCAAATATCCCAGGTGTGGAAGTCATTGTTGCTACCGTGATCTACTGATACTGATCGGATAGATACGATAGCTTACATATAGACTCTGAACAACCAATGTGAGTAGGGTCTCATTTTTGGACATACTTGAGTGTTATAGAAAGGAAAATAGTATATACTACATAATAGTAATACTACATACTGAAACAAGCGAAATCAACAAAAGCTACGAATGTTCCTGCAAACGTAATGAGTTTAGCTGTGCTGATTCTATATATTATATGAGAGGTAGGGTGAATTATGTATTTAATGTTTTTCATAACATTTTTTATAAATTTTTTAGAACGATTTTGGTTCATATAAAACATGTTTACATCAAATATCACATTCCGCATGAGATTCGGTATTTACGTTCCTATAAAAGTTTCTTAGGTTATGGCTCGTAAGAAATTTACTTATGTCATATTTCATCTCTATACTCGAATTTTTAAGCGTTAAAGTTATTAACTGAAGGGGACCTTTTATGGGGGGTAGGGTCAATTATGGACCGATCCACATACATTTTGGTAGAGAGGATTTTGCTCGTAAGAGACTTACTTATGTCAAATTTCATTGCTATGCTCGTATTTTTAAGCCAGTAATGAGCGTTAAAATCGTTTTTTGAAGGGAACCTAGTATGGGAGGTAGGGCCAATTATGGACCGATAAAATTTGATGGAGAGATTTTGGCCCGCATGGAACATATGTGTGTCGAATTTCATCGCTGTACTCGTATTTTTAAGACAGTAATTAGCATTAAAGTCATTTTCTGAAGGGGACCTAATATGGGGGGTAGGGCCAATTATGGACCGATCCACATAAAATTTGATAGAAAGATTTTGATTTGCATGAAACTTATGCGTGTCGAATTTCATCGCTATATTCGTATGTTTAAGACAGTAATTAGTTTTAAAATCATTTTCTGTAGGGGACCTTATATGGGCGGTAGGGTCAATTATGTACCGATCCACATAAACTTTGATAGAGAGATTTTGGCTAGCATGAAACTTATATGTGTCGAATTTCATCGCTATATTCGTATTTTTAAGCCAGTAATGAGCGTTTTATTTAATTTTATTCATTTAAGCTTTTAAAGCTGTTTTTCGGGGGTCCTCGTGTATGGGGACAATCCGAAAACATTAACGGATATTGCCCATTTTCAATATCAAACAAACCTTACCTATGCAGAATATTTGTGGAAAATTTGAATCCTCTAGCTTATTCTGTTCGGACTCTATCGTGCTTTCAACAGACAGACGGACGGGCATGGCTAGATCGTTATTGAATTTAATAAGGGCCCAGAGTATATACTTTTGGGGGTCTATGACCTTTCGATGTGTTACAAAGTGAATGACAAAATCAATATACACCCCATGTTTTTTGATGGTGGGTATAAAAACTGATTTGTTCTATGAAATGAATCGCTCTCAAATTTTCTAGAGTTCAGTCTATAATTGACCTAATCCTCAACAAAATGCCCTCTCATATAGTCGAGCTTGACTGATTACAATTTTATTGAATGGAGGATCACATGGCGATATTTTTACATTTTTAAATATTGTATCTAAGAATTGATCCAAAGTGCATAGGAACTAGTTTCACACTATTTGCCCAACAAAATTAAAAAATATTAATACAAATGACAAAATGAATTTGTTTTGACAAGAGGATTGAATTACCTTACAAGTTGTAAACCTCTCCCAACATCCCCTCAGTATACGCACTTGTAATGTTGTGTACGATTGATACAAATCTTTAGGAGTTCATTGGGGTTTCTTTTCTGTTTGCGGCGGACTTGAATGAAGAAACTGATGTTGTGTTGTGGTTCCAAAAAAAATTATTTTTTTTCTGATATCATGTTTGTTTCGAGTTTGTCTTGTGCACTCAACAGATTTGGGGTTGTTATCAACATCATTATCGTCAGCAAACCACCAACAACATCATTATTATCGTTGAAATGAATGTCGCCAACATTATGAAGACAACAGTAAAATTTTCGTCTACTACAAGTTCGAAGTCTGTGTGTGTGCGAGTGGTTGGTTGGATGAATGGTTGTGTGTTCGCCTGCCCTGAATGAAAACAATACGTAGTCGTCGTACTTTTTTGTACAATTTTTTTATTTTATTCTTTTTGTATGCTGCTGAGGGGTTGAAATAGTTTTGTTTACAACAGTTCTATTTAGTCGCAAACAATCAAGCCTTGTGTCAGAAAGCTTTTTCTGACGGTACTTTTTAAACGACAAAAAAACCGCGCAGCGCGTAGTCAATTTTTTCAGAAAATTATTAGCAAACAAATTGCGAAAAAAATATTGAAAAAATACCGCAAAAACTATAAAATTTTTAAGTTGTTGTATTAAAATAAAGCAACTTTTTATTTCAGCAAAAATTTAAAATAAAAATCCCACAAATTTTTCAAACATAAAAAGTAAGTTCTAAATAAAATATTACTACTAATAATTTAGTTTGTATTTGAATTGAAAAAGTTTATGATTTATGTTTCCCATATGTTGGCTGTAGTATTTTTCAACCACATGTTAAATAGTTTAACATTAATTTTCGTTTTACTTTTTGGACATTAGTGATTTAACTTAAAAAGAAATTCATTTCAAAATATGTATATGTTTCAAATTAATTAAATACTTGAAAACTATATAATAAAACAAGATGAGTTGTTGTTGTGTTTAATTAATTCATTGAATATTGCTTTCGTTTTGCAAAACGCACATATTTTAGTTTTTCAAAATTCGTATATTTTTTGGCAGAATTTCAAAAAAAGAAAAGCAAGAACAAATTTCAACGTCATCTTCAAAAAAAAAAAAAAAAAAAAGTTGCCTTTTTTGTTATTATTGTTGTTCAGTTGTAAAAGCCGCAATAAACAACAACAATAAACGGAAAAACAAAGAAATATATTCTTAATACAAAAGTGTCCATTATAAAAATATAAACATTTACATGCTACATGTGAAGAAGGATATAACAACCAAAATATTAGTTTTTTTATAGTAAATTTTTATTTTTAAGTGTTTGTGTATATATTGAGTAAGGTTCGGGTTAAATTTGTGACAGTTTTGACATGTGGGTGAGTAAAACAAAACATGTTTTCTGTTATCAGTGGAAAGGAAATTGTGTTTATAGACATAATTAAGAAACATTTGCTCTTAGTTCGTAGAATTCTTTATATTTACAAATTAAATTAATCTTGAGTAAATTTTAAATATATTTTAAAACATCTCAGGATAAACTTTTTTATTTTTTTTTATTTTGAATTTGTTGTTGATACTTAAATAACAACCTTAGAACTAATGATGTCGCAAATACATTCTTATAGAACCCGTTTCTTGGAACATTCCTGTTATTCTAAAGTACTTTTAAAAAGTTTTCTAAGAACCGGTCCTTAGCACTAGATAAACAGCATTGTTTTGATAGGAGTTCATTGGAATACAAATTAGTTACGAAACAACTTATTGAAGTCAGTTTAAACATTTTATAATTGAAATTATATAAAAATATTAATATGAAGAAGTACTGATTCCAGAAATATTTCTAAGAAAGTGAATTTTTCTGTGTCTTAAGCTTCTCTAGAATTAGTTCCAAGAATAACTATTTCAAACAGAAAATTAAAAAAAAATCTTGAGGTTCATCATATATGAAAGCTCAATGCTGTGAAATTACTAGATTCAACGTTATGTTTTACACGGTTTTGGACATACGATTTAACTAACATTCCTTAACTTGTCCGTATAATGGCTTTTTGGATTCCAAAATGCAGGTCATGTTTACAAAAATAAACGAAATTTTCTAATCTAAGCATCTCAGATTTGTATAATCGTTTTGACTATTATTTTAATAAAGCTTTTCTATGATCCCATCATATTCGAATTTCCCTGATCTAAGGGAATCACTCAATCTACCGGTATTCTCAAACTTCACTGCTTTTTTCATAAATGATATTCCTTAAATGTTTTTTTATACAAATTTTATACTTAGTTAAAAAAACTTTTAACATTTCACAAATTTATTTATATTATTAAAAACGTTTGCATAAATTTTTGGTTGATAATCATTTCTTCGCCTTGACCGACACACACATTTTATTTCTTATTGAGTTTGCTATAGTTTCTAGTATTTTGATTTTAAATATGTATAGTGTCTCGCGCTATCACAATAAATATAAAATTCCATAAAAATACTTTAAGAAATAATCGTGTATTTTTCGAAAACAAATAAAATATTTAAATGTACAATGTTTTATTGGTCTGCGCCAGCTATTTTTGGAAACAAATTTTATAAAAGTATTTTGTATTTAGAATAAATACAATGTACATTTTTCCTAAACTATTGATATTTTAAATGGATATTATACACATAAGAAATAAAATAATATTATTTAAATTTTATTGATCGACTAATAAATACATATATGTTAAACTTTACATTTCTTTTATTTTTAAGTATATAACTAAGTTTTTTTAATCCTCTACAACATGCCACATTTTGTGACTTGATTTAACTTCTATGTGTAATGAAGAAAAAACAAAACCAAAAAGGGAACAAGGATTGTTACAACATGAAAATAACTGAGGTTTAAAATAAAATGTGTTTTATACACAATTATGTTAATTAAGGATTTTTTAATACAGCAAAAAATATTCATCATCTCATATACAAATTAGAGCAAATAACTTTTTGGTTTTACAGCACGTATGATCAACAATTTTAACTGGCATTTCCTTGTTTAACATATTACGTATACGCCAACTGTCAATGGGGGGTTTTACGTTGATGTTGTTGCTGTTGTTATTGTGGTGGTGAAATTTTGTTGCTGCTTCATTAGTCAACTATGTAGATGCAGCAGCATTATTTCCCTCTGCAGAGTTTGTGTCAATTTGTCTTGTTTGTGATTTATTACATGAAAAGTGTCTGAATTCCCAACAGACTTTAGGTTTTATTTATAAGTAGAAAGCAGTAATTTTAAATAGAAATTATTTTAAAAGTTGTCAGCTGTCAACGCTATACTACATATCGTCACCTAAAACGCAACGGCCCAATCTAACATTTTTTAAATTTTACAGGAGATGCAAAAAACTATTTATATTTAAACGTTTGTTTCAGTCAACGCGATTTTTTTGTAGTAAATAAACAAATTGTTTAATAGTGAAACCTTTGGTTTGTTATGATAGTTGACAATGGCGTATATAAAAATCAATAAATTTGACTTTTTACCTTTAATATTTAAATGTTTTTGTAGATAGAGCCTTTTGTTTTTGGTCAATAAAATCGATAATTTTGGTCGGAGGATTATTGGTGTGGACATTGTTTTGATGCAGTACATTAGATCGATAAATAAAATCGATTTTGAATTTTTGGTTAGTTAGGGCCTTTTGCGTTTCAGGTGACGATATACAACATTCATGCTTATTGAAAGTTGGTAGCTGTAGGTTAATATTGTATTTTGCTGAAGTTCATTATTAAAATAAGTTGCAAAAAATATGTTGTTCAAAGGAATGGAAAGTAATTTTTTTAATCACTTATAAGTCAGCAACTTAGTTAAATCTCAACCGATTTTAAGTTTCTCAACGAATTTAGAATACATTAATAAATAGTACGATTCCTATATAAAAAGCTTTGTAAAAATATCTCCAAACTTGGACAAACGTGTAAAACTATAATCAAAAACATGTTTTCCGATGAAATGCAGACATATTTCTTTAAGTTACTTAAACATCCCTTATGTCATTAAAATGGCTTTAGCTTTTGCTTTTCAAATCATAAAACTTAAAATCGGTTGAGATTAGTTACTGTTATAAGTGCTTACAAGTACGAAAAACCTGCTTTTCATTCGTATCTGAAGATTTTGGAGGTATTTGGCACATTTCAAAAACAGATTCTTGTTCTACTCGGATCCACTTTTCAGAAAAATAGTATCTCTTCCCAGGTATTTAATTTTGTCGCATAGTGTAATTTCTTTATTTTCCGAAATATGATTCAAAATTCGATTATTTTTTATAATTTTCAGTTGCAAAATAGTGTTTCTTTCCAATTTGGATATGCTAAACATGAATCTGCCAAAAAAATATTTGACAAATTTTTTATCCATATTAAACCATATACAAGGGATATTGGAGTAATATTTTTTATTTGGGAGCTTTATTTAATACGAGATTTTGGTTTATATAATATTTCTGGATCGATTTATCCCATTTTTGATACCATCAATATCAATAGATAATATTTGTGGAAAGACAAACGGACGGATAGATGGACTTAAACGGCTAGATCACCTTAGAATATCATTTTTTCCTGAGATTTTGTTGTAGCTGGTCACTGGTCAAGCTATAATTGACCAGTGACCAGTTAAAATCTCTATCAGAATCCTTAAAATACTTCTGTTTATCCAATAATATTGTCCATAATGTCTTGGATATTTTGGAATCCATTTTACCAATCCAGAATTTGTTACAAGTGTAAGAATGTTTTGCTTATTCCGCCTCTCCCTTCTGTTTAAGTATAGATTCTTACAAATCCTCGCAAATTGCAGTAACCCGGAATCCAACAACAGCCTTATTGTAACATAGAGCTATCTATACATATATTGATATAAATTGTCACAAAAGACCTTAAAAGAATGTAATTCAGTATAAGTTCCGTCGCTTTCCAGATCAATAGGAAGACTCTACATTCGAAGGACTTCCTTATATCTTCCTTAAACTAGATAATAACTTGTACTTATTCAACAACTAACTCTTCAATGACTACTTGCATTACTTTAAAGTACTCTAGTAATGACAGACATACATATATTGTAATATACATACATAATTAAATATTAGTTGATACAATAAAATAACTGGTCACACCTTTACACTTCAAACATTTTATTTAATTTTTACCGATAATTACCGATTCATTGCGATTTTTAATCATTTTGCGGGAAATCATACTTGGGCACTTCAATTTTATTAATTTTATCATCTATATACTTTTTTTATAAAAACATTTATATGGAATTTGCTTCCCTGTAGTTAACCCAATTGGGATTTTTAGAATTGACTTTAATAAATAAATATTAATATGAATATTATCAACAATTATTTATTAGTTGATTAGAATAATCAGACTTTAAGAAACGTCAGTTAAGTATATATAAAATCGTAGCTATGCCAAGTTGATTAGAATTTGTTTTTGGTTTATTAAATTTAATAATTAGCATTAATAAATAAAAAATGCAATAAATACTAATTAAAATTTAATAAAATCAGATGTATTTTAAAATATTCCCCATTTAACAATTTTTAAAAATACTTGTGTTGAGTTTGATACAAATTTTCAGAGCTTGTCTATAATAATTAAGAGTAAACTCCAAAAATGTTTGCATTTTGCAAATAATTTACTTTTAGAGATAAAATACATACAGATTTAATTAAAATATTATCAATGGAAATTTCACCTTAAAAATTGAAGTATTCGAATACAAAATGTATTAAACACTTAAAAGTGTTTGTGAAAAAATGCATTTTTATTATCTTATCACAAAAAAAACAAATTGAAATAATTTAGTACAATAAACTTTTTTTTATCTATACTAAGGGAAAAAATCACTCCTCTTATCAATTAAACAAATAAAAACAACTCAAACAAAAATATAATCTGTAGACACAATTTCTATTGCAATTGTAAATATTTATAAAATAACAGCAAATATTTTTTATTTTATTCTTAAAAGATTAAAAATATTCGAAAAAGGCAATAAACAGTATTGTAAATAAAAATTCAACCTTTAATTCGTTTATTTTTTTTATGATAATTGTACAACATTTACAATCGTTAACAAACAGATATTTTATTTCTTTTTGCTGATTTTCTTGGTTACAAATTGATTTATATGTTTCTTCTTTTTATTTTTTTGCTGTTACATTTAACACACAACGAATCGAGGATATTTGAAAAACCTCAATATGGTAGAATTGATATACAAACACACATACATACTCATATCCTTAAATATTCGTCTACGTTTGATGTATTCAACAGAGTTTATTTTTCCAAGACTTACCAAGTTTCTTTATTTCTTCTTTCCTTTTTTTTTGGCTTGTGAACAACTGTTTAAAGAAGGATAACTTTTTGTATCTACAAGTTGTGTTGTGCAAAATTAAAAAAAAAAAAATAAAATAAATAAAAAAATCAGGAAAATAAGAAGTAACTTTTTGTTTGTAAAATTCAATATACTTAATACTAGAAGAAAAACAAATAACATGTTCAGATATTTAAAGTTTATAATGATTTAAGAATAAGATCGTGGCAGAATTTTTTTCTTTTGTATTTTTCCTTATTCTGTAGTAAATATGCTCAATCTTAAATAATCATAAACGAAATCTGGGTCAAAATACTAAAATATTGTTCCTACATCTTAAAGTATTAGTGGGATAGATTGTCTGTCAGTCCACTTTTCGGCCGCATATGGTTAACTTGTAATCAAACTACAAGGAGCAATTTTAATATAATTCGATGAACGTACATACATTCTTCCTTGCACCTCGTTATAAAAGCATAATTTGTTAATCTTAGTTCCAATAACAAATTTCATGATGATCGGCCAGGAATTGACCGTAGAACCTCTATAAGACTTCATTAGTTAGTTAGTTCGTTAGGTAGTTAGTTAGTTAGTTAGTTAGTTAAAGTTAGTTAGTTAGTTAGTTAGCTTAGTTAGTTAGGTTAGTTAATTAGTTAGTTAGTTAAGTTAGTTAGTAGTTCGTTAGTTAGTTAGTTAGTAGTTAGTTAGTTAGTTAGTTAGTAGTTAGTTAGTTAGTTAGTAGTAGTTAGTTTTAGTTAGTTATTAGTTAGTTAGTTTAGTTGTTAGTAGTTGTTGTTAGTTAGTTAGTAGTATTATTTGGGTTCGTTAGTTATTTAGTTAGTTAGTTAGTTATTTAGTTGGTGTTATTAGTTTAGTTATTTATTTATTTATTCTTATCGTTATTCGTTATTTAGTTCTTTAGTTTATTTATTTAGTTAGTATTTTTTAGTTAGTTCGTAGTTAGTTTTAGTTAGTTGAGTTTCGTTTTAGTTATTGTTTATCGTATTTCGTTCGTTCGGTTCGTTTCTTTAGTTCGTTCGTTCGTTAGTTCGTTCGGTCGTTCGTTCGTTCGTTCGTTCGTTAGTTCGTTCGTTTCGTTCGTTTTCGTTCGTTCGTTCGTCGTTCGTTTTCGTTCGTTCGTTCGTTCGTTCGTTCGTTCGTTCGTTCGTTCGTTCGTTCGTTCGTTCGTTCGTTCGTTCTTTCGTTCGTTCGTTCGTTCGTTCGTTCTTCGTTCGTTCGTTAGTCGTTCGTTCGTTCGTTCGTTCGTTCGTTCGTTCGTTCGTTCTTCGTTCGTTCGTTCGTTCGTTCGTTCGTTCGTTCGTTCTTCGTTCGTTCGTTCGTTCGTTCGTTTCGTTCTTGTTCGTTCGTTCTTTCGTTCGTTCGTTCGTTCGTTCGTTCGTTCGTTCTTTTCGTTCGTTCGTTCGTTCGTTCGTTCGTTTTTCGTTCGTTCGTTTCGTTCGTTCGTTCGTTCGTTCGTTCGTTCGTTCGTTCGTTCGTTCGTTCGTTCGTTCGTTCGTTTCGTTCGTTCGTTCGTTCGTTCGTTCGTTCGTTCGTTCGTTGTTCGTTTTCGTTCGTTCGTTCGTTCGTTCGTTCGTTCGTTTCGTTCGTTCGTTCGTTCGTTCGTTCGTTCGTTCGTTCGTTCTTCGTTCGTTCTTTCGTTCGTTCGTTCGTTTGTTCGTTCGTTTTCGTTCGTTCGTTTCGTTCGTTCGTTCGTTCGTTCGTTCGTTCGTTCGTTCGTTCGTTCGTTCGTTCGTTCGTTCGTTCGTTCGTTCGTTCGTTCGTTCGTTCGTTCGTTCTTCGTTCGTTCGTTCGTTCGTTCGTTCGTTCTCGTTCGTTTCGTTCGTTTCGTTCGTTCGTTCGTCGTTTTCGTTCGTTCGTTCGTTCGTTCGTTTCGTTCGTTCGTTCGTGTTCGTTCGTTCGTTCGTTCGTTCGTTCGTTCGTTTCGTTCGTTGTTCGTTCGTTCGTTCGTTCGTTCGTTCGTTCGTTCGTTCGTTTCGTTCGTTCGTTTCGTTCGTTCGTTCGTTTTCGTTCGTTTGTTAGTTCGTTCGTTTTAGTTGTTCGTTTAGTTTTCGTTCGTTGTTTCGTTCGTTTTCGTTTAGTTGTTAGTTAGTTCGTTGTTAGTTCGTCGTTAGTTCGTTAGTTCGTAGTTCGTTAGTTGTTCGTTCGTTCTTTTAGTTGTTAGTTACGTCGTTAGTTCGTTGTTCGTTCGTTATTCGTTCGTTAGTTCGTTGTTTTCGTTTGTTAGTTGTATAGTTGTTCTCTTCTATTCTTTGTTGAATAGTATATTATTAATTTGTTGAAAAATAATTAATCTATTAAATTCTGCACACTTCGCTTCATAACTAACTGCGACCCCATAGAGGGCCTTTTATCGATTCGTGGATTCAAAGCGCACAACAGGTCCGATATTGGCCAAACCTTTTTCTTCTGATCTGATATAAAATACATCCTACTTTCAAACTAACTAACCTTTATTTTAATATTAATCTCTTTGACAAGTTGTATGATAAACAGACAATCATTTTACACATTCGTCTTACTTAATTTTTCATAATTGTATTTGGAAACGGGTTTTAATTTGTTCAGGATCAACTGAAGGATCCTTGGAAAAAACCTTCCGCACAGATAGTTGCTTAAAAACTTAATACATGAAAATTTAAGACATCTGCATTTAAAACATTTCACTAAATTTGTCCAAAACCTGAACGGACACCTTTAATTCTCTAAAATCTCTGTCTTTCTATTAAAGTCGTTTGTTTCCTCTTCTATTTCCAAGAAATTTGTACAAGTTTAATGCAAGTTCTACAAACAGCAAACAAACAATAATCACACAAATACATGTACAATCTCACTGTGTTACACATACTTAGGAACCCAGCAGTAAAAAGTGACTAGGCACTAGAACTGAACCAAAACCTTAACTTATTTGTTATTAAGTATTATTACACAAATTATATTTTGACTTAATTTACTGTAAAAGAGACTAGAGTCTATGGTGGGATTTGAAACCGCGACATTCAGAATAAAAGAAAAATCAACTATTCTGCAGAGAAACCCGAACCCAAAATATATCTAGCAAAAACATGGTAATAACTTGTACTTACCCAACAAATTACTTTGGATTACTTAAAAGGAGTTTAGTAATGACTTACAAATAACTTTATATGTAAATTCTTACTTTTTAGTCATAAAATTTTGTTTTCGAATTTTATTTTTTTACACAAACTGAAAAAGACAGTATTTTTGTATGAAAAGTATTGGTAAACGAAGTGGTCGTATTGTCGTCGGTTATACATATTTTTTATTCAAACGCAAAACTACTTACTTAACTCCTTATTAGCAATCGATTCTGGTAAGTACTTATTTATCTCCCTAATTAAAAGCGAGAGTGGTAAGTACTTGCCTCCAATGTCATCACCGTTTAAAGTAATAACTTAAAATACCATTGTATAGGTAAATTTCAATCCGTTACTTGGTAATGCAAGTTTTTGCAGGGTGTGTACATATGTATATTAATATAGAAGTTAGCTAAGAGTAAAAGGGATACAATGCCACACGTGAAACTAAAAGTAAATAACTATTTGTAGTTGTATTCATAGTAGTACTCGTAATGACCATACTAGACTCTTTACTTTCATTGTTATATGAATATAAAGTCTGCAACTAACTGGATCTTACATTTACTTTATGAGTCTTCGAATGTTGAATTGAAAATAAAATTTAAGCTAAACACATTTTTTATAGAGTTTACGATACTTTTTTCTTAGTCGAGTTAGGATGATTCAATGTTTATGTAAGAAAACAATATTTCTTGATGATTTTCAATATAAAAAATAAAATTTTGTGTAATCTAGTGCTTAGCAATCCTTGCAGAGATGGACTAAAAAGGTTTTATAATATTAGAAATTTGTTTATATAAGAAATCTTAAGAAATGTTTTCAAGTTTTTTGAATCTTTTGTACTTTAAAAAATTTTGTAACATTGAAAACATTAATTTTTGGAGCATCTTAATATTTACACTTGAATGCATGCTACATGTGTATGTACACAAGTAAGTGTATGTGTATACTTTCGTACATACATATGTATGTACTATTTATGTATACAGTATCGATTCGATTTGATTGAATTACAGATTTGTTTGTGTTGTTTTTTTCTTCTTGTTAAATATTTTCGTGTTTGTTTAAGAGTGGAGTCTTTGCAAATACATTAAGGTGTCTTTATTTTAACATTCATCTGTTTAATGTGGTTAAGTTAGGATAAAAAGGTGAAGGTGTATTCCACTACAACCGTAAACCTGTGTATCTATTAAGTATACGTACCATTATACTAACCTAGGACTTTTAATAGGATCGTCTGATATTCCGCTTGACCTTGATCTACTGTCTGAAATCAATAGTTCCTGATAATGACTGCTTCCAATATGCGATCGGGTACGTCTAATGTTTGTATGAAACTATCCAATATGTTCAGTTTATATTATATTTGGTCAATTCGACTAAAGATAAGACCGCTGGGCTCTGATTGTCAAAAATAAAGTCAAACATAGTATGTTTGACTTTATTTCTGAAAAAAACAACAAATTAGAAAGTGTAGTCGGTCATGTCCTACGAATAATCAATCACCTTAATTAATATCTATGCATAAACTGAATGGAAAAGGACGTATATCCATATGTATGTATGCATGTCTTTAGTATTTGTATTACTTAAATACATATACATATGTATATGTATGTATGTACCTATACATATGTGGTATATTTCTTGTTAGTCTTTACGAAACGTTTAATCCTTTTTATGGTTGATTTAACAAATATTTGTAATTGCCGAAGCAGAAATGTATTTTCTACGAAATAAAGTTTATTGAATGAAAATTAGACTTGTTTCCAATTTTAATTAAACGAATTAAATTTGTGGCTAAGAGCAATGAACTAAGAAAATTATTGATACATTAATTTAGACAATGTATATTTTCTTAAAAAATAACTTCAACTTGATTTAGTATTAATAATTTGTACTATGTTATAGAACATGAAATTTTTTCGAGTTAACCATTCCTTTAACGCTGTTAATCAAGGTCCTGTTAAAAAACTATTTTATAATATTGGTCAACAAAACATGTTGGACTTTTTAATAAGTTAATAAATTGGTGTAAATATTTATGTACATCCAATGTAATTTACGAAATGCGTGACATTGAATCATTAAAATGTACAATGTAATGGGGACTAAGACATTTTTAGTTCACCTCCATGGTGTGAGGGGTTAATATGTATACAACATAAAAAAATAATATAATATAATAATTATGTTGGGAGAATCCATATCGAAACGAACATAAAAATATCCGGATTTGACATCTTTGATGTTAATGAAATTTGAAAGTGTTCTTCAAATCTATAATTTTTTGGTTGGTAACCATTTATACCATTGTCTATAAAATGGTCTTAATAAAATATTTTACCTCCAAAAGGTTAAACGTCAATTTTTGTAGTATATAGTTTAATGTCAAATTTTAAAAAATTGCTTTGTACAAATAGCCCTGTGTCTCCACCGTAAATTTTTCACTAGCATATATAAGAATATTTAGGTGTCCTCTAACCATATCCCCAGTTTTAAACGGGACTCCCTGGTCTATTTTACATTGTATTTTATACACCAGAAATTGACCTTAAACCTTTTGGAAGTAAAATATTTTATTTACCCAATTTCAAAGACAATCTCATTGGCTTTAAAAGTAAATAAAAATGTTGGACTTCAATTTTTTACGCTGGAATGAGTTTCCATTCAAAAAGTCAATGACATGAGAATCATATTGTATATATTATATGTGTGGGAAATTTCATTAAAATCGGAAATGTCAAATCTGACTGCTGTCCGCTTTCACATGGATTCTCTCTGATATGCTTACAAGACTTTCGTGTTGTTTGTGCATGATTAGGTTATAATTTAAAGGAAGCATGTTTTTCGTTAAAATTTAGGTTTATAGTGAAAATATTTTCCATATGGAACTGAAGAACGAAATTATTTAAAATTATATGGTTTTTCAATAATTACATAACATTTCGTCGTTGAAAATATATATCTTTATAATTTTTTAATAGGACTGATATTTTATCAGTAAAAGACGATTAAATGCTAATAAAAAAATAAATAAAACATTAAATTTTAATTTATTTCTTTAATGATTAAATAAATACACTTGTTCAAATTTGTATTTAAAGTCGAATTTTAAATTTAAATAAGAAATCTATAACGTTATATCAATCCATACTAATCGTTTCATTCAATTTTTCTTTGTTGATTAAATAGTCTTAACATTACCAAAAATTAAGGTATATTTACATACATATATACGTATGTATATTTGACACATACATGTAAGTATGTTAGATTTGTAGATAGCTTGGTGTAGGTTCTTTTGTCTGGCCATTTTAATCCAAAATGTTTTTTGATTAGCAATCTTATTAGGTCATTCCTTCTAGAATATTATTTTTTTGGAAAATGCTTATGACTAATGAAAACCGCGAATTTGACAATAGTCTAGTGAATTTGAATTCGACCTTTAATAATAAAACATCTCTCTTAAAATGGATTTTTCTTTCTAAGTGTTGGGTATTTTGCATTCGTACGGACCAAGTATGTATATTAACTTCTTTCATACTATTGCTTTGAATTTATGTCTTGCTGGCGGCAAGCTTCCGGCAATATTTCCTTTGAAGGATAAAGACACAAATAAAACACAAGAATAATAAAAAAAGAAAAAGGAAAACAAGAAATAACAGTTATTATTTTTAATGGCAAAAACTAAGTCATACAAACAAGCAGAGCACACAATAAAATAAATGTCATTTTCAGTAAGAAAGAAAAAAAAAACTAGACTAGACGGTTTGTATGAACAACGCGAAGTAGGATGTTTGGTGAGTATTTGTTTCCCTTTTCTATGAGACAAAGTAAAGAGGAGCTGAAGAATGTGACAGGAGTGAGGGCTATATTTGCATATAACAATATGACAATGACAAAATAAACAAAGACTTTACACTTAAGTTAACAAATGGACAGTTATTGAAAAGAGTGTAGTATTTAATAATATTTTATTTTTTTAAGAAAATGTTTAACTTCATAAAGGAGTTACCACATCCACAATTTCTAGTCGGTCGAAAAAATTCTTTACTTTACTCACATGTTTTAACGAAATTATTTTAGTAAAATAAAACTACTTTTCTGAATATACATACATATAATAATATTTCGTATTAGACATGAAATTTTCGTTAATATTACAAAACAACAAGAAAGAGATCTTTACTCGGCTGTGTACTGTATTTTGTTATAAAAGGTTCAATATTATAGAAAATTCAAAAAAGTACCATTTTACAGATTCTCATTTACTCTGGGCTCTACATGCTTAATTTCATGCTGGGGTCTTCAGAAAATTGATCTTAACAAACACACAGACAGACCGACATAGCTTAATCGACTCCGCTATCACTAAGGACTCGGAATGTACATATTTATTTTATAGCGTCAGAAAATTATACTATAGGAATTACAAACGGAATGTCAAACTTATATAACAAATAAAACAGGTTCTATTACGTTTATCTATAGGTGAAATCATACTGATGTTAACTATTTTTAATGGCGATCGTTATTGGGATATTTTGAGCATTCTATAAAATTATTATTTAAATTATGACCTGTAAATTTTTGAACCTCAATTGTCATCTCTATCATCATGATACTGCTAACTGCCACTCTTAACTTTGCTCTACTGTATTAGTGTTTTAATGTGTTTGTTTGTGTTTCCTCATCCTTTAATGTGTTTGATTGTGTGTTTGTGTATTTCAAAATGTTAAAAATTTCATTTAACAAATGCTTTGTATTATCCTCGTATCTCTGCTAAACAAACATTGACTGTGATTGTGATGTAAATGCCTGAGAGTACTGACAAAGAATGAATGAACAGCCACGTTTGTCAGTCAGTTCATTGCAAATATTTTAAATTCCTTCTATGACACAAGAGACTTTTATAGGATTAGCTTGGCTTAAAGTTTTCCTTTTGAATGATTATGCTGATGTTAGGAGTAAAAATAGTTCTATGTTTATAAACAGAATTATCCACAGCCTTTGAAATGAAACATGATAAAAAGAAACAGTAGGGAATTAAATACATATAGAAATAATTAAGGTTTTATTGA
This sequence comes from Lucilia sericata, assembly GCF_015586225.1. Taxonomy (NCBI): domain Eukaryota; kingdom Metazoa; phylum Arthropoda; class Insecta; order Diptera; family Calliphoridae; genus Lucilia; species Lucilia sericata. Next base: position 44,197 of record NW_023994107.1, on the reverse strand, counting down.
ATCGATGTACATATTTATTTTGAACCATAAACTAGTTTTTATTTCCTACACCTATGGATATGTATTACATATATCCTATAATACATTTGTACATAGTTAATTGGCCAATACAGGAAACAAAAAGGATATCCCTGCTATGACAAGCCTGTGTTAAAATCATCACTTCTTCAGGTCCTTTTCAGTACTTCCATGGAGTAAATTTTACTTCTTTTTCGCTTCCGTGGAAGTTATTTTTTTGCTGGGTTCCTTTGCTTGATTTTAAGGCAACTATGGACTGGTTTAGAAAGACACAACGTAATAAATAAACGTGATAAATTTTTTATATATGTGTATGTATATGTATGTAATTAAATATCTTTAAGCATTTAAATTTTTATCTCAGTGTTAAAAGTTCGTTTAAAAATAATTCATTTTAATTTATTTAGTAGAATTGTAAAAGTTACTCAACGGCATATAGTCACTTCATATGAATTATATTTTAAAAATTTCAATTTATTTATTTTGTCCTTTTAAAATAGTTTTAATTGTTGTGTGAGTTGATTAAAATTGTTTTGTTTCTTTTAAATTAAAATTTTGAATGAAGACTTATGTTCGAAACATTCATTCAATTTGTTCAATGGACACATGAATGGTTGTGGCGCAAAAAAGGACATTCCATTTTGTACAAAAGCATACGTTGCTTTATAGTTTTGCTACACTTGTGTATGGTATGATGAAATGTAAAGTAGATAAAAAATCTGCAAAAAGTTATGTAGAAGAAACATTTATTAAAAGTAGAGATTTTAATTTATGGTCTGCGATTTAAAAATTTTATTTAAAACATCGCGAGAAATACCCAATATTTAGGGAACTCGTATGTTTTTACAAAATAAAAGAGGCATAGCAACGGTAGAGAAAGTTTTATTGTGTTGTACTATCCTCAACGCAGCTCTGTATTATTCAGATTCCTCCAATACCACTACCACTTAGTAATTCCTTTATAGTGCATTTTACATATCGTGACCCTATATTCAAAAAGTGCGAACTCAATTTTGGGCAAAATGAGTTTTTGATGCAAAAGGATTCCTCAATGCATGATGTACGTCTGGTATAAATTTGAAACCAAAAAAGTAATTTTTGCACTTTTAACAACAATTTTTGTTAATATATATAAAGCCAGTTTTAGAGTTTAAATAATGTTTTTCCGAAAAATATAAAGTTATTTCAGAAATCGTTTATAACACTAAGATCTATAATATTCTATGGTTCCAATTTAGAATTTTGATTATAAAAAAGTCTTTAAATGTGCAAATTATGGAGTATTATTCAAAAAATATTGGTACTTTTTATATTCAAAAACTTTTCATAATTTAAAATATTTGTACTGAGCATAAGGAATAGTAAACAAGCAGATATGCCATGAGTTTTTTTACTTAAATGGTGTAAATGCATCTTATTGGACTTACTGGTTTGACTTATATCCCTTTAAAAAAAACATTTCATAAAATTATAAAATAACAAAACATGCTAACTTAGAACAAATATTTGTTTTTTGTCGAAATATGCAAAATATTAAAATTTGTTCATAGGTAAGAATTAGTAAGGATGTTAAAAACGTATTATGGAAGAAATATTGTTTTTTAGTGCAATATTTCACGAATTAAATAGTTTTTTTGCTTTCCTGAAAACTAGACTTTATTGATTTAGCACTTTTTGAATATAGGGTATCGATATGCATCTTTATCAATATAAAAGTACAAGTATTGTGCATAAAAATCTCAACGCTCTTCATTGTATTCAATATTCCAGAATTAATTTCATTTAATTTGACATTAATTATAATTTTCTTTCTGCTTTTCAATAAATATGTATATATTTATATTAATGTATGTTTGTATTAATAAAATATTTTAATTTTAATAATGCAAATGAATGCATATTTGATATCTCATGCAATAAAAGTAAATATTTTTAGCATTTAAGTCAACGATATGAATGGATGCAAGAATGAGTGAATGAATGTAGAGCCGAGTATTTAGCAATACGAGCAAAATCAAGCAACATCTGGCATTTAAAGATTTTTCATTTCGCATGGTTTGACTGTTGCACATAGATACACTATATATAACGTCAAATGAATGAAACATGAAGAATGTAAGCATGTACAATGTACATATCGTTACCTAAAACGCAAACGGACCTATCTAACATTTTTTAAATTTTACAGGAGAAGCAAAAAACTATTTAAATTGAAAAGTTTTTCTATCAACGCGATTTACTTGTAGTAAATAAACAAATTGTTTAATAGTGAAACTTATCAGTTGTTATGATTGTTGAAAATGGCGTATATAAAAATGGATAAATTGCACTTTTTATCTTTAATATTTAAATGTTTTTGTAGATAGGGTCTTTTGTATTTTGTCAATAAAATCGGTAATTTTGGAGGAGTCCAATTTTTTGTGAGGATATTTGTTTTGATACAATACCTTATAATCAACAATAAAATCGATTTAGAATTTTTGGTTAGTTAGGGCCGTTTGCGATTCAGGTGACGATATGTATTTATATGTCTGCTGCAACAGATAAAGTTACCTTAAGTCGAAAGCACTCTTTCCCGGATGGAATTGCTCCTTACATTTGCACATTGAAATGTTTCTTTACGATTTCAGAATGAGGTATGTATGTAGTCATTTCCGGACTAAACAAGGGTGTGTGTTGCATTTCGGATACCTTAAGAAAAATGTGTTGTATAGTAGATCTACGGATGGGCGCATGAGTTTGAAACTCTGGGGTATTTCGATCACCAGGCAGCTTTGTCCGAATATATGGACCATTTGTCAATATGCTCATGGTCATTATGACACGCCAACTCTTTGCTTTGAAGGTGGAAATAAAAAATGAATAATTTAAATTAATACGACTTAAGGTGTTTTTCGATATTGCCACAGACATATGTATGTACATATGCATATGTATGTGTATTCGTGTGTCCAAATAAACTTTATTTGTATCACTGCAAATGCATCTGTATTATAGTTGTATAATTCCTTGTACATTCATAAATACATACATATGTTACATATACTAGATATTTACTTGCGTATCTATGTATGTGTAGAGACACAAGAGTATATTACGGATAGTTTTAGTCATGAATATAAAAGGATTTTTATTTGATAATGTTACCCTACATCACTACATAGTTGATAGTAGTTTAGGATAGTTTCAAATATCTTTATGAATTTAAAAAATTGAAGAAAAACTCGTGTACATACGATAAATTAATTAAGTTTAAATTTTAATAACTATTTTTACTATTTTCGTTTAAGATAGGGGAGTAACTAAGTCGTATTCACTACATTTTATAAAAATAATTCCACTCATGATACGAAAAAAATATAAATGAATGAACGAATGACTGTTGTTGTTATTTTCATGTTCTTTGTGATGGTGTAGAGAGATAGAATAGATACATTGCCAAGAGCAACACTAACTTAATTGGCAGTATTTGGCAAATAAAAATACATAATGAAAAATAAGCAACAAGCAGCATATAATGAATGCATACATACATATACATATGTATGTATGTACATTTGTATTTGTGATGTGTGTTATTTAGCAAATATACACACATGCACACTTTATTTAACAGTTATATTCGTTTCCTATATGCCATTTCCGTTTTATAACTTTTGGTTTTAATTAAAAATTGCAATAAAAGAACATGGCTGGCTATAAAAATTAAGGCATTTAAATTTGCTTTTAGTAGAAATTATTTTTAGTATATTATTTAATTAGAATTTTGTACAATTATAATATCTAAGCAGTAATTGTTAAATTTAGTTTTAAAATTAAACATTTTTTTGAATTTTAATTAAATTAAAAACTTTCGCTTTTATCAAGCATGCATTAAAAACGTTTGCTTTTATTTAAAATAAAAAGTATTAACTTTTATAAATGTTTAATAATGTAATATAGAAAGTTATAAGCCTAAAGGTATGCACACAAATAAAGCAAATACTTCAAAAGATTTATTCAATGATACAGTTCAAACTTTTTGAGTCTTAACAGCTAGTTCTCTTTAATGTGAATTAGATTTATAATTTAATTACAATCTAATAAAGTATAATATTAAATATTATTGTTATACATTTTGTATTAAAATCACAGGTTTTTTAATGTATTCAGCTAAAACTTTCTATTACGCATTTAAAAGAAATATTTACTTTTAATATTTCAGAACAACTTTTTTATTTGTTAAATTTAATGACATTTTTGATTCGTCTAAATTGTTAAAAAACAAGATAGGAGTCTACTAACACACATTTTTTTAATTTTTTATAAATATTTATCTTACTTTTCAAGTTTGATCCGTTTAGGAGCAAAGATCCGTTTTTAAATATTCCGGTTTTTTATAAAGAAGATGCAAATATATAATTCTTTAAAAATTTTATTTAACCCAGAAAAATTTGTCGAAAAAATTAGCAAACTAGTGAATTTTAGATAGAAATGAAAGTTGGTACAGGAACATTAATTCCATGTACGCTAAGATAGGCTGACTTCCAAAATGTACCAATACAAAGTTTAAACACAATTTCATTGCGGTTTTTAAATCTTGTGTTCGTGTAAAGTTTCAAAACATTGCAACAATACTTTGTTTATTTTCACGTTCTAAAATATAGAAGATGCAATGTATTGTTTCCAGTAAGTCAGCTGTTTGAGTAGTTTTAGCAAATAATTTTTAGAGTTCTATAGTTGAAACGAAAAATTGACTTTTCGACTTTTTGCATTTAGTTAAAAATCGACATTTCGACTTTTTGCATTTAGTTAAAAGTCGACTTTTCAACTTTTTTCATTTAATTAAAAGTCAACTTTTAGACTTTTCTACTTTTACTCTTTTATAAATAGTCGATATTTCGACCTTTTCCGACTTTTCCCTACTTTTTCCGACTTTTTTCGACTTTTTTTGACCTTTTCCGACTTTTCGACTTTTTCCGGCTTTTTTCGACTTTTTCCGACTTTTTGACTATTTTCGACTTCTTTCGACTTTTTTTCGACTATTTTTTGACTATTTTAGAGTTTTTGACTTTTTTCTAATATTTTCGAGTTTTCGACTTTTTCCGACTTATCGACTTTTTTCGACTGTCCGACTTTTAACGACTTTTTGACTTTTAAACAAAACAACTGACTTTTGGAAGTCAACCATAGTGGAGTCAAAGGTTGCAAACATTCTTTTTTTACGTACAGTGGGGATTTATGCCCTACACCACATTAGTGGGGAGGTTAAATGGGGATTGTGCTAATGTTTGAAACGCACAAAAATATTAGTCATATAGCCTCCTTAAACTATTCCAGATGGCTTAGAAACATTTTCTGAGTCGATTAAGCCATGATCTAGCATAGTAAATTCCAAGAATTAAAAAAAAACTAATAGCCTTCTCTAATTTTCTGCTGGACATTACTACATACTAAATTTACATAAACCTAATAATGGTTTTAACAATTGCTTGTTTATATTATAAATCCTGTTGTATATAAAATAAATACACCTTTTTTGTTGTATTCAAATAAGTTTTGTTATATACTTAAATCACCACACCTGTCTTTAAATATCAAAAAATGTAATTAATACCTCTTTGTAACGCCTTTAAAATTAAACACATCCTATTCCATTCGGTTTCAATAATTACTCTTAAACGTTAGTTTAAGATTTGTAATTCATTCGTTCATACAATTGCAATGAATATTTTACAACTTATTGCAATTGTTTTACATTTGCATTCACATCCTCTCTCCCACTTTTTAACATTTATAACAAATGTAATTGCACTGATTTCATTACGATATTGATAAAGTTATTTTTGTTTATTTATTAAACAAAAAATCATACATATACATATATATATTTTATTATTTGTATGCAAATTGATGTAATTTTTATCTGGCAAATTGTTTAAGTAAACAAATATTTCATATGTAGTCTAGTTAAAATACTCATGTATTTTACACTTTTATCTTACACAAATTTAATTGATATTGTATTCTATTAAATTTAATATTAAATTTTATGCCATTTCTATTTATAAGCAGATTATTGTTATTTGATCCATTTAATTATTGGTTTCGAACGGCATTAAAGTCAGGCAAATAAATTTATTTTATTATTTTCCGTTGGTGTTTCTGTTTGTTGTCTTTAATTTATTACAATATAAAAACATTTAAAAACACATTATTAACAATTTGTTCACCTACATTTCAATTACTTGTAATAAGAGTGCAAAAATATACATACATTCGCTAATACATCTTTTATACTTATGTACAGTGAGGAGTAAAAGTGTGCTTTGACACTAATTTTCAATTACTACGAGAATTGTGAAAGTTGGATGGTTGTCAATCTTATCTAGTTCTGACAATTAAATTAATTCTGTAAAACTAACGAAAACCATCATCATGAGAAGGGATAGAAAAAACTTATCCGTTTATTATTTAAAAAAAATAAAAATTTTCTGTAGACCCCAGATATATTCGGAATCTAAAGTATGTATCATTATATTAGACATTCTTTCAAAAATTTAGCATAAATCTAAAAACTTGTAAACCGTTATAGTAAACTTCATAAGGATCGGTACAAGCTCCAGTAAACGGAAAAATTACAGATACATAAAATCATTTAGTGTGATATTGATTAACCACAATTGCTTGCTTGTTTTAATTTTTCCATTTTTTCCCACACACTTTTATCTCTCACAGTACGTACATTATTTCTGTTGATGTGGTATTTAACAAAACATTTGCTAAACCACAGATACAACATATGACCGACATACTACATACTTACTAACAAGTGCAAATTTAAAACCCCATGTGGTGTTAAAACACAAAACATTAATTCTAACATAAACAAATTCTAAAGTTCAGTATAAGCGGATTAAAAAAAAGTTCAAAAATAATTTATGTATGTTTAACTATGAGTACGTGTAATATGAGATTTACTAGATGCTGCATTATGGATTGGGTGATTAAGTTGATGTGTATGCAAATTGATCACAAATTTAAATTTATCTTCTGTAATCGCAGGCTAAGCGGGAGTTTATTTTAATAAATGAGGAATTTTTATTGGAAAATTAAGTAGTTCCACATTATTGTCTGAAACATTTTTGATCAAATTTTATTCAGACAAAAATTGTTAAAGGAAATATACAACTGCTTTTGTGTCGTGTTGGAAATATAGAAAGATTTTATATTTTCTTACACTAGTATATAGGATAGGATATGAAAATAGTTATACAACTACATATTAAAAGTTTTCTTCTAACGCTTTAATAACTCTACCTAATTTAGTGAAGATTATGATTTTTATTTATTGCTGTAGCGCCGTCTAAGTACAGTACAGTGGGTTCCTTTCTAGGGCATAGATCTATATTTTTAGCTTTTTTGTAACGTTTGACCAATCCACTTCCATTCCCTGCAGGCAATACACTTTTCAATTGGTATTTGTTTGCACCTTCTATGTAATTCAAAGTGAGATATCCAGTTGTGGGGCCAACATATACCCAAATGATTCTCAAACAGCGGATATGAGCCATGTTTCGTATATCCTTTAGTGCCGCCGTCAGGTATTATTTTGCTGCCAAGGTAAGTGAAGATGTTGACTTCTTCAATAACCTTGTGGTCGAGGGGCATATTATCAGAGCGCGGTGCATTTACTTTCGTGGATTAAGTCTTACTCATATTAATCCGCAATTGATTTTTTCCGCTATTGACCTTACTTTGCACATGACAGTGTTTGGAAGAACTCAAATCGATGTCAGCATACGTTACATCATTCATATATTCCATATGTCGAAGGATATCCCTATCTGTATATACTTCGCTGTAACTCGTCCATAAAAAAATATAAGGGGGATACATTCCTACCTATGGAGAATTCTGCTTTGGGAGGCAGTGTACTATGCCTTTAATAGATTGAAACATTTGTTGGGTACTCTTTTTCGTATGAGGGTTTCCCAAATTCATTAATGTCAAATATCTTTTCAATATCAACGGACACTAAATGTAGTTGTTGATTGAATTCGGTAATCAGTTGCAAAATTTTTCGAAGAGACGCGAGATTGACGATTGTGGTCGGAACTCTGCTTGCTGCTGATAACAGATTTATCACCCTCTAGATGTTGCAGTCTGAGTTGCACTATGTTAGGAATTTTAACTAGAGTTTCCCGCATCCATTCCTCTGGGGATTTTTCAGTTTCCCATAAATAAGGATGAATCCGCCCACTTATGTTAAGATTAGCCTTGACATTGGGTATTAATTCGCGTTATTTGGGAATAACAGGAGTGATTACTGCAGTATTATCGTAGGAAGAAATAGGAGGGCTAATTACCTCTGTGAAATGTTCGACCCAATCACTTCTATCAACCAAGCCATTTTTATCATCCGCTTTCGCTTGCAGATATAAAATTACACTTGATTTGAGACCAATGATAGTGTTCTAGATTTCAATTCTGAAAAAATGCTTGTGACATTTGAGGGTTCTTGACCAATATTAAAATTCCGAACACTGGAAATCCTAGAAGTATTTGCACGTACATTTTAAGCTCCGCAATGAGAAGGTGGGAATCAGATGAAATGTCTGCACTACGTTGGTTTCTCATATCCATTATACTTCGTCTCCACATGCCACTAATGCAGAAATGGTCTATTTGGTTATTTGAAAAATTATCCGGCGACACCCGGATTCCCAAAAGGGTACTGAAAAGTTTTAAACTAATTTTATAAATCTTAAGATCGCAATATACATAATTCAATATGTCTTTTATAAATGTTGGGAATCAGTCTCTCTTAACCAAAATATCAATGGACCGGTACGTTCTGTTATTATTTTAGGTTATCTATAATCTGATCGCACATGATACCTTTGCCCTAGAGCATTTGACATTACTTTTAAGATGTAAATTGAAATAAAAATTTAAAAAATAAATTCTAGTCCCAGTTTTAATGTAGTATTAGATAATGGAATTGTAGTGATATAATTTAATTATATCTTGATTGTCCTCAATACACATTTTTAACTCTATAAAAATTCAAGGTTATACAGATCTACTTCATTTGTAAATATCACTGATCGACAAAATTGAACTTTTTAAATATTTTAATATAAAGTAATATAATTTTTTAAAAATATACAAATGCACATTTACATACTTACGTATACATATAAACTAAGTAAATTTTTCACGGATTTTAGTCGTCCAGCTTTAGTTTTCAAATATTTTTGGATATCCTACAAATGTCCTAATAGAGACACTATCCGTAATGTAGAAGCTCTTTGGACAATTTCAAATATAAATTTTTATAGTTAAAATAAACCTGATCCACATACTGAGTGCAAAAACTAAATATAATAATCACGATTTTGATTTAAAATTTTATTGAAGTAACAGAATATTTATTATCAGACAAAACACCTATTACCTATAGGAGTTCATGAGGCTAAAATGCTGTCAACCAGTGTATATTTTATATTAGTGTACAATTTATATTATTACAATAAACTATTAAATATCAAACTAAAGACCATGATTGTTGGAAAATTGCTTTATACTTTTTAAAATAAATAAACACTTGCTGCATTAATAATTATAATTATTAATTTTTATTTTTCTATTTTCCTACCAACGTTATTAAATTATCGATTACTTAACGTAAAAATTCATAAACTATTTATATTAGAGGATATGAATATTTATACTTACATATTTTAACGCTTTGGGTGGAGTAAATAAACAATAAATGATATTAAATAAAAAATCCAATAAATATGTCTCTGTCAACTGTGGTAGTATTTACGAGTAGAAAGTAATTCCATTATAAGCAATTCATACTTGTTCAAGTCGAAACAATTTATAAACGTACATACATATATAGTTGTTTTATTTTAGGAAAAACCTTTGTTTCAATCAAAACTTTCATTTGGAAAAAACAATAATAATAAAAATAATAGTAAATAATATTGTAATAAATAATTGCAAAAACAAAATAAAAAACCGAAAGAACAAAAGACAAAAACATTGTTTAACAATAACATTTCTATTTCATATATTTATCACCCAATTGTGAATAGATTAGACAAAGTCGACGGCATAACAGTACAGGTGTTCAAAGGTATAAGCAATTGGAGAATTCCTGTTTTACTCCATTTTGATCCATTGTTTAAGGAAAATTTTTAATTTTGTTTAAAAAACTGAAACTTTTTATATTTTGCCAATGAATTTAACTGTTTGATACAAAAGTATTGGCATCGCTAATATCCCGTTATCTTTGTATTGTAATTCCTAAAAATGCTGAACCCATGTGGCATCCCAAACAATTAAAATGTATTTTCACTGACAGTAATTATTGTAATTTTACTAAATTATAATTTGTCCAATTATATACACATCTCTATATAAGACTACATTGTAATTGTAAATTATTGGAAATATTTTCATTGAATGTCGAGAATATCGTATTATATATGTAAGTACATGAAAAAAAACGTGTGATAAAATCAAATCCATACACATGATTTTAAAAATCAAAATTTTGACAAAGAGTATTTCTCACGTTGGACAAAATAGCTGGTTATGAAAGGTGATTTCCGAAATGCCCCACACGCCATACCAGACCGATAATTTTGAAATAGTTACATACAAACACGGCTAACTTGATTTTTAGATGTACTTATTGACAGATACACACAGTTCAATGTCCGATTTGATACAATTTTTTTATTACTTGAAATAAAATAATCTAAAATTGTACTCTTTAAGTTCAAAGGATAACCGACTTCGGTCAAATTTTTATCAAACTTCTCTCATATTGTTCAGAAACCTGGAAAAGATCTCAGACATGGAAAATTTAAATTTGGAAATTAATAATACTTTTTTAGGATTACTTTCGTGTATTCTTTTTTCATCTATTTTTACCTGATCTATTGATTATTCTAAAAACTTTACTGTTGTCTAGTCTATTAACTGGTATAGTATATTTATATCCCTTGAACTAGTCTACGAATTGGTCTCTAGACTATTCTAGACGATTTTTTGTGGTATAGTCTAATATATTAACTAGGAATATTTAACGGACTAATCTATAGTCTATTACCTAGTCTATTGTCTAGTATACAGAATAGTTTATTGTGTAGTATGTGTTCTAGTGCAAAATACAGTGCATAGTCTAACTGGTCTATTGACTAAATGGACTAGAGTAGTCTATTGACTAATATATGGGCTATCTGAAAAACTTTTCTATATTGAAAAGAAATCAAATTGTGTATTTAGTAGCATCAGATAAAATTAATCTATTAAAAAAGTTAGAGCACTTTATTCGGTTTTGTCGAATCTTAAATACCATTCATGAGAGGGTATGACTAACCATATTTATAGGAATTTTAGTACCAATATCGTTATTTGTTAATGTTATATAATATTAATTGTTTTTGGAAGGGGACCTTATATTGAATTTAAGACCAATTATGGACCGACACAGAATTACATACATATGTATGTACTTTTGTGTGGAAGATATATGAAATCATCGATATACATATACTGTCAATTTTCAATAGAAATTAACTTTTTATGGAGAAAAAAAGCGAAAGATAAATTTGAGTTAGTACGATATTATAGGGAATGGAAAAATAATTTAATTTAATTCAATTAACAACGAAAATTTTACAAGGTGTGTAAAAACGTGTCAAAATAATTGGTTCCCATAATAGGAATCTATAAGTGATATACCCTACACTCATGAATTATTGTCACCTTTAAATCACATTTGTAGCTAATTTATTAATAAATTTAATTTGTTAAATTGATTAATGAAATATTAGTAAATAATTAAATAAATTAGGCAAAATCGGATTAGTTTTAAAGAACTTTTATTAAGATAAATGTGTGTCTTTATAAAATATATAAATAATAAAGAAGTATTCGTAACTAAATGAATACAATTCACAACATCTTTTAAGAGGCGTCTAATAAAAAAGTAATCTGATCGGTTTACTTACTGAATTACTTCAATGCAATGAAGATGGTATGTATTATTTAAAATTATCTTTATGTAACTGGCAATGGTGCAGAGTACAATATTGAACGATTTGACTGATATTTAACATTTATATTTGTTGAAAGTGAAATTTAAATTGTTTAGAAAATATCTGTAGAACTCATTAAAATTAATTTATGCAGTGAATACCGCAATTATTACAAAATCAAATACATTGTATGTGCAATTTGTTTAAACAAGTGTAATTTTTATATTTTGTTTAATTTATTTATTTATTTTCAAATTTCCATTGTTTATAAATCAAGGTGATTATGGTTTGCAATTTAACGACAAACTTTTAGTAAAATAATTTATGGCAAGTCAAAGATTATTAGATTTTGTCTGGATATGTACGGGTCTGGGTATAGCATGTGCGACTATACCAAAACAAACGAAATTAATGTTTTATCTAATATAAAAACAATAATAATGGGAGTAAAAGGTATAGAAATGTAAACATTTAATTTAATGTACAGTGTCTAACAAAAGTTTCTTAAAAACCTAGACATGCTATTAAATGAATTGATATTTCATATAATATTTTGTACAATTTATAAAATTTATTGGGAAATAAGTAATGTAATTTTTATGTTTGATTAATAAAATATTAACGTTTTTGTAAATTTTCCCAATTGACTGATACTGTAAACATAAATTACATTAATGTCATTAAAACATATTTCTGAAACATTTTATTAATTGTTTTTTATACACTGTTAAAAATATATGTATATTAAATCGTCAAATATTGAATTTTCTCAAACAAGAAAGGAAATAAGTTTTTGTAACAAAACTTTATAATGACGTTAAGTTTGATATACTATTCAAAAAATTTCTCTCAATATAGTAATTAAAAATTTTTTAATAGTTTTAGTTCATTATTTAAAGTGTATTTGTCCACTGCTGCCATTTTTAGGTCTATATTTCTAGTTTGTTTGCAATATGTTATATTCCCAATATATTCGTATAAACAAGCTTTTGCTGAGTGTGGAACAATCAGCAATTGGCCAGCAAAAGTTCCGTTTTATTTCTCGCATATGGTCAAACAACGCAAAGTGCAAATCAACTGTCAGTGGTCTCTGTTGAATATTATACAAATTCTATATTTGTATTACCAGCTGGTAAATCCGAATAAAAAATTAACATTAGGGTGGCAATTATTTTCGCTCAAATCGTTTATTAATAATATTTTAAGGAAGTTTTGCTAAAACGTCTTGAAAAGCTCAAGGTTTTTTTTTTTTTGATTGTGATAAGTACATACTTATTAAAATAGTACACCCAAAGAAGAAATATGGTTAGGGCTACCATAAACTGAAACTATCATTAATGTTTGGAATTATAATTAGGACAACCATATAAAATACTTCCCTTTGGAGATCATAATATGATTCTTGTAGGTTGTCATAAGTTAACATATTATTGTTCCTATAACAATTATAATATGATTCCTACAATACCATAATTTGTTCTTTAATTTACCATTATATTATCCCCATTAATAACATCAAATATTTAAGGGAATCATTTTATTACCAACAAAAAATAATTTTAATTAAAATAACAATAAATCAAAATTACAATTTTCCATCAGCCAGTATAAATTGAAGAATATCCTAGAAAAATCAATATGATTTTAATTACGTAATTTATACGTACATTATTACTTACATATATTGATGGAAGATCTGCTAACATTTGTAATGTCGATATACCTATTCCTAGTTAAGTGGTACTTCTGCTAAAAACTGATTAAAGGTGATCAAACGGTGTAGAGTCTGGTATACGATTCTTTTGTTCTGCGGACACGAAAAATACATCCAAATTAGAATTACTCGTTGACTATGGATATTAAAAAAAATAATTTTGTGACATTTCACAAAAAAATATGTTTACAATAATTAAAAAGAAAAATTATAAAATATGTAAAAATAGAAAATTTCTTATACTTTTTGAAATAAATAATCACTTTTTATATTTTACACTCACATAGTTTTATAAGAAAATGTATTTTTTTTAATTCAATTAGTTTTTTATTTTAATTTCAATTACTTGTTTCTTACACTTCTTTAATCTTCAAGTTCTTATTATCAAATGACGCTCTGTGGCGTTTTAGAGAGGAAAATTGCATATTCAACAATGATGTTGTACCCTCAAAAATTAAATGATTCGTATAAATATTGAAAGTTTAATATTGAAAATACATAGAAACAGTAAGCAATACATGTTTGAACTTCAACTTTTTTTGTTTTAACAATGACGTCACAGTAAAAATGTCAATTAAACTCAAATATGCATCTAATTTTTTTTCTTCAAATAAAAAAGGTGCCCTTTTAAGTATATTTAACTAAACAAATGAAAGGAATAGGAAACGCAATTGCTATTCTAAATTCACATTTATACTTACCTTTAATAACATATATTTTGTTTTTATCTAATTTTTATTTTTAATATTAAATTAATTTGAGAACACACACACTTTTTACTCTTTAAAAGAGTAATTTTTAATTAAAATATGTTTACAAATTTGAAAAATAAATTAATTTTTATAGGAATAATTTCAAATGTTTGGTAGAAAAATAAAATAAATTTCATAATTGAGGATCATGTAATTTTATAATATGATATGTTAAATGGTTATATAAATTAAGGTTTTATTGTAATAGTCATATGAGACATTTAGGAAAATATTTTGATCGCAATGAAAATGTACAACCATGTTTTTTCTTTGCGTGTAGAGATCTTGGAGCGAAGAACCATATGGAACGGTGCAGTCATAAAGAAGAATTTGCACTGGCTGTTACCAGTAAGTACCGTTGTAAGAAGATCTACTGAATTTCTAAGACCAAATGTAGAATCAGAGCATTTATCATGCCCATTTTCTCGTATGGTCTCATGTCATAATTGAGAATCTTTTTCAAAATTATTGCGTTGCAACTGAGGAACTTACTAAATACAAAATTTTGAGCAAACATTTTTAATAACTCGATATTTCAAAAATTCTATAATATTTGAAAGCTGGATCATTCAGCTCAGTCATTGTAGAAACATTTATTTTGTACTGGCTCAAAGAACAGGTTTGAAGTCCAGTAATGTCCTTTATTGGCATTATATACTAAGTGCTAAACGAAACGCTTTTGAGTTCAGTAAAATGAACCATAATTTGTTTTTAATCTATTAAATATTTTAAACGTCAATAAATGGTGCTACAATATAGTTTTATATAGACTTCTGGTACATATGTATGTATATGAACCAAAACGATCATATGGGTAATTCCATGAGAAGGTAAACCACGACTGAACAAATAGAACCCTTATAACTGCTGCATTTTTGAAGATAATTCAACAAAATTTGGTATATGATCTTTTGTAGCGCCAAAGACGAAGACTGTTGAAAATTTTTTAAATCGGTCTATTTTTACACCTCGCCGCCATACAAACGGAACCGAAAATATCACTTTTTAGCTCATAATGCTGTTAATTATATTACTATCCCTTCAAAAATCGGCAGATCTAAAATGTTTATAAGCCTAAACCTTTATGCCGATTTTCATAACGATTGGACCTCATTTGACCCTAGTTCCATTCAAAGTTTAATTTCAGAAAAACAGTTAAACGTCCGTAACACCTCTAACCACTAGTATTATGATAAAATTTAGCACAAATAAATTTTATATGAAGTAAAATCACACCCTAGAATTTTATGAGGATCGGTCCATATTTGACCCTAGTCGCCATATAACTCCAGTTTTTTATTTTTATCTATAAATTGCTTAAACATGCATATGTATGTGTCACGTACGATATTTAAATATGTTCATTATAAAATTATATTAATTTCTTTTTTTATTTAAAAATTTCGTAAATATGTACATGTACTTTAAAAACACTTCCGTTTTTTGTCACGTAAGACATTGCCATATTTTAATCTATATTTTGGAAAACAAGGTTCCGAATGGGATGATTCCTTTTGCAAATATAGTATTCTTTAAATGGAACAGAATGACAAAATTGTTTTCCAAGTACTCCTAATTTTACAAAATCTATACCACTTTGAAGGCGTGCGAATGTCACATACAATCGTATGGAATTGCCCATATATGTGGAATTTCATTTCAAGTGACCCAACTCAAAAAATCGATTTTCACGAAATTTGCACTAAGGTTAGTACTACTGGATAGTATTTCAGACACAATTTTTCAGCGCTATCGGTCAAATTTCATCCAAATCGGAAGACATCGGTTTTTAAAATTGGGTCACATAACACGAAATTGCCCTTATGTATGTACCTCGAGTCTACCCGAAAGTCTAATTGAATATCGTATATGGGAACACTTCATTACAACTTGCATTAAGCATTTCAGTATTCTATGAATATCAACAAGATTTAACATCTTGAGGAGGTAATATGTTATTATATTTTGTGGTGAAAAGTACTGTCTCTTCCTATGCCAAGTTGATATTATGATATTTCTTACACGAGTGAATATATAATAAACTAGGTAGGTAGGTAGTTTAAAAATGATTTTTCTACGACAAAGGGTGTTGGAAGTCACAATATTCTTTATTGTTGCCAAATAAAATTTGTCTGGTTTTAAATCTGAAAAGAGATTTCCACCTATACAATATTGAGAACAAACCCCCAATAGCTGCAAAAAATACATCACCCTAATGTATAATATGTAATGTATGTACTTGAATTTGATATCCGATAGTTTGATATTTATTGTTGCATTTGGCCTGCAGTTCCCTCTTTGTCATGTGGAAGTGTTTTGTTTTTTAAATTTATTTTATACTTTTTAGTTAAATATTTTAAAATATTTTTATTTATATTTTGTGTTATTTTTTTTTTTTTTTTTTTGCTTAACAAAATGTTTGTTTTGCCATTTATTTGTTTGTTCAAACAGTAGAGGGGAGAATTCTATTTCAAACAGAGAAAATCTGGTCACGATCACTGTGTTGAGATTATGCCACGATATTTGTAACGTAAATAAACTATTAAATACAAATATGTAGTATCTAGATAGATTATATAATATTCACACAAACTCTCGTACAAACAGTGTGATGCAGTTTAATGCACTTGCACTACACTAGATTAATTGAAAATGTCAAAGTAATTCCGTTTTAGTTTTTTTTTTTTTTTTGCATTATGTCTAATATATATTTTTTGTATTTGATTTTAAATAGAGTAAAACTGCCCAGTGTGGTCATAATTAAATTTGTAATGTGTTTTGTTGTGTTTGAATTTCACAAAATATGTATGTATAAATAAATATTCATTTTATTTTTTGAAATTTAAATGGTTTCTCGTTTTTTGTTCATTTAGCAAAGGTGGTTTCATTAGCACCCATGGCTAATTTATACTCATTCATGTATTTATACGTTTTTGCTGTCTTGCGGTCATTAAAGATGTCAGGATTTAAATCAACAGCAAATAATTAAGACTTTATCACGAGTAAAGGAGATAAATTATTAATGTTTTGTTCGTTGGTTCACTTGGCACTTTAAGTTGAGTATTTATATTGAAAACTATTTTAAAATACTTAATATAAAATCTAAAAAAATATCATGTTCTAATTAATACCAATTTCATTTTAATTTAATTCCACCAACTTGATAGACAACTTTTCCAATAACCTTATTTTTTAGATACATTTTTATATAACCATAATAAAAGTATTCGTAACTATTTAACTTAATTTATGTACATTTAATTGCTAATTCCATTGGGTAATGAAACATTTTAATTAAAATTGGAAAGACACTTATAATAAAAAAGAAAAAATGTAAATATTTCTTGCATATAATGTACGTACATTATACTCATGGGGGAGACGATTTTTCATGTTCAATTCAAAATTTTACCCAGCTTCAAAAAATCTTTGTTTTGTTATATTTTTAGTCTATCGATGGCCGTTAGTGAGCTGGACCGGTTACCAAAAAGTCCCTTTTAAGTTATTTTTTTAAATGTTACAGTTTTTTATCACCACCATCAGTGGTGATAGAGGGTATATATAACTTTGTCATTCCGTGTGTAACACCAAGAAATATTCATCTGAGACCCAACAAAGTATATATATTCCGGGTCTGGGTGTGTAAAACACGCTCACGATAAAACGAAGCCATAGAGTTTAACCAAATTCACCCAAAATGTTCTTCATTTTCCTAAGTTGTTTGGTATTGAAAATGGGCAAAATCGGTTCACACCGGGAAAAGTTATGAATCAAAATTTAAAACAACCTCGAAAAAAATAAACATTTTTTACACATTCTGATGTCATTTTCTCGAAAACTATGTAAGGTAATTCCATGAAAATCACCACACATTCGTTTCTACATAAGAGCTTGATAAAAAAATGAAAAATTTTCTGGATCGGTCCATAATTGGACATAGCTCCCATACAAGGTCCCCTCCCGAAAATCACTTAAACGCGCATAACTCATTACTAAATTAAGATATCCATATAAAATTTGGTATAAGTATTACTCATATGCACAGAAATGTTACTTTGAAATTTTTTCCCGATCGGTCCATAATTGGTCATAGCTCCCATACAAGGTCCCCTCCCGAAAATCACTTAAACGCGCATAGCTCATTACTAAATTAAGATATCCATATAAAATTTGGTATAAGTATTACTCATATGCACAGAAATGTTACTGTGAAATTTTTTCCCGATATCCATACAAGGAATTTTGAAATTTTGTCTTTAAATGCATAATTGGTCATAGCTCCTATACAAGGTCCTTTTACGAAAATCTCTTAAACGCACATTACTCATTACGAAATAAAGCTATACTAAATTACGATATAGATACAAAATTTGACTGAAATATAGCTTTTATGTACAGAAATTTTGCTTAAAGAATTTTTTGCGATCGATCTATAATTGATCTTATCTCCCATACTAGGAACTACCCCTTAAAGCGCTTTAACCTTATTTAACTATTTGCATTATCAATTTGTGTAGAACAAAATTATATATGTATATGTATGTATTTTCAAAATCCTTAAATCTTTCACACACTTGCATACATGCAAATTATTAAATATTGCTAAGCACTATAAAAATATAAAAGAAAATGGCGTTTATAATGTTCAATAAATCTTGGAATTGTAATAGATCTAAGCTGTTTAAATCTTGGGATTTTTCTATTTAAGACATGAGAAGACTTATTTCTACAAATATTTGATCAATTAGAAAAGTATTAATATAAAAGTAGCTGGTGGAGGGTATTTAAGATTCGGCTCAGCCGAATATAGCACTCTAACTTGTTCTTAAACAAAATATACAATATGTGGTGGTATCATTCGAAAGTTTTTTTAAAGCCGCGTCTATTGCACAGAAAAAACTGAAAATGTGTTTTAATTATCAAATTAATTGTATCAAACAATTATTATTTCAATTATGAAATTTGTAAAACATATATTTTTCCAATTAAAGAAATAATCAAAACAATTAACATCAGTTATTAAACTCAAATTTTAAAATTAGTTTATTCATTAATTGGATCAATTAAATATTTAATAAAATAAAACTTACATTTTAATTAGTTTATTAATTAAATGAATTAAACAGTTTGGTTAAAAATTTATTAAAAATCAATTAAGTCGATGATTGAAACAATCAAAGCATTAATTTAATGCTTACAACTTTAAAGGATTACTTTACCTTTAACAGTGCGTTAAGCACTCTCAATAATATCTCTTTGTTGTCACATTTGAACGAATAAAGTGATTTATAATTTTAAAATATAATTTATATTTATATGCACTAGAAAAGCGAAATGAAACTCTTTCTTCCTTATTGTTATACAATTTACAAATTATTCAGCAGTTTTTGTTCTAAAAAAATTTGGCTCAAAATCAATGGTTTTAACTGCAGATCAATTAGTCGAAAATATGATTCACTGATGTAAAAAATATAAAAATTTTTAATAAACTTAACAACAATATAAAAAAAAACACGTTGGTTTTATGAAGATACAGAAAAATTATACATATAACTATAATTATAATAGAATATAACATATTATGTTCACACATATATTAAATCGGATCACATTTCATCTTTGTTCACAAACATATAATTACACAGAAAAAATTATCAGTAGTTTATTTTCAATTAACATGTTTTTCTCTTTCTTTAGTTTTAATTTAAGCAATTTTTTATTTGTCTTAATTATCTCGTTGTTTAAAACCTAAGTTTACAAATTTGATTAAATTTTTAATTGATTCAATTAGTTTTTTAATTGATTGAAAAAAATTTTCTGGCCAACTTTTCTATTTTAACTTTTTTTAAATATTTTATTTTGATTTCTTATGCTAACAATGTTTATAATTCTTAAATAGTCAATACGATTTTAGGCATATAATATTCAAGTTTCCTGACATTTTATAAAACACTTTATATGTTCAAATTTGATAATAAAGTGATATTTTTTGTAAATGCTCAAAGCATTGTTAAATGTCAAGCATTCCTTTAACATTGTGAGTAATCAGTTAATAATTTGATTGTTTTAATCATCAACTTAATTGGTTTTTAATACATTTTCTACCAAACAAACTAATTCATTTGATTAATAAATTAATAAAAATTAGATTTTATTTTTATTAAATATTTAATTTATACAATTAATGAAATAATCAATTTTAAATTTTATCTCAATTATTGATATTAATTGTTCTGATTAATTCGTTATTTGGAAAAAAAAAAGTATTTTTGTATTTTTTTACAAATTTGATAATTGATATCATCATTTTGGTGATAGGTGCAAAACTTGCTTGATACAATTATTTTGATAATTGAAACATATTTTTAGTTTTCTCTGTGTACTTTAATATTTATAATTTATGTAAGGCCCCATTATACATATGTATATTTCTTTATAAAATGAGTTTATTGATATAGTTTTGTGACCTTGTCTATTTCATACATACATATTATGTATGCATATCATATTAATTTTGTGTTTGTTTGAACTTAGACAGCTTAACCGATTTTCCAAAAATTTCCTAGTGTTTTCCAGTATGTCTGGAAGAAACTATAGACTAGCTTTCACTTACATACAAAATAAGTATTAAATCGCTCAGAATTTGCAACAGCTAGAGTGCTTAAATTTTGTATGGACAACTTTAGCATCGATATGAACTACGGGGACGAAATGCGCTATAGTGCTAGCTATAGTGGATGTGGCACCCACCATTTAAAAAATCTTAAATTGGTATATCTGAGGAAATATAACAGCTAGAGACCTCCTTTTCGGAGCCACTTTAGTACCAAACTTAATATTTAGGACAAAAATGGATGGACTAGCAAAAGGAGCGTGTAACCAGCTATTACGAGAGCAAAGCACCTACCCAGCGTGTATGTATGTATATATGTATGTATGTATGTATGTATGTATGTATGTATGTATGTATGTATGTATGTATGTATGTATGTATGTATGTATGTATGTATGTATGTATGTATGTATGTATGTATGTATGTATGTATGTATGTATGTATGTATGTATGTATGTATGTATGTATGTATGTATGTATGTATGTATGTATGTATGTATGTATGTAATGTATGTATGTATGTATGTATGTATGTATGTATGTATGTATGTATGTATGTATGTATGTATGTATGTATGTATGTATGTATGTATGTATGTATGTATGTATGTATGTATGTATGTATGTATGTATGTATGTATGTATGTATGTATGTATGTATGTATGTATGTATGTATGTATGTATGTATGTATGTATGTATGTATGTATGTATGTATGTATGTATGTATGTATGTATGTATGTATGTATGTATGTATGTATGTATGTATGTATGTATGTATGTATGTATGTATGTATGTATGTATGTATGTATGTATGTATGTATGTATGTATGTATGTATGTATGTATGTATGTATGTATGTATGTATGTATGTATGTATGTATGTATGTATGTATGTATGTATGTATGTATGTATGTATGTATGTATGTATGTATGTATGTATGTATGTATGTATGTATGTATGTATGTATGTATGTATGTATGTATGTATGTATGTATGTATGTATGTATGTATGTATGTATGTTATGTATGTATGTATGTATGTATGTATGTATGTATAGAATCTATAGAAGCCTGTTTTACGAAAAAAAATTAATCTAAAAATTTCTATAGTTTCTTGATTTTAAAAATTTTAGCGTATAATGAAAAACTTGAAAATTTAAAAATTTTATTTAATAGTTAATAACATTTAAATTAAGTTAAAATGTTATCAAACAACATTCTCAAAAATTAAACACACTTCATTAATTTATAAATCACCTAAATTTATTATGTTCTACTATTATCTTCGATTGTTTGTTATTATCATGGAATTTCTTTTCTTTCCAATTTCTTAAAATATGCATGTATTCTATAAATAGAAAGATCCGCAAATTAAAAAAAATTATGCATATTTTTTAACACACTAGTTTCAAAAAAGACAATTAGTTATTGCATATAGAAACCAGATATAATAGTTAAAAAAAAATCTTTAAAAAATTAATAAAAATAAAAATTAAATACTACGTTTCATTAAAATAAAAATATATTATCTTTTAAAATTTAGATATTTTTTTTTTAGAGTAGTATCTGTCAAGAAGAATCTGCGACAAAGAAACACAAAAATGTCTTGTCATGTTAACATGACAACTTATTTGTCGGACTTAAACAATTATTCAGTTTTGTTTTCGACAAGTAATTAATTATAACTACGACAATGGGTTATAAATTAAAATTGTATCCCGTACTCTCACCCTCCTCATCCTATTTTATCCAGAATTATTTGTATTTGAATAAAATTACAGGGAAAATGCAGTTTTGCGTATGCGTTTTATCATTGTCAACAGAATATTAAACTATTTCAACACCAAATAGGTGGCGGTAACGACATTAATCATTCTGTAAAATACCACGTAACCGGACATTTGTTCAAGGCATTCTATGCTTTTGTTTATGTTGCTTTAAAAACATTAATAAAAATGAAAAATTCAAATATGCAAAATACTATTTGCTACTGAACTACTTATGTATGTATATTAGTCGATGTATTTTTAGATATAAAATTAAAATAATAAAATCATTTAAATTAGATAACTTGTTTCCGATATTCATATTAGTCTATTTATTACACAATACTTTCATTAGGAACATACATACATAAGTAACCATTCTTCAACCGCGTACTTATCGTACTTATGTAGGCCAAACATCCTGCTAAAATATTCTCTTACACTTTCAATATAAGATTTTAATCAAATAATGTTCACAAACACTACTCCATCTATCCAGCCTCACACAACCTATTTTTATAGTTCCTGTTTATTCAATTCAGGAAATGTTTTTGATACATTGCAGAGATTTAGCATAATTAAGAACAAGCTCATGAGATCCACTTCTTTATTATTACCATTTAGTATTTTTAGGGAATAATTTATTCATATTTTATTTATTAAAGCCAGATTTGTAGTATTATATTTTCATATTTATGTTTTGCTTTCAGAATTTCTCATTGTATCAATTTTAATGCAAACAGTCCTTCTATAAATTGTTTTTATCTCAATGTTTATGTTCTAAATCCACTATGTCGTTTGTTTACAACCCACAAACAGTTCTTGATTAACTTTTAGTATAATTCCCAGACTCATTTTAGAATTGTAGTAATAAATGAAAAATAAAAAAATAATGAATAAAGAATTTTTTACTTTTAAAAGCTACTAAATTTATTAACATTTCAATCCTATTTTTTATTATTAATTATTTAAATTTATGGTTTTTATTTTCAATTTTTCCAAAAAACCCGTTACGTTATCAAATCCAGACCAAAAGCTCTTGAACTTGACAATGATGATGATACACAGACTTTTTAATTGATGCAGCTGATAAAAAACCACAACTTTTTTATTCTAGGGAATTTTTTGGACTGTGGTTTGTCATATCGTTTGTTTATTTATCTTAATTGTCTGGAAATGTTGCTGTACGAGTATTTGGTTTTTTAATTTTTAAAACCTGTTGAATAAATGCAACGAATATATTTGTATTATCATTGTAATACAACAAAAAAAGTAACGACAACAAAAGAAAATAAAAGAATATGCTAAAATATTAAAAAATAAATAATCCCAGTTATTAAAAACATATGTGTGGTTAGTTGTTCGCTCGCAAATCAAGAACCTTTGCGGTTTTTTGTTTTGGTAGTTTTAATTTGTTAAAGTGTTTATTTCTCTTCGGAGCGATCACCTATTAATTAATTATTAAATTAATATACATAAATTTAAAAAACATGTTTTTGTTGTTTGTTTTAGTAAATACTATTGATAAAGAACTTCTTGTTTTTTGTCCATATATATTTAAAATTTCTACTAATAATTTTATTTACTTTTGTAAAGAGTTGTGCTGCGCTGAATCCTAATCTAGCATCAGAATTTCTCCGTAACATCATGTTTTCGTGCCTTAAAGTTTGAAAGGCCATATTTGTTACGTTAATAATTTATAAATTTTGTTATGTCACCTGAAAGTCCAATCTTTGTAAAGTACAATTGTACATACCCAGCTAGCATTTTTTGAAATTTTTGATCACATTCGAATCATATATGACTCTTCTGCACAATTAAAATTATAATTTTCTCATTTTTTTATCATAAATGATATCGTGAGAAAATGGTACCATATCCGCGTCTCTTCTAAAAGAGTATTTTATGAGAGCCACTTATGATCACTTCTGTCTCATTTCTGAATCTTTTTTGAGTAGTTAAATTTTCTGGTCGTTTTAGAGTAATTTTAAAATCATATTTTTATAATTTTTGAGGCTTTTCTGAGCTATGTATTTTTATGTTTGTTATAGACAAATATAATAACAAAAATAGTTACAAATTATCACAAATTGTTTTTGTATTTCAATACAAATTTCAAATATTTTTGTGAAAATTAGTAACAACTTTTAGTTTTTGAACAGACATTATAATACAAAAAACAGTTTTTGATCTTCTAACTGCGCGAAATATTATCACAAAATTAATTTTTGAACAATCATATTTCGAATACCTGGATGATCTATATAGGAAACAAACTGATTCAATGTGCAATACTTTTGGACATTATATCGTGTTTTGCATTTGCTAGATTGTACTAAAACCAAATAAGGTCCAGGTATAAAAATTTGTGGGTCCACGACAAATATTTCCAAGTTATACAAGCGGAATGGCAAAAGCCAGTGATACAAAAAGAAATTAAGTAGAAATACCTGAGAAATGATACCAAGTATTTTCTGGTAAATCTTGTTGGGTACAACAAGAATCTGATTTTGAAATTTGCCAAACACCTGTTATAAAAAAATAAATTATTTTGTTATTAATGTTTGACTACGCTTGTAAAAATTATTCATTTTAAATCTGTGCACAGTTCTGAGTATCCAAAATCTACATATATTACACAACAATTTTAATTGTCGTGAGAATCGTATCTAATTTGTCTCTTGGCACTTTTATTTCACTGTTTTGAACAATATACAGGCTATAGTAAGGTCAAGGATACCTTATAACACGTTTTCAATTATTTTAATTGTGGATATTAAAATTCGTCACTAAAGTATATCAATAAAATGCAATAAAAATGGAAATTTTAACAATTTAATTTACAATATGTTTTTATGTATAAAATTTGTAAAATTCCCTTGAATCTTATTTTCAACGAAAATTAATTAATTAAGCTAATTACTCATTTGATAGAAGAGTAAAATTGTGATCACAATATAAAAAATTAATAGAAATTTCAAATTTACAGACTAGACTTAGTTTTAAGAAATTTTTGCATATTGCATTGCAAGTGAGTGATATATTCAAATCGATTTAGTGATAAAATGTTGATACAGATGAAACATGACAAATTCAAAGAATTAGCTTTTCTCAACTGAAATTTGTTTAATTGTCTATTGCAATACTATTACAAAATGTATTCTGTATTGATTTACCGATTGCTATGAAAAATATCACACTTTCTGGTAAGAATTGTACCCACGACCCCGAAAACTAATGGACTAGCACACTTATAACTAGCCCACCGTCATACACATGTTATCAACTGAAGTTAAAATATTCTCCGTCCACAGTGATATTGACTAAAATACTACGATAACTGAATCATGTAAAAAACTTTTGCTCCTACGATAGTAGTAATTACATAGCAACAAACAATTTTCTAACTATCAATTAGAAAATATTAATAGAAAAAATTTGTTTTAAATTCTAAATGAATTAAAAATAAAAAATAAACCTTTGACTATAACACAGAATTAAGTCAGATTTTTATATTATAAAGCGCTCTTAGAATTACGTTAACAAATTTTTCCATTGAAGTAATACTAAACTGAATAATAATGATTTAACAATATAATTACATATAAGTACCTAACTAAATTCTATTTTATGCAATTACAAATTAATTAATATTTACACAATTATCTAATATAATTAATAAGAATGTCACTTATTTGTTTCATTTGAATATTTAATGTCGCGTGCTAACTTCAACACATGTCCAACTGTTTCGGTCGGCCTTTTATCCATCCATCAATCATTTATTTTTTGTTTTCGTTTTTATTAAATTTTGTATTTGCAAAATAAAATCAAATCAACGTCATTATTATCATCATTATCAGCATCATCAACGTACGTACATATTGTATGAGTGTGTACCTTTAATTAAGTAAATAATGTTTATTTAATTTATTTCTCACACTTTTCATTTTATTATTACGCTGATGCTGTTGTTAGAAAAACAAAAAAAAAAATCATAAAGAAAAAATGTAAACTACTAAAAGAAAATAAATAATTATTTGGCGCCAAAATTACTGCCAGTGATCAGACTGAATTGAACATCTGATATACGAGTACAATTTGTCATTTATTCATTCATTGAAAAAGTGATTTAAATGTCCACTGACTCGTTGACACCACAACCGGCGGGTGGACAGTCTGCTAAAGCGAGTCGGTGAGTGAATGACTAAATAAATGAATGATTGACTTTTATCGCCAGCGTGTACATCAAATTCATTTGAACTATTGATACATTATGAGAAAGAGTATGAATAGTCAAAATCGAAAAGAAAAAAATATTTTCAAGCATAAAATTAGCAATTGTACAGGTACTAACAACAAAAACAAATAATATTTTATTAGTTTTTTAAGAAAAACAAACAAAACCGATAATTTATTTTCTTACTTTTTTTGTTTTCATACCCTTTCCTACTATGTGCAGTCTGTATTGAGTTTGTGCTAATGTTTGTAACACCCATAAGTAATAATCTAAAATTTTGAAACTATGATAACTTAGCGGCAAGGACAAAATTAGTTGAAATCCGTCGGTTTCAAAAATGTGGAAATTATCATACTAAATTCCGTATGAGACTCATAATTGGTCTCATTAAGGTAAGGCGTATGGTATCATATGATCGGCCATGCCCTACCGACCCGCTATCTAACTTTATTCCTTTTGTTAATTTTGGTGTTAATTAATGAGCGGGTAATAGGTTAAATTTACATCTAAATATTAAAGACAAACCTGGTAAATAACCAGGCGAAATAAATTGTATTGTTTTATTTTATTTATTTTTGTCAATCACTTGATCATGAGTATACACCCAGCAAAAACATATAACTTACTTAACAATTTACTATTCAACTACATACTATCTGCATTACATAGAAGGGGTCTTGTAATGACTTACAAATAATATATTATGTAAGTGCTTACTTTTTAGCCTTGACAAATGTTTTCGAACTTTATTTAAACAAAGGAAAACTATTTTTTTTGTGTGAAACTAGTAATACATGCACTTTTTGGCATTTTCTTCTCAGAACTTAACTCCCTAATTGCAGGCGATCGTAGAAACTACTTACCTAACTCCGTATTTGTAAGCGAGCGTTGTAAGTATTTGCCTCCAATGTCACCCCCGTGTTAAAATAATTGCTTAAATGCCTTACTTTTCAATGTAAGTTTTTGCATAAGTATGTTATGTCTATTAGACTGTCAATTAAAATTAAATAACTAAATATTATTGATATAAACATATTTAGAAATTATGATTAATTTGCTGAAAGAAACTTAAATTCCTGAGATATCAATCGACATCAATATCTTATACAAAGTTACGATATTAAAGCTGTATAATAACAACAATGATAACTTTCAAACTAGACACATAAGCCATAAACTTGAACTTTGTAAATATGAACCAAATTTTAGTAAATATTTCATATAAAAGTTCCAACCTAGAATTATTTACTACAGCAAAATCTATTTTATTAAGGAACAAGTAAGAAATTATAGTCGGGCGAGGCCGACCATATAAAAATAAAATGTTATTTAGTTCTCATAATAAAGCATTTAAGTGGAATTGTACATTGCTTCAGATGTGGACATTTAATGAGGCCCTATAATTTTTAAATTCATGAGTGTTATCAAGGCTAGTATAGAACTTGGTATTGTAGCTTTTTGTCGAGATACGAGTATATTAAACATAATTTTGAACTTAAAAGCCCTATTCGGCGGGTTCAGATGATGGGGGCTAGGTGAAATAATGGACAAATGTTTACCATTATGAACCGATGTTTACCATAGACTTCGTCTCTGGTATAATAGAAGATCATGTGCCAAACTTCATTGAATTATCTTCAAAATTGCGAGCTGTAATTTCATTACAAAGTTTACAAGCCCTATTCGGGGGTTCAGTTGTATGGGGGCTAGGTAAAATGATAGACCGCTCTTAACCATTTTCAATAGACTTCCTCCCTAGGATAAAGAAGATCATGTACCAAATTCCATTGAATTATCATCAAAATTACGTCCTGTAGTCTGAGTACAAGGTTTACATGGACGGACAGGCGGACAGACATATCTAAATCGACTCAGAAAATGATTCTAAGCCAATTGGTGTACTTTAAGGTGGGTACAGGACCAATATTATTGTGCGTTACTAACATCAGCACAAACCAAATATACCCTCCCCACTAAAGAGGTGTAGAGTATAAAAATGGAGTTAATCTTGTTAAAAGAGTATTAGGTGTATGATTAATCAACTGATTGACTTCCTTTTATAAATATATTTAGGATTTTAATAATATTGATTGAATATGAATGACAATTAAAAATCATATACAAATAGTAATCGAGTTATTGACAAATAAACATTAAGGAAAATTTTTAATATAAACAAAAGATTGGATCTGTGAATAAACAGAACACCCAGATCGATTAATTACATATAAGATAAATAACTTACTTACATTCACATATACTATAGTATAATAATTTCAAGAGCGAGAACAACTCTAGATTGATAATAATAACAATAGTTGTTGAGATTAAGTAAAGGCTACTCGTAATCAATATTATAGTTTTTATTGGTTTAATTCTGGTTGTAACACGACTTTAAACCAGAGATGCAAAATTGAAAATTATAAATTGTACAAACAATATTAAAAATTTTCCAGCATAAACATGGTAATGTACTTACTCAACAACTTACTTTTCAATGACTACCACTTACCATTTACAATACTTAGAAGGAGTATAGTAATGACTTACAAATAAAATATTTACATAATATATAAGAATTTTTTTTTGTGAAAACTAATAGTAGACGCATAGGAAGAATCCTAGGCTATTTTTGTTTCTCAAAACCAAAACTAATTATTTGTAGGCGATCGTAGTAAGTACATACCTAGCTCCATATTTATAAGCGAGTGTGGTGAAATAATGATTTAGAAAATGTAATGAGCGTTACTGACTTATGAATAAGAGTATAGCGATGAAATTCGACGCACGTAAGTTTCATGCGAGTCAAAATCTTTCTAGTAAATTTGATATGGATCGGTCAATAATTGACTTAAAGTTTAAACCACATTACTGGCTTAAAAATACGAGTATTGCAATTTGACATAAGTAAGTCTGTTACGAGCCAAAACCTGTCTACTAAATTTTATGTCAATCGGTCCATAATTGACCCTACCCCCTATAAAAGGTCCGCTTCAAAAAATTACTCTAACTGGCTTAAAAATACGTATATAGCAATAAAATTCGACACATATAAGTTTCATGCGATTCAAAATCGCTCTATCAAATTTTAAATTAAACAGAGAAAACTAAATAAAATGTTTTCAATAAATTTTCTATTTTAAAATATATAAAATGATATGTCGACGATTCGAAACTATACTTGCAAGGTCAGGAAGCTAAATTTTTTCAGAAAAAGTTCTTAAAATTTAATTTTTTATCTGTATGTGTGTATCTTCATAAAATATTGTTTTTATCATTCATCTACCATTTAACATTTGAACGGATCGGGATATTTCAATCACATATCGGTAGTATTTAAGCTAATGAAAGTAGAATATAAAATACCAAAACGTCGAAAACGTGCTATGTCGAAATAGATTATTGGGAATCATCACAAAACAAAGCAAGGTACATATGTATATTATGGTAGGGGAAAAAAGCACTAGTTGGCTTTCTATACAGAGTGAGATGTGTTAGTTAAGGGCCCTGCAGACGAACACACTTTACGTACGTAAAGTCTAATGAAAAAATAAAATGAAATTCCATCCGTTTACATGACTGATCTAATGCGACTTGCTTGCTGTACGACTCAAATTTTCCATCCGTATTTTCTCTCAATGTGTGATGGTTTCATTACATATTGCGTTTAGACGGTCCCATCCGTGCTCTTTTACACAAAATTTTGACAGATCATAGTACTTGTGTGCTCGTGTAAAGGGGGCTTTAACAATATACATATATACATACATACTTATCTGCCCCTGGGATTTTAAAATGTGGAAAAACTCCAGAATTTCAATTGAAACCTATTTTTTCAAACAATCCTTGACGAAACACACTTTTTATAAATAATTTGCTCCAATAAGCAAAATTGCAGCACGTGAAATT
The DNA here is from genome assembly GCF_015586225.1 of Lucilia sericata. NCBI lineage: Eukaryota > Metazoa > Arthropoda > Insecta > Diptera > Calliphoridae > Lucilia > Lucilia sericata. The sequence continues at coordinate 13,137 of NW_023994107.1, read as the reverse complement.
TACTTTTTTAACTGCACCAAATTGCCTTATATCGGGATGAATGTAATTTTTGGGAATTTAACTTCAGCCACTACCAAAAAAAATTACAATAAAATCAACGGTTCCATACCTGATACAAACAAATCGATGGCGCAGAATCTCTATGCAAACATCTCTCACGCTCGTGTGGAATATATTTTTTTTTAAATGTTTGGAGTGAGTTTGGTATGATTTTTTATGTCAGCAACAACCAAGTTTTCAAACAAAAACAAATTTTCCCGTTTATAATAAAAATTCTCCTTCAGCGCATGCTCTTTTTTCTTAATAATGAACTTTTTTTGTTTGTTTTAATGCCGGCCTGTATTTTTGTTCCGTCACATTTCTACACAGAGTGAAAAGCAATCGTGACCAGTTAGTTAAGACTCACTCGCGTTCGTACACAGACAACAACGTTCTTGCTAAAAGTATCTTTTTAGTTGCAAATACAAAACTCGCCGGAAACCATACAAAAATATATACATCTATAAGATACAAAAACAAAAAATATAAATAAACAGCAAAAAAATAAATACAATGTATTGGCTAAATACAAAAACAATACAATATTTTTTTACTTAAAAAATCTGATTGTATGAGAATATTTTAAGCAAAAAAAAAAAAAAAGCAATGAAATAAAAAAAGCATTACTCTAAAAAAAGTATAGTCGTATAAAACGTGACACTATATAATGTTGACAATCATTCACTCATTCACCAAGTGTATCAAACGTTGTGTTACAAAACAATACATTCTATCAATATTCTTTCAAGGATAAATCCTGTCAACTGCATTAAGGATTTGAAAAATATAACAGTTTAAATGCAATTTAAAAAATAACTAAATTTTAAAAATAGTAGTAAACTTAAGAAATTGACAAGTAGCTGTGAAATTAGCGGAATAAAAAAGTGTTTAAACATTTTAAATATAAACAAAAATTTGTTAATTAGTTCATTTATCTTTCATGCATTGTGGATGCTCGTCACTTTTTTTTTGAAAAAAAATCATCGCTCAGTGAATGAATTATTTTCTTCCATTCGATTTTGTTACAAAGAACAACAAAGACTAAATAAATAAGAAATAAACAAAAATCAAGAAAAGGAAAAAAAAAACTCTTAAATAAATAACAAAAAAGTCAAAAAGATAAACAAACTGAACAAATCTAAATCTGTATCGTTTAAATACGTCTGGCAAAATCATTGTTGATATTTTGCCATTACCACACTTTCTGATCGTTTTTTATTATTATTTTGTTAAAAATTTTCTCATCTGGTTGGTGTATTTTAAACCAAACTAAGTGCTCTAATTAAATTTTTAATACAAATTTATTACCGTGAAAAATTGTTTGCCAGTTTTCCTTCATTAATAAGACAACACACCGCCAGCTTCATCATGGAAATTGAAAATCTTCCACAAATGCTAAAAAATAATCGCACATTTGCTGATAATGATGCGATTATGATCGAAAAGAGATATACGGTAAGTGGATAATGTCCCACATTAAAAAGTGTCTGTGGTTTTTTTCTTTGGTTTCTTGTGATATAAAATAAATTTTATTAGGTTTTTTCTTAGAAAATTGTCGTGTTTTTAGAAATGTTTAATTTTTAAACATGTGCTATTTTCGTTCAAAATTATTAATGAATTATGTTTTGTTCATAAACAACACATTAAAAATTAAAAGAAAAAGTCATATGTTTTAGAATAATTTATTGAGGAAGGAAAAAAAACTTTCTAAATTAAGGTACAAACTGCCCTCATATAACGCGGTTTATATGACAAAAAAAATTACATAGCAAAATCTTACTTTGAAAAGTAAGAGACTAAAATGCTAAAATTTACTTACACAATAGCATTTTAATTCATTAAGTAAGTAGTTTTGTCTCTGAGAAAAAATCCTAGGAGGAAACCCCATTGCGTCTATTCAGTTCTTGTAATATTTTAGAGAATATGTCATAATATATTTTCGCAATAATGTAATTCAGATAATATAATTTATATCCCCGAAGTTTTAATAATTTCAGTCAATCTTAACCCATAAACTGTGGAGCTTAAATGTCAAATTTTGCAATATTTGGGTGTTATCTTTAAACCATATCAAAATATGAGTTATTTATTCCCCTTATTTAATAAAAAATGACAAAAATTTATAGTAAAAAATATGTGAAAAATAATCATAATTAACCCCTTAAATCCTTGCAAACAATTGCAAATTTTAAAAAACCCCAAAAAACTATCTTTAAATAACGCTATATATATTTCGAGAAATAAGAATACTTTTGAACTTATTTTAGATTTACCGACTTTTCTGAACAAAATATTCAACTTTTTCGACAAAAATTGGATTACTCGAAAGAAAACTCGAAATTTAAAGAACCCTATTTATAACATCCTAAATATATTCCTAATTTATTTTACAATTATTTTATTCCTTTGATTCCATATATAAGAAAATAACGAAGATTTCACAATTTTCTTAATTACATGTAATTCACTTTTCCAAATTATATATATTTTATTCTCTATTAGTCAGATTTGAACCTATTACTCATAGTTTAGAAGATAACATTCCCGTATTCAAAATTTGTTTATTACAAATTCCGACTAAAACCTGTAAATCATGCAAATACGATAACGATGCATTAGTCACATTTTTCTAAATGTTCGATTTTATTTTTTGTTCCCTAAATTGCCAATAACTCAAAAAGTTAAAGACCCGTAATTAAAATTTTGACAAAAACAATATACAAACGTGTTCGTCAAAAACCAGATACTTATTGTTTTTTAAGTAACAAACAATATTTTTTGCAGTTGAATACAAATTACAATTACTTTGTTTAAAATATAATACATCTGATTTGCTTTATGTACATATTTCAAAATGATAATAAAATTGAAATTAAATTTACAATTTCAATTTTATTAGATTTTAGAATGTGACAATATATGCAGTTAAAATGTTTGAAGAATTATATTAAATGCAATTAGTATGTAGACGTTATACAATTGTTTTACTATTACTTCCTGGGTTAGTTCATAAAATGCAACAGATAATCTTAATTTATTTGAAGTTACTTTTAAATTATACATATAATGTGTATATAAATACTTTTTATGCAAATATCAAACGAATACATTTCAAATATGTCCTGTGATATAATCTACATTCTATTTTGAAATTTTAAAGCATTTTTAAGGGTCTCTGAACTTTACAATACAAAAGATATTTGCGGAAAAACAATTTAATTTTAAACATATACATATTAAATGTTTCAACTGAAAATTAAGTATTAACCAGAAATAGAGGCCAATTTAATAAAAAGTCACTTAATCAAAATAACATTTTCCCAAAGAAAAATATGTTTTTTCGATTTGGAATCTTTGTGAGTTTGTAGTAATCGTCTATAGTATAAATAAAATTACAGAAAAATGTGTATATTCATGTTCTTAGAACACAACAAACATAAATACAATTTCCGGAAAAAATAAAGAAAAGTCAAAACAAATAATATTTACTAATAAATTGAAAAAAGTTTTCACATTGACATGTATGTAAACATTAGGATGGTATTTATTATGCTCTGTTATAAATTGGAATACATATTTTTGTACTATTTCATTGTGTACAAGTTTGACGTTTTAAACCGACTAGGAATTGAGAATTTTATTAAATTATATATAGACTAGACTATAGACTAGACTATAGACTAGACTATAGACTAGACTATAGACTAGACTATAGACTAGACTATAGACTAGACTATAGACTAGACTAGACTATAGACTAGACTATAGACTAGACTAGACTATAGACTAGACTATAGACTAGACTATAGACTAGACTATAGACTAGACTATAGACTAGACTATAGACTAGACTATAGACTAGACTATAAACTAGACTATAGACTAGACTATAGACCAGACTATAGACTAGACTTTAGACTAGACTATAGACTAGACTATAGACTAGACTATAGACTAGACTATAGACTAGACTATAGACTAGACTATAGACTAGACTATAGACTAGACTATAGACTATAATATAGACTATAATATAGACTAGACTATAGACTATAATATAGACTACAATATAGACTAGACCAGACCAGATTATAGACTAGAATATAGAATGTTCACGTTTTCCTCAATTCTTTCAGTAACTTTTATAAAAATTTCAAAATCAAAAGCTAAACATTCATATATTTCATTTTCTTCTTTTTCAGCTTTCGGATTTATATCCAATTGCGAGACTTACCCAAAAAATGGACAGTGTTTTAAATGTTTCCTCCACGGCCACCACCACCACACAAGTACCTAAATCTGATGATTTACCTTACACAGTGGAATGTGTTAAACCCGAAGATTCAGAAAAAGTTGTTGAAATGTTGAAAGCATTTTTCTTTAAGGTGAGTTTTTTACCTTTCCATTTCATTGTCTGATTTCCATTAAAATCAACATAAACAAAATCTAAACAAAAGAATATGGAATATTGCAAAAAATACTCGTATGCAAAAATGAACTAAGTGTCAATGAATTTGATGCATTTGGTTCAATAAATTAAATTCAAATAACTATGCAATAGAAATAATTTAAACATTATTTTAAAAGCGAAAACAAAATGTCTTAAATTTGTACGATAATTCATATAAACAAAAAAATCATTAACAATTTAAAACATACATATTTCCATAACCAACAGAGATATTAAAGAATGTAAAGAAAACAATTATGTTCAACAAGCAAGTATAGCAAAGGTATAGAAACAAAGGTAGCAATCTACGCTTTTGTAATTTTTTAAATAAACTAATTTATACATATGTTTTCTTATTAACTTTGAACAAAGAATTAGATGAAATATAAAAAATGTTAATTGAAATTTCTAGACAAATCAATTTCGAAATTTTTAGAAAATGGAGATATCAATATACATCATACCTCTTACTTATGTTGGCTCTCTCAAACTGTAATTTTTTCCGGTAAAAGTCCAAACACTGAACAATTTTTTACCAGAAATGAAAAGATTTATTAAAGCAATCAGATAAAACACATTTCTTTAACAAAGAATACATTCATTAACAGCTCTTTATCGCACGTACTCCATCAGTCAGTTGCGGTATGCACACTTCTGCTGTACGTTTGTATCACGTATTCATCACTTTTAATTTGCTTTTTCACACTGTTGTTTATTGAAAATTAAATGTCGGTGCAAAATTAAAACATATTTGAAACGATTCTATATTTATCAATTTCAATATCAATATGAATTTGAATAATTACTTGCTTATAGTGATGCGAACAATTTGCAAATATTTATTTGGATTTTAATCTAAACAATTTTTGTACACCCTACACTAAAACAATAGGTAAGGGGAATACTGTACATCTATGATGATGTTTGCAATGTTAAAAATTATTTTCAACGATTTTATTGAACCTGTCGGTTCATATATAAAATTAGGTTAAACTTGATTTTTTCATTGCGAGAACAATAATAACATGTCGAAATTGTCCATAAATCAAACTTCACTAAGTATTGAAATATGGATGAACCGGTGATAAAAGCCCCATACCAATTTCCGCAATTCAGATAAATTTACCGGATGTTATTAAATTAGAGCATTAATCAGAAAATTGTTTATATCCATTTATGGACAATCTTTAAAAGAACGAAAATTTGCTCTAATTCTAACTAGTAATCTGTTACATTCGAAATTAATTTATAATGTGTCTTAGGACTTATCAGATTTGATCGTCTTTATTACTTAATTCGATATACATACAAAGGTCTTGTAAGATCAATCAAATATTTACAAAAAATATTGGTTACGTCTTTTTCGAAAAATATTTGATAGGTGTGAACGTACCTTTAAAAATGTTGATCGTTGTACTCTTTTAGTCCATTATTGATCATATTGTTGTTGTAGGGCATCTCATGATCGGCCATGTCCGAGTATAATTTCTTTATTGTTTTAAATTTGGTTTGTTTATATTGTAAAATCGAACAAAAAACAAGAAAATTTCCCATAAAATAAAACAAATGTTCAGTGAAATTGCTACGATTTTTGTAAAATTAATTTTGCACCTTTTGGAAAAATACAAATTCGTGTGGAAGAAGGAAAACACACGCTTATAATTGAGTGACCAGGTGTTTTTTATTTTTTTTTTTTTCTTTTGCAAATTAATATTTGTTTAAATTAGCATTTCATTATGGAAATTAGCATGAACCATACTGAGTGACAAAAGAAATACACAAATACTAAACTGTGAAAGTAAGATAACTTTTTCAATTAAAATTATTTGAAAAAAGTAGGGAGAATAATAATAATGTTGGTATAAATTTATATAAAGTGTGACAATTGTAGAACTAGGTAAGATTTACTGACAAATTGACTGATTAGTTCTACCGTTTTGCATTTTAATAGTAAAATCTTGAATAAAAGTATTTCATATTTAAATTTCATTTTTTTTTTCTTAAAAGTTCTAACCAGCAATTTAAATAATTTTTATTGAAAAGTTAAAGATCAGTTAAACTAATTTATTCCAATACACGATTTTCGTGTAACTTAATAAATTGTAAATATTAAAAATTTTTAATTACTTTTAAGTTCGAAAAAAAACCCACACAATAGATATGCTTGCACACGAAAAAACTATTATTACTTATTTGAAGATTACTTAGAAAATTTGCATACAAATCGCATTAAAAAAAGCCTCGAAAAAAAAAACAAATTAAATGACGTTTTAATATTCTCATTAATAAATACGTAATGTTTCCTTAAAACATGAATTCTATACGAATTTATTTGCCTTCAGTTATTTCGTAGTTTTTGTTTAATTTTCAAGAAAATATTTAATGCTATAGTTGTATTAAGTCATAAATTACTCAATAATCGATTGATATCGAATGTAATTAAAAGGTGCCACAATAAATTATTCCCCAGTTTTTTTAATGCAATAGAAAAAACTTTAAGCGCTACGTCAGTGAGTGACTTGTAGAATATTATATCAAATACATACTTACTGTTAGACAATTACAATTTGTGGAAAAATTAATATTTATTTTTAAATATAGATTAATGTTAAAAGGTGTCAAACTCGTAGGTAAACATTTATCCGTAACGTTTAACTCTATTTTACATTTATACATGCAACACAGTTGAACAGATTATTTGAAAATAACCCCTGCAAACAATTGCTATCTAAATAGTACCAATAACGTAACAACGTGTAGGTAAAAATATCTAAATAACAGCTAATATTGCACAATTTGAAAGGAAGAAAAGTGACCGCGTTGGTAAGAAACTGTTCCTCCTGTTTAATACTTACTTAGTGAGTCGATTTCGTTTCAGTTTTAAGTCACTTTTTTATAGCATAAAAGTGCGTAAAACTAGTAAAATTTCCAGTTTTGCCATAGCAATAGGGAAACTGGAAATTTATCTAATTTTACACTATTTTATGTAGTAAAAGCGACTTTATAATACATTTTCTTTATTTCTCTTTATGAATAATTTAAAATTGTTTATACTCACTAATCTCTCACTTATGTTTATTATATATTAAATTTATTTTTTATATATTAAATTTTAAATAAAATCATTACAAAATTTCACAGTGTGTTACTATTAGGGATGCCAATCGGGACTGATATTTAGAAATCCCGGGATTCGGGATTTTTAAATAAATCCCGGAATCCCGATATCGGGATCCCGGGATTTTCGGGATTTCAAAATCCCGAAAAATATAAAAAAAAATTAAAAAAATCTTAATAATTTACCGACAAAAATAACATTTTCTATTTCATATTACAATATGAATACACTTAGTAGGTGTTTACTTTCCAATAAGCATTTTGTGAAAAGAAAAACAAATTAATTCAAAGTACTTATAATAAAAATCTTTCCATCCCAGGTACTGAATAGTAGAATAAAAACCTACTTTTGAGCAAAAGCTTCTTATATCTTATAAATATAAAATAATACCCATGATATCCAAATTTACAATGGTTTCCAAATTTACAATTTGATGAAATCTAATATTTAGATAGTATGCGTAATGAGGATCCATACGAGGCTACATAGAGCTCCTGTACTGCACCTATGTACTCATGAGACCATTCGTTTTGAGATGAATATAGGATATATGGTTTTTAATGGTCAGTAGAGAAATAGTAATTCCATAGTAATTCCAGCTTTTGCCGTGTTCTCTAACCCAAATAAGGGAATTATCATCTCGCCATCTTATTGACAGGTTGACTTCCATTATAGATTCTAATACACCCATTAGATATCCGATTATTGCCCTTTTTATACCCTATACCACCTTAGTGGGGAAGGTATATTGGGCATCTTCGGAGTATTGCTTTTGTTTTATACTGTCCTTAAATACCCTGATGAATTTTGAAATTATCGGGCTTCTTCTCATCCTAGCCTAGTGTCCACATTTCGCTTAAAAAGAGAAGTGCCGTAATGAAATTCAGCATAAATAAATTTTATGTAACCGTAAATTCGTCCTCCAAATTTTATGAGGATCGACTCATGTGAAGGCTTCCCCCAAGCATATTTCAGAAAATAGTTTTTTAACAATAAATTGCTAAAATATATCGGAGGCGAGGTATAAATCAACTTAAATGATTTATTATGAAAACTAAATCACATTTTACTCTCATAACTGGTGCAGGGGGTTATATGGTCGTCCTCGCCCGCCAATAATTTCTTACTTGTTATTTTTATATATCCGATAGTATCTATGCCTATTTGTTGCCCTTTTTATTTTTGATATTTCAGCTTGTAAGTTAGTATAGTCATCTTAAGTCCAAAAACTTTTAAAATTCTCTTATTTAATAGTTTATAATGTATAAAATAGCGGAAAAACACTTAAAAATTCGGGATTTTAAAATCCCCAAATTTCCCGGTATTTCATTTTTTAAAATCCCGGTTTTCGGTACTTTCAAATCCCGAAAATCCCGGGATTTTCGGGAATCGGGAATTCCCGTTTGGCATCCCTAGTTACTATTCACACAACTGATCACTATAAACTTAATATATTTACTGAAATATACAAACACTTTTTCTTTTAAATTTTGAGAGCAAAAATAATTCTGTCTTAAATAATCTTGTTAGTGTCCTTTTTATACATTTTTATTCTATCTAATTATTATCATTTACTTTTCTTTTTGGTATATTAGATCGAACTTAAATTTTACAAAAATGGGATAAAATTAGAAAATAATGTATTTTGTTTTTGTAAATATTTTTATTTAGCACTGAGAAACATGAAGTTTAGTTAGTTAGTTAGTTCGTTAGTTAGTTAGTTAGTTAGTTAGTTAGTTAGTTAGTTAGTTAGTAGTTAGTTAGTTAGTTAGTTAGTTAGTAGTTGTTAGTTAGTAGCTTAGTTAGTTTAGTTAGTTAGTTCGTTCGTTAGTTAGTAGTTAGTTAGTTAGTTAGATTAGTTAGTTAGTTAGTTAGTTCGTTAGTTAGTTAGTTAGTTAGTTAGTTAGGTAGTTAGTTAGTTAGTTAGTTAGTTAGTTAGTTATTTCAGTGTAAGTTAGTTAGTTAGTTAGTTAGTTGTTAGTAGTTAGTTAGTTAGGTAGTTAGTTAGTTAGTAGTTAGTAGTTAGTAGTAGTTAGTTAGTTAGTTAGTTAGTTAGTTAGTTAGTTAGTAGTTAGTTAGTTAGTTAGTTAGTTAGTTAGTTAGTTAGTTAGTTAGTTAGTTAGTTAGTTAGTTAGTTAGTTAGTTAGTTAGTTAGTTAGTTAGTTAGTTAGTTAGTTAGTTAGTTAGTTAGTTCCTTAGTTAGTTAGTTGGTTCCTCAGGTGGGAATCAAACCCACCGCTTCCGGTCTACCAGACTAGAACACTAACCACTAACCTACCGGAGGCCACAAAACCGTAGTAAATGAAAACCTATAAAAAGGGACCTTTTTCGTTCTTTTAATGATACTTTTTGAGTTTTCTATAATATTGAACCTAGAAACATGAAATTAAGCTTGAACATATAAAAGGCGACCTTTTGGTTTTCGAAAATATTGAACTTAGGGACATGAAATTAAATAAAAAAGGTCTTTTGGTACTTTTCCGTACTTTAACCGGTACTTTTTGAGTTTTCTAAAATATTAAATATTGACGATAATTTATAAAAGGAGTCTTTCTGGCACTTTTTTGTTCTTTTATTAATTTTTTTGCAATTTTCTATAATATTGAAGCTAAAAACATAAAATCGGACACTCAGCTTCCTAATTGTATAAAGATCTGTATGAGATTAATTTCTGGTTGAGAATTATAATTGCATCATCCTGATGTAATGAATATCTATCAAAAGGCACTGTCTGGAACTTTTTCGTTCTTTAAAGTCATAAAATGAAACTTATAGGGTTCTTATTGAAAGAGGTCTTTCATAGATTTTCAATATTGAACCTAGAAACATGTATGAAAATATATAAAAGGGTACATTATATTACTGATATACATATATTTAACCTCCAAAAGCAAAGTTTTTGAATTAAAACATAATTTTTTTGACCACTAAGCTTTCTTTTGAGTAAAAAAAATACAACAGAAACATCCATTTTGAAAAAATATGGGAAAATTAAGTGCCAAATATTGAAAAAATTAAAAGTTTAAAAATAATTTTCGCATCCCATTATAGGACTATAAAGCCCTTTAAGGAAATTTTATAAGCTTTCTTTTAAGCAAAAAAAACAAACAAAAATATTTAAACATTTTTTAAAAATAATTTTTTTTTTTTTTGGAAATAATGAAGAAATAGTTATCTGAACTCCCTTGGAAAATGTTTACTAGGGCCAATAAATAATAAAACCCTGTATGACCAAAATGTCCAACTTTGATCCCCAACTGACTTTGGATGTTCTTGACCCATAGAGCTGATAATTTGTGTCCGGCCTACTATCCCATAGTACTAACCTTGGTGCAAATTTCATCCAAATCGGAAGACATCGATTTTTAAAGTTGGATCACTTGATACAAAATTCCCCATAAACATTTACAATAATATCAATTTTATTCCATTACGGTGAGGGTAGCGAAGCACACTGGGTATAGTTAGTCCAACTATATCAACCATATATAAATGTATACCAATCGAATTTGTTGCACATTTGGTTGTTGCAACTAAAACTATTTTTACAATTCTCCGAAAATTATCACTTCACTTCAAAATACAATTAAATTTTGAAAATTGCTTACACTCGATTGCGTGAATTAAGCACTCATTACCATATAACGATTTAAAAACACATTAGTAAATCTAGTTACGTCAATCCAAACAGTAGAATAATTTAACACATCTGGAGTAATGTAGTCGTTCGTAATTTAGATTCTAAATTCATTTGTTCATTATAATAGTAAATATAAACTTGTATTACAATAAGTACTTAAGTCTCTAATAATAATGAATATAATGTTAATAATATAATAACGATTGATTGTTAAGCTGCTGCTGCCGTCACAACGTCACAATCACATTTGGAACCATCTGTAATCAGTCAGTCACTGTACGGGGGTGAAGTCAAATTAAATGTAGTTGTCTATTATTTTTTACATTTTACATTCAACGTGTTGATGGCATGAGCGATTAATTAAATTTAGACAGAAAAATTAAAGCAAAATAAATAAATATATATATTTTTGTAAAAATAAGACAAAATGCAGTTGTATTCGCGATTGTATTCTCGTATTAAAACAAATAATTGAAGGAGTATTTTTATACTGTTAATATGAATAAATGAATTTATTTAAACATATTTGTAGATATATATTTTTTTTTTAATTTTGTTTGTTTTATTTTGCTCCAACTACTACTATTAATTAATTAATGAAAAAAATCCATGCACATGTCTAAGCTTGCTTTTTGTCGTGTGTTTTTTCGAGTGTTTTTTTTTTTTTGGTGTTCCAAGTTTAAAAAAAAGCACTTAAGTGAGGTGGGTGGCTGGTTTGTTGGCTGCTTAGATTTTTCGTAGATAAGTTTAGGAATTTAAACGTGATTCTAATATTTAAATTTGCACTTTGCTTTCTATCTATTCTTATAAATTAACATTCACTCAAACATTCATGCATATAAATTAAGTTGGGTTAATGGTGTGATACTGAAAATTTAACAACTACCAAAATAATACTTTTAGCATTTTTCAATCTGCGAAAAAAAAAAAAAATTTAAAATATTTTTGTATAATTTAAAATTTTAATGATAAAACGAAATTTATGTTGTTATAGTCTGGATTGTTTAAGACTATATTTCATGGCTTTAATTATTTATAGAAATTAAAAGAAAAGTTTATTATTACGAATTTTTCGATATTACAGAGGAATATGTATATATTTCTGAAATTTAGTAACTTGTTCAATTATTTATACACAATAGCAAACCCGTTTGTTTTTAATTGGCCATCACATTATAGGAAAATTCTTTTTTAAGTCGGACTACTGTATGTGGAACAAACGATCTACAGCAGTATTTCTTGTCCCTTGCGATGTAAAAAGGTTTTTAAATTAATGTAGCAATATAAGTACGACCTAATGTTTTTAGAGCGGGGTTTTGAGTTGGCAATCAAATAAATGCCAATTCATAATCAGATATGTTAATCAAAACATAAATTTAATCTGATGTTAATACTATGGTTCTATAGTTGAAACGAAAAGTCGACTTTTCGACTTTTTTCATTTAGTTAAAAGTCGACTTTTCGACTTTTTGCATTTTATGAAAGTTGATTTTTTCGACTTTTCGACTTTTTTCATTTAAATATAAAAGTTGACTTTTAGACTTTTCGACTATAAGTATTTTATAAATAGTCGACTTTTCGACTTTTTCTGACTTTATTCGACTTTTTCGACTTTCTGACTATTTTCGACTTCTTTCTACTTTTTTTCCGACCATTTTTTTTTATTTTTTTTTTAAGTTTTTCCGACTATTTTAGAGTTTTTGACTTTTTTTCCACTTTTTTAAAATTTTTGACTATTTTTGACTTGTTTCTACAATTTTCGATTTTTTGACTTTTTCCGACTTTTTTCGACTTTTTCCGACTTTTCGACTTTTTTCGACTTTTTACGACTTTTCGACTTTTTCGACTTTCTTCGACTTTTTTCGACTTTATTCGACTTTTTTCGACTTA